>NC_063336.1:31326527-31408349 GCF_021869965.1 Rhincodon typus
GGATTCTCCAGCATCCGCAGTTCCTACTATCTCCAAACCAATCTTTTGTCTGGCAGTAAAGCTTCTCCTTCTTTTTATCATTAAGTGATGTACGCTATTATAGTTTGTGAAGTATTATTTAAATGCAGGGTTTGTTTCCAAATCTCTGAATCTGATTTTTGTTTTTGGTGACAAAGTTGCATCTCAAATGGAAAATCAAGAAAGGAATGAAGAATTTGAAGAACATGAGACAATTGTCTATTTTTATCTCATATCTGCTCATTTTCTAAATACTATTAGAGAACAGTGAGTTCTATTGTTCTTCCTGTGTCTGGCAGAAATCTTTGGGATGGTAACTGATGATGTTTCCTGGCTACCTTGAGACTTTGCTCAGCACAGCACCCAGTATGCCTAGACAATCCTCCTTCTGAAAGGGAAATAGAAAGTGCTGTTTCATCTCAGCATGTTCGGCAGCAACTGTAGGGAGAGGAAAACAGTTAATGTTTCAAGATCAATGACTCTTTTCAGAGTCATTGGACTGAAAATCTTAATTCTGTTTCTCTCTCCACAGATGTTGCCAGATCTGCTGTTTCTCAAGCGTTCTCTTTTTTAAAAATTCAGATCTCAAGCATATACTTTTACTTATCCTTCAGAAAGGAACTGCCTGCTGAAATATATGATGTACGCAATTCATTACCGACAACAAAGGTAACTGATCCATACTTTCAAATTATCCAGTTAAACCTCCAATCATTTCCCAACCTGCGCTATTTAACTTTGTTCAAATTGAAAGTGAAATATTTCTTTTCAAACATTTTGGGCTAGAACAGGACACAGGTTGTGGAATGGACAAACAGGTGAGAGATGCAATTAAATGTAAAGAAGTGTAAAGTGATTCATTTTGGTAGGTAGGCCAAGCAGAGACAATATACAATAAATGGTACAATTCCATATTGTGTGTAAGAACAGAAGGACCTAGAGGTATATGTGCAAATATCATTGAAGATGGGAGGACAGGTTGAAAGGCAGTTAACAAATGCTGTGAGAACTCTGGCTTTATAAATCAGGACATGAAGTACGAAGGCAAGGAAACTATGCTGTATTATATACTGGTTTGGCCTCAACTGGATTATTGTGTCCAGTTCTGGGCACCACACTTCAGGAAGAATGTGAAGACATTAGAGTGGGTGTAGCAAATATTCACTAGAATGTTTCCAGGGATAAGGAACTTCAGGTATGTGGATAAATTCGAGAAGCTGGACTATTCTCTTTAAAGAAAAGATCAAGAGATATGATAGAGGTGTTCAAAATCACATGGGTGGGGGGGGGGGGGGGGCGGTGTTTTGGATAGAAAGAAACTGTTCTCCTTAGAAGAAAGAAAGAACCAGAGCTAAAAGGTTAAAATGATTGGCAAAAGAAACAACAAAAGGAAGCAGTTTTTTTCTTTTACCCATACGGCATATTTATCTTGATGGAGGTGGCAAAATTAGAGCAACAAGTCCCTTCTCTACTGTTAAGTTCAGCAGGCATGATTGGAACAGTAAGCTTAAAGGAAGCGTAATGATGTTTACTTGGTGATGACTGAACTTTGTAATCAGATATCTACTAACAAATTAATATAGTGCAAATTCTTGCTGTGTATGTCAGCAGTGTGACTGGTATGAAGAGTCTTGATGGCTGCCTTCTTTGCCTGAAAAATCCTATTCTATTCAGCTGATACTTCTTTCCAGTGAAAAAGTGATAAGGTATTGACTTTTCAAATGTTATGCCCATCACCTGCATTATGTGTGTTTTGCCCTGTAGACCATGTGATGTAGTAGGTGACACCTGCAGTGATTTGGAGGAATCCAGTCATATGACAGTGTCATGATCTACAGGTGTTTACTTCAGTGAGAACAACCATCCCTGTCTGAATGTTGTCTGCAGGTTATCTAAGTGAAAATGTTCCAAGTTTATGATAAATTGTCTGGTTATATAAAACAGAAGATTACACCTCTCCTCTAAAATGTTCAGGTGTGAAAAACACTAACATGCATTACAGCACTTTTGAAACAGAAAAACACAGTCCAAAGTTAGAAAAAAGATCCCAGAATAGTAATGCCTATGAACAAAACATATTACTTGTCCCTTATGAAGTCACTTCTTCATCTAAATCTTGCAAACATTCAAAACCCTTAAGCATGCTAGTTCATCACAAGAACACAACACAAGGATTAGGAGCACTTGAAGGCATTTGGCCTCTCAAATCTGTTCTGCTGTTGTAAGATTATGGCTAACCTGATTGTGGCCTCAACTCCACTTTCTGCTTGTACATATAAGCCTTAACTTTCTTCTCTGTTAAAAATTTATCTTACTCAGCCTTGATTATATTCAATATCACTGCCTCCATTGTGTTCTGGGGATTGAATTACACAGATTGGCAATTGACTAAGAGAAAAAAAGTTTCTTCTTATCCCAATCTTTATAGCACAGTGGCTCAGTGGTTAGCCATAGTGACTTAGTAATTAGCACTGCTGCCTCACCGTGCCAGGGACCTGGGTTCAATTCTAGTCTTGCGTGACTGTCTGTTTTGAGCTTGCATGTTCTCCCTGTATCTGTGTGGGTTTGATCTGGTTTCCTCCCACAGTCCAAAGATGGGTAGGTTAGGTGTTTGGCCATGATAAATTGCCCATAGTGTCCAGGGGTGTGCATATTAGTGGATTAGCCATGGGAAATGTAGGGTTTCATGGGTGGGATGATTTTTGGAAGGTCAGTGTGGACGCAATGGGTTGAATGCCCTGCTTCCACACTGCAGGGATTCTATGATCTTAAATGGGAGACCCCTAATTCTTAAACTGTGTCTCTTGTTCTAGAGTCCCCTATCTCACCCACAAACAGAATAGGCTCCCAGTATCCATCCTGCCAAGTCCCCTTAAATCTTCTAAGTTTTGATAAGATCATCTCTCATTCTTCTGAACTCCAACATCAACCTCCTCAACCTTTCCTCTTAAACTAATCCTGTCATCTCAGTAAGCAATTAAGTGAACTTGTCTTACCTGCATCTAGAGCTATTATGTCCTTTTTAAGTAAGGAAACCAAAATTGTATGCAGTACTCCAGGGTACAGTGCAGCTTAAGCCTTGTGCAGTTGTAAGAACACTTCACTACATTTATGCTGACTTTCCCTTACAATAAATACCAACGTTCCATTTGCTGTCCTAAGCATTTGCTGAATTTGCATATAAACCTCTTGTCAAGTTCATGTATTAGGACATCCAAGTCCCTCTGTACAGTAGAGTTCTACAGTATCTCTACATTCAAATAATATACCAATTTTCAATTCTTCCTGCCAAAGTGGACAAGTTTACAATTCCCAAATTGTGCTCCATATGATAATTTTCTGTTCACTCACTTAACCTATCCAAATTCCTCTGTAAACTTTTTATACCTTCTTGACAACCTTACTTCATACCTGACTTGTGTCATCGGCAAATATAACTACCATATGCTTAGTCCCTTCATCCAATTTATCGTACACATTTGAGGCCCCAGTACTGATTCCTGTGAAATTCCACTAGTATTAGGTTGCCAACCCAAACATTACCCCATGTATTCCTACTCTCTGCTTCATATTAACTATTCGTTCCATGCTAACATGTTACCCCTTATACCTTGAGCTCTTTCTTTGTATCCTTTGATCTGACAGCCTGTCAAATGCCTTTGAGAAATTCAAATACTTACTTCACATGATTCCTCTTTATTCATCTTAGTTGTTAGTTCCTCAAAGAACCCTAATTATCTAAACACAATTTCCCTTTCACAAAACCCTGTTGACTGAGCCTGATTTCATGATGATTTTCTAAATATCCTGTTATTCACTTCTTAATAATGAATTCTAGCATTTCCCCAATGTAGACATTATACTTACTGGATTTTAGTTTCCTGCTTTTGATCCATCCCAACTGTAGAGTTTCCACTTTCCCTGTACTGGTGCAGGTGCACCATGAATGAAAAGCTATTCCTCCCACACTAATCTTTGAGTCATGCTTTCAACTCTCTAATCATACTTACTCTACACCAATTCACTGGTGGCTCAGGTAGTAATTCAGAGATGATTACTTCTGTGTTCTACATTTTTACTTAACCCCATAGCTGCTCACAATCACCAAGCAAAATATCTTTTTTGGACCTACCCATGTTGTTATCTTATTGGCACCCACATGGACCATGACAACCGGATACTCCCCTTTCCACTGCAAGTTCACCTCCATCCTGAAGCAGAACTTTTAACACCTGGCATCAGACAGGCAACACAGCCTTCTGGATGCTCACGCTCAGCTATAGAGAACTATACACCTATATTCTACCTATTACTATTATATTTCTATTTACTCCCCTTATGTGTGTCCCTGCACTCAGACATACCACTGCACAGACTTAACCCAATTGCAAAGGCTGAGTCTCATACCATCGCGATTGCTATATTTGCCTTACTAGTAGTCACACACTCCTGTAACTGAGGACAGTTCAATTTAAAAGACTAAAAATGTGACTATTTACTGGAATTAAATGTCAAGTGACATCCCTCTCGATGCTGTATCACTGTGTCTGAGTTTGCGCATTCTGAACCAGAGTTTGTCAAGCTGCCAATACTGACTATGAATGTGGGTCCATCTGTCCTCATATAAAATAGCTGCTTATCCTGCCACCTTTACTGTGTTTTAATTAACTAATTTTTTAAAAATAAAATTTTAATTAATGGTCCCACTATTGCTTGTGCATATAATCTTCATATTTCAATTAAAGTTATACTTACACTGATTAAAATTCCCTATTACAGGTAATAGGAAAAGAGAAGAGCATGGTGAAACAGAGGATTGGCCATGATTGTACTGAATGGCAGAATGGGCTTGATGATGATCCTTGGGCCCCAACAATTTACAATCTATATTAAAGACCTGGATGTAGGAATAAAAAGTATAAGAGCCAAATTTGTCGATGACGCTAGGTGGGAAAGCAAGTTGCAATGAAGAAATAAGAAATTTAGAAATGGATATGATCAGGTTAAGTTAATGTGCCAATATTTGGCAGATGAAGTTTAACATGAATAAGTGTGTGATTATCCATTTTTGTCAGAGGAGTAGAAAGGCAACTTATTATCTAAATGGAGAGAAACTTCAAAGTGCTTCAATGCAGCAGGATCTGTGTGTCATGCATGAATTGCAGAAAACTAATATCCAGGTACAGCAGGTAATAAGGAAGGCAAATGGAATTTTGACATTTATTGCTAAAGAGTATACTACAGTATAAAAGTAGCCAAGAGTTACTGCAACTATATGAGCCATTAGTGAGACCATCTCTGAAGCGTGTACAATTTTACTTCCCTTACTTGAGGAGGAATGTAATTGTATTGGAGGCAGTTCAGAGGAGATTCTGTAGATTGATTCCAGAGATGAGGGATTTGTCTTATAACAGGAAGTTTAGTCCTATACTCTCTGGAGTTCAGAAGAATGAGACGAGATCTGATTGAGGGCTACAAGATTCTTAAGGAATTGACAAAGTTAATGTTTCCTTATGATTGAGAGGTCATGGTTTTAGGATAAAACTTAGCGGATTAAGAAAAGAGATGAGGAGAAATTACTTGTCTCAAATGTTTGTTAATCTATTCAATTCTCTATCCCAGAGTGTGGTGGATACTGGGACATTAAGTAAGGAGAAGAAGGAGATAGACAAACAGTTTTTAATTAATAATGGGTTGAAGGGTTATGGAAAGCGGGCAGGGAAGTGGAGTTGAGGCTGAGATGAGATCAGCCATGATCGTATCCAATGGCGGAGCAGGGTTGAGGGGCTGAATTGCCTACTCCTGCTCCTAGTTCTTATGTCCTTATGAATGGCCAGCTCTTGTTTAATTTTTTGCTATATTTGTATGTCATAACTGTGACAGGAACAAAACAATCAATAAAATTACAGACTTCTTTCATAACCAGTGCCATTATTTTTGAGTCCTGCAATCTCCAGTATTGATCTTTCCATCCCTGGGTGCCAGTTTGACTTGAAGAACAGGATTCAATGCCCTTTTATAACATATGTTGGAAACTCATGTACGGTACATGTCCTGTAATAAAATCCCACTGATATCTTGTATCAATTCTAGAAAGTAATAGATACAAGTAATTGTTATAAACTGGAATTCTAGGCCATCTAAGAATTTTTTTTTATTATTCTAATTCATGGGTGTGAAACAGTGGTGAGATACTTTGTGGAACCATTGCAGTCCCTATGGTGTAGGTAGACCCACAGTCCTGGTGAGGATAGAGTACCAGGATTTTGACCCAACAATACCAGTGGAACATACTTCCAAGTCAGAAAGGTGCGTGACTTGGTGGGGTACTTGCAGGTTGTGATATTCCCATGCATGTGCTGTTTTATTCACCTAGGTGGTAGAATTTATGGATTTATAAGATGCTGTTGAAGGACCCTTGAAAAGTGGCTACAGTGCACCTATTGTTGCCACTATGCACCATAGTAGATTGAGTGACTGTTTAGGGTGGCCAATTAGATTTTGACCTAGGTGGTGTTGAGTTTCTTGAGTGTTGTTGGAGTTACACTCATTGAAACAAGTGGAAGTTATTCCAACACATCCCTAACATGAGACTCGTGGACAATGGGCAGGTTTTGAGAAGCGAGTTGGGGAGTTACTTGCCACAGAATCACTAGTCTCTGATCTGCTCTTGTAGCCATGGTGTGGCTTGTCCACTTAAGGTTCTGGTCATTGATAGAGGATGGTGGGTAATTCAAGGATGGCAACACCATTGAACATCAAAGGAGAAGATTAAATTCTCTCTTGCTGGAGATGATCAGTGCCTGGCACTTGTGTTAGTTACCAAGTACCTCTAAATGTTGTCCAGACCTTGCTGGTATGCAGTGCTACAGTATTTGACCAGCTGAGAATGGCACAAAATATTGTGCAATCATCCATAACCATCCCCATTTCTGACCTTATGATGGAGGGAAGGGAATTTATGGATCAGCTAAAGTCGGTTAAGTCTAGGGCACTTTCCCGAGAAACTCCTGCAAGAATGCACTGCACTGAGAGTATTCCTGTCCAATAACTACAACCTTCGTCTTTATGCTAGACATGACTCCAAACAGGGAAACATTTCCCTGTTTCTTACTAACTTCAAATTTTTCAGAGCTCCTTGACATCACACTCAATTAAAAGCCACCTTGTTGTCAAGAGCAGACACTTTCACTTCACTTCTGGAAATACAATCCTTTGTCTATGTTTGAACCAAAATGATGTCTGAGCATCTGTTAACAGGTTATTTCTAAGTATTGCTTGATAACACTGTTGAACACACTTTCTCCCACATTACTGATGATTAGCAGTAGACCAAATGGACAGTAATTGATGAGGTTAAATTTGTCTTATATTTTGTGGACAAATTTATACATTATTGAGTAGATGCCAATTTTTGTAGACCTACTGGAACAGCTTGTCTGAGGGTACAGTTCATTGTGGAGCACCGTCATCAGTACATGAGGAATATTGTCAGAGCCCATAGCCTTTGCTATACCTGGTGTGTTCATCCAGTTCTTGCTATCAAATGAACTGAATCAAATTGGCTGAAGAATGGCTTCAGAGATAATGGGGACCTCAGAAGGAACTCAACGTTGTGCTTCTGTCTGAAGAGGATTGCAAATGCCTAAACCTTGTGGTTTGCAGTGATGTGCTGGGCTCTTTCATCATGGAAGATGGGGATTGCCATCTTCTCTGAAATCAAGAGATATGAATATGACTCGGATGAAGAGACAGAAGATACTGTTGAAAAATTAACAGATTGCAGAAAGGTAAATAGGAAAGAAGTTGTAAAAAGGGAATAAGGAGATTACAAGAATTAATGAGTTAAGTGAGTGGACAAAGATTTGGCAAATGGAATATAATGTGGGAAAGTGTGAAATTGTCCATTTTGACAGGCAAAATAACCATAGTCTCGCCAGACCATATGGTTGCTCTCTCGTTAGAGAGAGATGGTGGTTTAACCTGAGAGCAAGCACCACACCTCAGGCAAGAAGTGCTCTTCATGTTAACCTCAGCCGGTGTAGAAATTGAACTCATGCTTTTGGCATCAGTCTACATCACAAACCAGCTGTCCAGCTAACTGAACTAACGATACCCCCATTTTGGCATGAAGAGTAATAAGAAGTGTATTATCTAAAGAGGTTGTAGAGGTCTGAGATGCAGAGGAAGTTGGGTTACTTAGTAGAATCACAAACTTTTAGTATGCTGGTACAGCAAGTAATTAGGAAAACTAATAGAACATTACTGTTTATTGTGAGGGGAATTGAATACAAAAGTATAGAGGTTATGCTACAATTATGTAGGACACTGGTGAGACCTCATCTGGAGTACATTGTATGGTATTGGTCACCTTATTTAATGAAGGATGTAAGTATATCGGAAGCAGTTCAGAGAGACTTTACCGACAAATACTTGACATGGGCGGGCTATCTGGTGAGGAATGATTGACAGGCTAGGTTTACATGCACTGGAGTTTAGAAGAATAAGAGGTGACTTGATTGAGACATACAAGATCCTAAGATGTATTGATAGGATGAATGTAGAGAGGATGTTTCTTCTTCCTGAAGAATCAAGAACTAGGATTCACTGTTTCAAAATCAGATGGCACCCATTTGAACAGGGATGAGGTAAAGATATTTCTCTCTAAAGGTTGTGAGTCTTTCAAAAACAAAAGGCGGTGGAAGCAGAGTCCTTAAATATTTTTAGGGCAGAGGTAGTTAGATTCTTGCTAGTCAAGATGGTGAAAGGTTATTATTGATAGGTAGGAATGTGTGTTTGAGGTTACAACCAGATCAGCTAAGACCTTGTTGAATGTGGGACATATCTCGATGGGCTGAATGGCCTACTGCCGCACTTTGTTTGTGAATTTATGTGCATTTTTTTTTAAAAGAAGGTATTGGAAATCTGGAACTGTCTGCCCCCAAATGGAAATACAGTTCTTTGAAATTTCCAGTATTGAATTCTATGGATTTTTGTTCAGTAAAGATATCAATGTGTTTGGAATAAGATAGCTATATCAAGTTAGGATACAGATCAGTCATAATCAGAATAGTAGAACAGGCTCAAGGAACTGAATGGCCTACAGAGTTCCATTTGTTCCTTGAACCCCAGGCTGGATTTTACAGAAAGGCGTATTGTTGGGTCGCCATTTCACGTGTTTGGTTCTAAAAAGGTTGTCCGAGCAATAAGAATGAGAAGTGGGAATTCTGCTTCTCAGAGATAGGAAGTGCTCCTCTCATGAGTTGCTGGTTAATCTAAAATTAGAAGTAGGCACTAGTGGCATTATGAACTGGCCCAGGATGAATATTGATGGTGTCTGAATCAGGTAAGTCTAAGGCTTTTTTGGATGAGCAGCATTGCTGTAACAGTAGTAGAGGCAGAAACCTTCATAACATTTAAGAAGTGTTTGGATGTGCACTTGTAATGTCAAGGTATAGAAGGTTAACTAAAGAATAGTTGACTGGAGCTGACTTGATGGGACAAGGGGCCTTTTTTTTGTGCTGTAGACCTCTGACTCTGTACAAGCAGGCACTGTAGGGAGGAGACTAATGAGCATAGGCTCTGGAGACCAAGCAGGGAAACTGGTACGTTGACATTGGGATTTTAGCCTGATGTCATCACACTGGATTTTTACGCACATGCACAGCAGCTGTATTCCCAATTTGCACATGTACAGTTTCTTGTACTTCAAATTATTTCAGTAATCATGTCAAATACACTTTTATTACTTACAACATTGCTCTGTTCTTCAGTTCTTAGTCCAAGGCAGATCTAACCCACACCACCGTGTTTTCCTCACAGTTAGGGCAGGGAGGAAAGTCTGGAACCCATTCCAGCCAGAATTGGGATCAAACCCCATGCTGTTGACACTAATCTGATTCACATCTGCCACCCAGCCAACTGAGGCAACCAGTCCCTGAGGAATCTTGATTTGTTGTGGCAACACACACCTTTAAATGCACATTGTAACCTGGAGCTATAAATAATGGCAGTAGAGGCTCCACTTTATTTTCCATCAAATGACTGAGCAGGAGGAACTCACTCACTCTTACAGTTGCCATGGTGTATGTTGGAGTGATTCACAAATTGTTGCTCAACTTGTAGGGCCAAGTCTGGAAGTAATAATTTGGATCAAAATTAGGTTTCACATGAACAAATGTGGGTTAATCGAGGAGAACTAACGTAGATTCCTTAAGGGGTAATGATGTTTAGTTAACTTTTTTTGAAACAGTAACAGAGAGGGTTGATGAGGGTAATGCTGTGTATGGATTTCCAGAGGGCATTTCATACAGGCTTATGAGTATATTTGAGTATCAAACAGTATCAATACAGACTCAAAATTGACTAAGTGCCTGAAAATAAAGAGTAATGGTTCATGCAGGAGTTTCAGGCTGGGGGAAGCTTTGTCGTGGAGATAGATTGGACAAGTTGAGATTGCTTTCCTTGGAGAAAAGAAAGCTGAAAGGAGACCTTATAGAAGTATTCAAAATTACAACAGATCTGAACAGAATTAATGTTTTGACCTGGGTGGGGATAAAGAACAAGAGATCACAGATTCAAAGTATTAGTAAAAGAAGCAAAAGAAAAGGAGGAAATCCTTTTTCACTCAATGAATGGTTAGGGTCTGAAATGCACTGCCAGAGACTATGGGGAGGTAAGTTCAATTGAAGCATTCAAAAGAAATTGGCAGCTTATTTGAAAAGGAACAATGTGCAGTGTTGCAAGGAGAAGACAGGAAAATGACATTAATGAACTGTTTATTTGGACAGCCAATACGAAGACACAATGGCTGATGGCCTCCTTCCATGCTGTAACAATTCTGTGATATCCTGGTGTGGGACTTGAACCCAAAGCTCAAAGCTACAAAATTTCCATTACATCAACTGATACAATTATGACACTGACTCATTATAATCCACCTTATTCTGCATGTCAAATTTCCTGAGTATGCATCTTCTTACATTGCTAAATAGAAGTTTTAGATTTGTAACATTTTTCTACCCTCATTGTTGTATTCGCTAAATGATAGATGTCAGTTCATTGGTGTTTGGAATTATTACCAAGCATTCCCTTAATAGTTCCAAAGGAGGCCCAACAAGATGCCGAACTCCTGATCATAATGGAACACTCCCTCCTGTAGCAATATAATATTTTCCAACTCCTCCATCAACAATCATATGGCCTTTTCAATTACAATTGGCAACTGACTACCACTCTGTGTCAAATTGCTCATCACTACTGGGATCAGGCTGATACATCCTCAAGTCATTGAAGTTTGTCTTACCTTACTAGGACTCATCATATCTGTATCCTGATAGCTCAGAAAAATCAAATATAGAATCGCAGCTTATAAAGTGAAACAACAGGGCTAGAACTTTTAAAATATTCTTTCATAGAATGGAGGCTTTGCAGACAAGGTCAGCATTTGGTGCTCATCCCTAACTGCCCTTGAGAAGCAAGGTAGAAGAGAGTTGCACTGTTCAATATTAGTAGCTAACTTGTAGTACATTCTCTTATCTACTTTTCTTGGTAAAACATTGACCTATTTCCTTTAAAAAGATTAACACTTTTATTAAACTAGCAGACACAGGAGTTGTATCTAACAGTATGTTAATCGCCATGCACTGCCTAAAATTTCAACCAATGTAAAATGCAATAATCAGCAAAGGTGCTGCCACAATGGGATGATTTCTAACACAATAGTCCTGGAATCAAGGTCTGGACAGTTCATATTCAGATTTCAGAATTTAACAGAAACCCATAACTGAGGATATATCAAATGTTTAATATTGTTAAACATGGAACATCATGTTGCTTTCAATAAATCATTCTACTAATTCACACTCCGTGCTGCTGCTCATCCATCAGAAATCTGCATTAAGCTTCAAATTTGATGCCTTACAAACATTTCACAATGTCACATTTTATTGTGTTATATGGTTTTAAAATTTAACAATTCAACATCAAAATTGAAAGCTCTTCCTGTTCAGCTGTTCAGAACACAAGAGATTTCTAAAATGGGAAGCACACCACCTATTTCACAAGTGTCCATATGCTTCTGAATTGTACCACTTTGTTTCTTTTCAATTGCCAACCTGTTTTTCAGTAGTTAATTATCTTTCCCTGTATTGGCTATTTTGTTCCAGCTGCTTAGTTGGCTAAATGCTATAAACACGCAAGACTAGAAAATTCCACTTACTAGCTCTGTGTTCATTCAGATATAACCAGCCTGATGTGAGGCAACCCCCACAGCTAACACAAAAGTGAAATGTAGTCCAGTTGTTCTACTAGGATTTTCCATTTAAAATGAATGAACTAGCCTAGTTTATGCAATCAGGCATGGTCCCAAATGGAAATACAGTGAAGTGCACATGGTGCCTACTTGTTGTCATCAGTATTGAGAGAGACAGACACAGAGAGACACAGAGATAGATAGCTAGAGAGAGAGAGAGAGACAGAAAAAAGAACAGGCAGGGAGAGAGACAGGGAGGGAGGCAGAACTGTAGCTTTTGAGGTCAAGCTCATCAAAATATTGTGTGTGCGTTCTCGCCATTTCAAATACTTCTTATTTTGTTAGGATCATGGATGTATTGCGATAAACTGAGAGATATTTGCAAGCAAACAAATTTGAATTTTACTGCAAGTTACTGATGAGTGAGTTGAGTAATATTACCTGAAAGGATGGAAGTAGATTTAAAAGTAACTTTCTAAGAGAGAATTGGATAAAAACTTTAACATACATATACCTGATGCCAGAAAAGGTCAGACTTCTCTGGCTGCCGTAGAGTTGTATAGGCCCTTCCAAACTTCAGCTGCCAACAATCATCATGGACTAGCATCCACTGTCTGCATTCCAGTAATCTGGTGTTGTGGTATTGCTACTGGACTAATAAACCGGAGGCCCAGGCTAACAGTGGGATTCAAATCTTATCAATGTGCAGCCCATAGAATGTAAATTTAATTAATCAATGAAAGAAAATTCAATAGATTAGCGAAACATACAGATTTAGTATTGGTGCCATGAAAATACCGTTGGTTATTCTTAAAAATCAATGTGCATTCAGACCCATCGCAAATGTGATTGAGTCTTAGCTGCCCTCTGTTAGTACTATTATCATTAAAATATTCACCCAGGGACCCAGGTTTGAACTTTGCCATGGCAGATAGTGGAATTTTAATACAATAAGAATCTGAGTCTAATGATGATCATGAAACTGTTGTCAATTGTCGGAAAAACCCAGCTGGTTCACTAAAGTCGTTTAGGGAAGGAAACTGCCATCCTTACCTAGTCTGGCCTACATGTGACTCCAGACCCACAGCAATGTAGTTAGCTCTTAACTGTCCTCTGGGCATATAGGGATGGGCAATAAATGCTCATGTCCCTGGAAAGAATAAAAAATGAGTTGCCCTTCTGAAATGTTGAAGAGGTTAATGAGAGAGAATCTTTTGGGAACACAAGAACAGATATTAAACGCTGCCACCAGAGTATTAATTGATATATAAATGAAAAGCATAATCCTTTTTTAAACTCTGATGAAGAATGTTTCTCCAGTAGGAAAATGTTTTGCGCATGGCAGAAATGTGCAGGTTTATTGGGAATGAGCAGGGGAGTGAGATTAATTGATTAACCCTTTCAAAGAGTTAGTACAGGCACAATGGGATGAATAGCCTCCTTCTGTGCTGTATCATTCAATGACGATAAACAGTGCTGATTATCATTGAATGGATCTGGGATAATTGCAGCATTCTATTATAGAATAAATGCTTGAAACATCTTAAAGGACCTGGCATCATTAGGCTTGTGATCTGAATCCAAGTAACTTCCATAGCAGGACAAAAAAAATCTGTTGGAGATGGAGCTCAGAGAGAGAGAGAGCTATGTAAGGGAATGATGGTAAACAAGAAGAAAGATTAGAATGGAAATCCCATCAGACAGAGGAGCAGATCTCCTTCAAAGTGAGCTTAACTAGAGCTGGCAAGGTTGTGAGCTCCATGGGGATGGAGGTGTTGGTAGTGGTGGTGGTGAATGTTAGATACATTACTCTCAAGAAGAAAGTTCAGGATTTTGACCCTGTTACATGAAAAGTAGCAATATAG
This sequence comes from Rhincodon typus, assembly GCF_021869965.1. Taxonomy (NCBI): domain Eukaryota; kingdom Metazoa; phylum Chordata; class Chondrichthyes; order Orectolobiformes; family Rhincodontidae; genus Rhincodon; species Rhincodon typus. The sequence goes on from NC_063336.1 coordinate 31,340,664, forward strand.
TTCCTGGTCAGGAAGTTGTGTGGCTTGGAGGGAAACTTGCAATTGGTAGGTGGTGGAGGTCATGGATTTTGAAGGTTCTGTCAAAGGAGCCTTGGGGAATTGCTGCTCTTCACCTTGTAGATGGTACACACTGACATAACTTGCATTGACAGTACAGGGAGTGAATGGTGAAGTGGGCTGATTTATTCTGGATCAGAGATAGTAGTTCTGTGCAGTGGTCAATCCTATCAATACTGTCATGGACAGATGCATTTTCAACAGGTAGTTTGATGTGATCAAGGTCAGGCAAGGTTTTCCCTCTTGTTGATTCCCTCACCATGTATCACATATACACCCTTCCTAAGTCAAAAGTGGTGCTACTGAGTTGCTCTTGGACTTTGAATCCTACCCAGAGTATATTCTGTGCCCTTGCCACCCTCAGTGTTTCCTCCAAGTACTGTTCGACATAGAGGAGCACTGATTCATCAGCAGAGGCAAGGCAATAGGTGGTAATCAGCAGAAAGTTTCCTTCCCCATGTTTGATCCCATGCCATGGGGGTCCAGAGTAAACGTTGAGGACTCCCAGGGCAACTCCTTTCTGACTATGCCATTGTGCTGCCATCTCCACTGCGTGGGACAGGACATACTCAGGAATGGTGATGGTGGCACCTGGGATATTGTCTGTAAGATACAATGTGGAGATAGTGGTTCATCCTGCAGCTTTTTAGTAGCCATGGTAGCTCCTGTCACAGTGGAGCCACTGAAGCAGTGATCATTGTTGGGAGTGCAGGCAGTTCACTCAAGCAGTCATCAGCCCAGACGAAGGTGGGTTTTGGGTTTAACCAGGCAGGTCCTATCAGAAATACAAAGCTCTTTTGTGGAGCAAAATAGCAGCAATGTGGCAACTTAATGACCAGCGGCTTCAACACAGGGAGAGAAAGATTCAGAGACAGAATTACTTATACCACCAACATCAACCCTAAAAAGCATTTTCATAATGTAAAAGGCTGATTCTTACTTGAAATAGGAATCAGGGTATATGGACTGGAGCAGGTGCTGACATCTTTGTTCAGGCTGGTATGGTAAGGTCCATGAGATTTTCCCTGAAGCAACGGAAAGGGCATCACCGTCAGTGAGTAGATATCAATATTAGTGAAGGGCATGGGGTAGTGATCAGGCCACTCTGGGGTAGCCATTGAAATAGACCCATCAAAGTAAGTATGGGTCAGGGAATAGTGGGGACCCCAGGGCACTGAGGGACCGGAGGTGTCTTTCAAGGTGTCCTGCAATTTTTAAAAAATATTCTTTCACAGGATGTGGGTTTTGCTGGCAAAACCAGCACTTCTTGTCCTTCCCCATTTTCCCTTGAACTAAGCGACTTACTAGGATACTCCAGAGGGTATCTAAGAGTCAACCATATGACTGTGGGCCTGGAGTCACATGTAGGCCGGACTGGGTAAGAACAGTAAGGCTCTTTTCCTAATGGGGAAGGGCAGCCTGGAGTGGATGGTATGCTGGAAGGCTGTCATGCAAAAATGGTGAGCGGATGGGATTACATCAGGAATGTGATTGCATACTCCCCCTTCACTGTCCTATTTTAGCTCAGACTGTACTGAAACATATCAAAGATGCTGGTACATAGGCCAAATGGACACTGACACTCAGCAGGGCTGTTGTAGAGGTGGTAGTACAATAGGAATGGAACATGGAGTCTTCCACAGTCTGTTCAATGAGGGCTCTGGTCAAAGTACTGTTCTGTCAACAACTTTGGGGTCCTAACGGGAATTAGATAATAGCCCTTGGCTCCAAGCTGATACCCTTTTGCTTGTAGTGCTTGGTGGGGAAGTGAAGAATTTATACAACATAAAACTGTCATGGCAACCAGAAACATGGGCCATAATGTTTCCAACTGCGATAATTTTTTGTGTAGAAGTATTTTAGGTTTTCTTTTAATCACTAAACCTGCACCCCCCCCTCCCAGGCTCCAGATTAGTCACCAACACATCCACCATTGTTACAAATAGCCTTCCTTCTCTCATTGGAAAGCAGAAAGAACTTATTACCCAATTGGATGATGCTTGACTGTCAGCCAAATAGTCCCTTTTATCCCCCCAATTTTCAACATCTTTACATCTACTAAAAGGAAATACTCACAGAAAGTGACAAAAATAAAACTTTAAATATTCCTCCACGGTAACGTATAAGCTTTGGCTCGGAGATAAATCTTTAATTCCTGGACATTCTTGGTTAGTCCTGTAAGACTGACAGCTCTAAACTGGGTGGACATCTGTATGATGTGCTTCTTGGTGGTTGCATAATAGGTGTAATTGATGGAAAGGCAGCCTTTGTGATTCACCAAGTCAATTGTTTGAAGAATCCTGTGAAGGTGTGCAGGTCCCTGACTTTGGCAAGGATGTGTGAACTCCAAAATTTCAGCCTGTTGATTCTGGATGTGCTGAAACAAGGTATCAAGTCAAATTTGACATTTTCTTTGAACATTTCTTTTTAGCTGATGTAAAGGTATTGAAAATTGAATGGGAGGGCGGGGTTTCTGCTTGGCTGACAGTCAAGCATCATCTAATTGGGTAATATGTCTTTTGGTTTTCCAATTGGAGAAGGAAGGTTGTGTGAACCACAGACAGGGCCTATTTTAAAGATAGCCCAGATGAAGCAGAATATTCAGGAGCCAAGAGCCACAACAAACAGTGCTATGCCAGATGTGGCAGCTGGCTGTAGGCCTTATTGCAGCAGACAATACAACTTTGACAGACATTCAAAAATAAAGCACAGACTGGTTATGTACAGTACTTCATTGGCAAGAAATGAATCATCAGTAGGGCCCCGTGAAGGGAACAATGTTTATTAATAGAAACCCTTTAGAGTTCATAATGCTCTACAGTTTAAATCACGTTGTAATTTTTCTTTTCCCACTGAGAGAATTTCAATGAAATACAAGAAAAATATCTGCTAAATTTTACCTGAGATTCTGCAGATGGGTGACAGGTACTGGCACACATCTGTGCTTGAAGTATGCTGCTGCAATTCCTTTACTGTCTTGAGGTTAAGTTGGAATTGATATAAGTGAATAATGTATTTCTCCATTTATGATCGAATTCACTCCTATGTTCCATGGATTAAAGGTAAAACTAGATTAAGAAGTGACCTTATTGAGGTGTTCAAATTTATGAACAATTTTAATAGGGTAACAAAGTATATTCTGTTTCCACTAGTTGGTATGTCAGTAACTAGGGGTCACAGTTTCAAGATTGTCAGCAATAGGGCTAGGAATGAGATGATGAGAAACCTCTTTATTCAGAGAGTTGTCAGGATTTGGAGTGTGCTGCCTGGAAGAGTGCTGGAGGTGGATTCCATAGGAGGTTTCAAAAGAGACTTGGATACATATTTGATAGTTATAAAGTTAGAGGACTATGGAGATGGATCTGGAAAGTGGGTCTAGCTGGGTAGCTTTTTTAGGAGCCAGTACAGACATAGTTGATTGAATGGCCTCCTTCTGTACTGTAAAATTCTTTGACTTTTATGATTCTATAAAAGCTAAAGTCGCCATATCCTACTGGCAGTTCACTCATTAGAGCAAAACAACTGGTGGTGGTTTAACCTACGGGTCACCATGCTTCAGGTGAGGGCAGAGGCTGAGATGGAGAGCTGTCCATATTAACCTTGGTCAGTGCATAAAACAAACCCACACTGTTGGCATCACTCTGTATTGCAAACCAGCTGTCCGACCAACCCTCCCACAGATAAAACAAAGAAAACTTTACGCATTGAATAAAATATTCACCCTCTTTTTACAAATATGCTTGTCCATGAACTTTATTTGTCACTTTTGATCTAGTTCTCTTTTCTTCATCACTGTGGAAGAAGAGTCAGTACTTCAAGCAAAATAAGAGGCAACGGCCTAGTAGTGTTATATGCCAGGCCATTAATCCAGAGACTTGGGTTCAAATCCTGCCCAGTAGTTTGAGTAATTCAGAGTAAATTAGAGTTCCAGACTCTGGAAGTAAGAGTCTAACAATGACCATGAAACCAATCAATTGTCGGTGGCGGGGGGTGATGGTCGGATCCATCTGGTTCCCTCATGTCCTTTAGGGAAGGAAATCTGCCATTCTTACCCGGTCTGGCCTACATGATTCCAGACCCACAACAATGTGGTTGACTCTTAACTGCCCTCTGGGCAATTAGTGATGGCAATAAATACAGGACAGTGATGTCCCACATCCTGTGAAAGAATAAAAAATAAGAAGAAGCTGCTCATTTCCCCTCCCTACAAATAATTGTCAATAGTAACCTGCTCTCAACCATCTTGGTGCATTAGCACCAGGTACTGAAACATTTTCACACATATTAAGCATTCACATCATATTGAGACTGGGTTGGGCTGGTCATATAGACAGAATGCCTGCCACTTGATTATTAAAGCGAACTTTCTACAGAGAGCTCGAGTCATTGCACACTTTCATGGCAATTACAGTAAGTATTACAAAAACACTCCAAGGTCTTCACTTCAGAACTTTAGGAGTCCTGGCAGAAGCATGCCTAGGATCCCTGCACCTGACACAACCAAATAAAAAATGGTGTGGCTTCCTACAAATGCAAGGTCATCTGAGGCTGAGAGAAAATCTAAACATCAGAAATGCTGTGACAGAAAGTCATCTAAAACTTAATCACCTGCCCTATCCTCTCTTAGTTGCAACAGGATCTTCTGGATGCAGATTGGCCTTTTCCGTCACCGATGTACCCACTGAAACTGTACCAAACACCCCAGATGACAAAAACATGGCCATCTTTACTTTGAAAGAAGCACAACAGATTGTGCAACAGTGCCATCTACTGGGGTGGTAAAATATGACACATAAGGCTCACAGGATATTAGTCTCAGAATTGCTAGTCTCAAAGCAAGTCGCCTAACCTCCCAGTGGTTTAGGCTATAAATGACTAATCAGTTTAATCAAACTTAGAATGGAAAAATCATTATTCTGACCGAAGGCCTTAAATTTACTGAAATGAACCTTCCTTCTTAGATTATCAAAAACAACACAGGTGCTAATGCAACATAAAAACTGGATCTTGAACCATGATAATCTCACTCAGCAGTTAAACCTCGAGACCTCGAACTAACCTATCTCTTAATGTGGCTGAGAGGGAGACAGCCTTGTATATTCCATTCAAATTCTTTGTTTTAAATCTGACCTTGCACGGTAATTCTCAAACTGTGGTCTATAGACCTCTTTGGGTATATACAAATATTCCAGGGTATCTGCAATGTCCAGCCAGCCATACAGGTGGTAATGGGGACAGGGGAATCAAATGAGTGGTGACTGGAGATGAATCCTGCTCCCAACGTAGTGTACCTGTTCTCTCCCTAAAAAAGGACACGAAAACTGCACACAGTATTTGAAATGTGGTCTCTTCAAAGCCTTGTACAACATTCTTAAATTTACATTCAATTCATCCCATAATATATGTTTCATCCCATTAGCCTTCTTGATTATGTACTGTACCTATGTACTAACTTTTTGTGGCTCATGCACTAAAACACTTAAATCCATCTGCACCTTAGAATTCTGCAGTCATTCTCCATTTAAATAATACTGTTTATTCATTTCTCACCATATTGGTGTCGTCTGTGAATTTAGCTTCACTCCTCTCATCCAAGTAATTAATGTCAATCGTAAAAGGTTGAGGCCCCAGCATGATTCCTGCAGGCCTCCACTCATTGTGTCCTTCCAACTGGGCATACAGATATAAAATCAGAGGGTTTATGCACCCACCCGGGCTTCCTTTCTACTGATTCCAACAGAATGAACTTCAGGAAAATGCATCTGTCCGTGACAGTGCTGTTGGAGTGAACACCACATTGTCCTTGTGGAGACAACATCCTGCCTTCACAGTTAGAACACCATCTTACATGCTGTGATCAGGGCCATGTTGGAATGGACGATAGTGCTGCTGAACATCTGATTCCACAGTCTGGAATGGTGTCAGAGGGGAGTCTAGTCTGCAGTTTAGTCTGGACAGAATGCGCCATACCATCCTGATGTTCTGTGATCTGCACAATTAGAGAATATGATAGATGCCGAGGAGCCGAGCAAAATGGGAACACATGTCCAAGGAGGAGATAATGGCACTGAGTAGTGGAAGCTCTCCTTGTAGGTGATAGACCTCAGGCATATCAGATGCTACAAGGCAGACAGGGCCCAACTGGCACCCAATGTAATAGACCATTGTGAATTGTTTGATTCTCATTATGGGTGTGAATTGCACTCTGTATTATTTCCTAATTGTCCCCTTTACTGGGCTGTCAATTAAAAAATCTGTATGTGTGGCCTTGTGGTTAAATGATGCCAAGAGTGAGAGAATGGTGTTGCATGTACAAGGGAGTACGAGCCAGACTGAAAGCAACACAGCTTTCTGGCCACTGTGCCATTACACTGCCAGTTGAAGCAATGCCGATTACCAATCTTTGGCCAGATGCACAGCAATGTCTTAAAAATAGTGCAGTTGCTAGGCTGCTGATGTTTCGTAGATATCAACCGAATCATGAGTTGTTCTGAGAATGGCACATGGTGAGGTGGAGCTGTACTGAGGTGTGAGGGATGCCATAAGGGTAGGGTAGATAGACCTAGCCAAGCTGTTACACAAAAGCTATAAAATTCATATCAACCCAATAGCCCAGAAAGTTGAGCAGGTATGTCCTTTCTGCAAAAGGAGGTCAAATCCAATCAGACCAATTACTGAAGTAGACTGACATGGCAATCATCAGCAAAATAAATGTGTGATTGACACTGCTGTCAAGTTGCACTTACACAGCAGTAACCTGCTCACCAATGCTTAGTTTGGATTCTGCCAAGGCCAAAGAAGATTTATATCAGACTCAAAAATCTTAACTGTTTCTTTTGCTCGTGGGATGTAGGCATTGCTGACTAAGCCAGCATTATTGCCTATCACTACTTGCCCGGAGTCTGGTATCTTAGAAGGTTTCACTATGCCAAAGGTGCTATTTGATTAAGATGTTATATAGGTTAAGGATGAAATTAGAGTCAAGAAAGAACCTATGGTGATGGGAGAATTTGGCCTTGGAGTGGGAAGTGTAACAATGCTTGAGGAAGTCAGGCCAAATTTGCATAGGATGAGATCAAGAACAATGTCAGGAATTAACAATAATGTTACATTGTGATTGAAAGTAAATAATAATGAGTGAATCATGAATTAATGGAAATTGATGATGAGATTAAAATTACTTTGATTCAATGTTTGCAAGGGAACAATATTGGGAGTGATAAACGGTAAATCAGTTTTTAAAAAAGCGTTTGAATAGTTTAGTTGATGGTCAAATTACCAGTATCTGATGGAATATATCTAAAGACTCTGAGACAAATAGTGATACATCAGAAATACTAGAAATTATATTATAGGTTTCGTTGTGTGTTGAAGGTAGGGAAAAATTTAAAGAGTAGATTACAAAATTTTTAGAGGAAAAAATAATTTGTTGCAATCAGAAGATTTCAGAAGGATCATGTTTGAAGAATCTAAAAGCTTTATGAGGTAGTGTTGATCATAGCCAATAGGCAAGTATGTAGTGTAACAAGCACAGAAGTTACTGGAGAAACTCAGCAGGTCTGGCAGCATTTGTGGAGTGGCAATAGAGTCAACACTTCCGGGTGCTCCGGTTTCCTCCCACGGTCCAAAGATGTACAGGTTAGGTGGATTAACCATGGGAAATGCAGGATTAGAGGGAAGGTGGGTATGTCTAGGTGGGATGCTCTTCAGACGACTCGATGGGCCAAATGGCCTGCATCCACTCTGTAGGGATTCTATGACTATTATTTTGGATCCAGTGACCCTTCAGAACTCATGTGGTGCACGTGGACCTACAGAAGGTCTTTGATGAGGTTCACAAACTATCAGGGATGATTAAGGTACATTTGATTAGTGAAATGTACACTGGATTTAAAATTATTTCAGAGATAGCTGACTAGGAATTAAAATTTTTCTAGAGTGGGTACGCAGGTTGTAGCATCCACTTCTGGGATCACTCTGTCTACTGTGTACATCAATTTGGACACAGGACTAAGTGGAACCGTATTCAAATTTGTACTTAAGAGCAGAATAGGAAACCAAAGGTAGCTGCAAAAGAAATTTGTTAGTACAGTGGAATTCAGTGTTACCATATACGAGATAATACATTTTGGTTTAAAGAAAGCATAAATTATAATTTGAATGTTGGACAGCTGGGTAACGGGAAAAGCACAAATTCAGAAGTTCCAGTAAGCAGGACATTAATAAAGCAGCTCAAATGGACCAGACCATTAAAAAACCTAATAGAATATTAGATTTTACACATGAGAAACAGAATATGAAAATCAAGATATAAAGGTGAATCTATATAAAACTTTTGTGACATCACAGTTGAGCTTCTCTACACAGTTTTGTATTTCTGCACTGCAGGAAAGACAATAAGGCGACATTGCAGATGTCTGTATAAGAACTGAAAATATTGGACCCAGTTCCATTAAATTATACAGTTACTTGATGCAAGTTTTTAAAATTATGATGCAATTGTTCAGTGCTTACAGTAACAAACTGTTTCCAGAGATCATATCTTCTGGAATGAGAAAAATACATCAGAGTGAGTGACTTCAGTAAGGATCATGCTAACATGAGCAAAGGAAATGGGGAACAAAGGAGTTAGGGTACAGATTTAAGATTATATAACCCACATTTTTATTGCAAATTCCTGTGCAATTTTTCATGGAAAATAGCTTCCATAATCTGAGCTGAACTGCAGTGATGTACCTAGAATTATGAATGAGCTAGAGTTGTATGTTGACCCAGAAATTCCAATAGCCACAGCAGGGTAGATCGGAGTTGTGCGTCAAACCATGCGGAAATCCTAAACAGTTTAAGAGCAGAATAGGAAATCAAAGGTAGCTGCAAAGGAACTTTGTTAGTACAGTGGAATTCAGTGTTACCATATATGAGGTAATACATTTACGAGGTAATACACGGGAATTTCCGTGGAAACCCTAGATGGAGATTTTAGAAGTATCCCAATCACTCAAGCTTGATAATTTCCCAGGAAAAGGTAAATAAAATGAAAATTACAATGTGTTAAGGATTGACCAGAGGCCACATAGTGGAGATCTACCCAAGGGCAGATCCTCATTCCCCACATCTTCTGGCCCTGAACTTTCCTCTTCAGATGCTTGCAAGAGCCTCAATTTCCCAAATTCAAGGAATATTGACTCAGGAAAATGAACATGAGGGATGCCCCACTACGTACTTCATGTGAGTTTAAAGGTAATGCACATTCTTTTCCTGAAGAATTCTCCCCCGCTCATAACTAGCTGTTTCCCCAAAAGTTGTAGTTCTTCTGAAAATTCACTGGAACCACTGTCAGCCGTGGCTTATAACACTGAACATGGGATCCTTGACCGGGCCATACAGTTATGAATTAGGAGTAAGAGTAGGTCATTTAGCATCTCCTACTCAGTCATTTAATAAAATCATGGCTGACTTGATAATGTGGAGTTGAGCCCACTATCACCTACCACGAGTACATCAGAATCTAGTCATGGATTCCCACATTCTAACAGCTAATGGCTGTGCTCCTCTTTGTCATCATTCGGTAAGCAGGATGTTAATATTGTGAAGTGTTCTTACGCTTATTGCACACGAAGAAATGTAAGAGAAACAGTAACAGTATTAACAAGAGTTGACTTAGACTGCATGTATTGAAATTTGACTTTTGATGAAAAGGGAAGGAAGAATAAATGGATCGAGGTGGGTTAAACTTTTCATTTTTGAATTTAGCAGGAACATTTACCCCGGGGAGACTGTAATTCTGTACGCAGAGGATGTTATATTACTGGTATATAATAAACACAACTACAGCAATCAGTTAAGCAAAACAAATTTTGAAGGATATTCACAATTAAAATTTATTTTCAAGGTAAAATATAATTCAAAGCATTATGCTGAAGTCAGCCAAAATTAACAAATGATTTAAATAGTATAAAAATACAATGTGGCAATAAATAAGCATTTAAAACTACCTGACATATTCTTTGGAAATTGTGCAATCAATATATGTATACAGTAATTAACAAACAAGCAGTTTTTGAAACAGTGCCTATTAAGGAGTAATTAATATGCCTATAAGATAATGTTGCTATCAAACAAACCACTTTCAAATGTATTTTTCCACTGTTATAATAAAGAATAAAATGAATATTTTATCTACAAATAATTATTCTAAGAAAATAATACTTGTTAAAATGATCAAAACTAGCAAGTTCCCTCAAGACAATTATGGCTTGCTATGCTGTTGGCCACCTTGATGGCAAGTGCTACACAGCATGATTTAAAATTAATACATATGTTATAATCCTTCTCACATTTACACATAAAATCTTTACTCAAATGATGGCATAGAACATGACAAATGCACACTAATTGCTCTGAAAAAGTTACTTTATTAAATGCATTAATCCATCCAAAAGGCAAGTCAAACACTTCAAGGAGATCAATGCATTTACATTGCAATTTGCTCTGTTCTTGGCGTTTGCTGTTTGTTTTGCCCATTATCCAATTAACAATGGCTTTCTCTTTTGAATGCACTATCGATGTTAAAACATTTTTCCTAATGTTTATTCATTTCATAAGGCATATTATGATAGATTTTCTATAACACCTGAGCACACCAGAAATCAAAAAATTGGCCAGTTGAGCACAAGTCTATTACTTTCCTTTTAAATAAACTAATAGTGAGATCCTATTCATTTGTACAAAGGTCCAGAAAAGTCTCTCCCTATTAAATGTATGTACATACCAATTAATTCAGATCTGTGAAATTATCAGTGAACTTCAGATAAGCAACAGCACTCCATATGAAAAACAGTGGACTGATTGGAGGTTAATTCCATTTTGAAATTGCACTGTCAAAACTACCCATGTGTGCTACAACAAAGACGTACAAGATCATACCTTGATGAGCTAAAGAAAAACAATCAATGTTTCATCCACATTCAGTTAAAAACCTGTAGTCTACCTTCCCCCTGCAACACCACCCGTCCCCCATCTATCTCTTAAATAACTTCAAGGTTTTGCCTCGATTGTTTCACCCGAAATCCATTCACGGGGCTAATCAGTTTTTGTGGCAAGTTTCCTGATAATTACTTAAATTTGTCTTTCATTTAACCGAAACTGTGTCTTCTTGCTCTGCCTCTACAATATTGTATATTGACAGGAACTATTTCAGAAAATGAACAGTTCTTTCAACCCATCAAAGGATTGCTCCAGATTGGTCTTTTCCACTCCATATCTTATAAAATTCTATGATTCCCTTTCAAACAGTATCTTCCAGACCCTAACAATCGAAGTGATCTCAATAATTCAATCACCCAACATTAAGGATTCTTCTACGCCACTTCTTGTTAGGAGTGCTGCTGGACACAGGATGCTGTTTGGCTGTAGTAGTGCAAAATTGAAAGTTTCAGCACAAGATCCTTTTAATTACATAGCATTGATTTAACAATTTATTGGAGCAGTCTATTTGATTTGTTGATTATTCCTAGACAGTAACTGAAAATATTAATTGCAACAATATCTGCTCTACAAAATGGGGGTGAAGACCTATTACATAAGGAATCAGATTTCCCCCCTTTAAAATCGGGAACCACATGTCAGGGCACTTTCTGGCATTGTGTTCCTAACTTCTAAAAGTCAAGGAATTTCTGTAAGATTTTCGTCTCTGGTAGATGGAATTGGAAATGCCGCCCTGCAGAAGCAGACCTGAGGCTGTTATATAGTTGGTGGCTACATGGATAGGTTAGAAAGCTAGTTCATTATGTACATGATTGTTAGGCCTCCCAGCCCTCACACTCCCACCAACTCCTTCCATGCTCCATTGTATCCCCATACCGCTTCAAATTTCCATATCCCCTCAACACTCCTTCATATCCCCCATGCCCTCATTTCTTCTGTGTACCCTCCATATTCACCTTTCCAGTATTTATTATGTACAAAATCAACAAAGCATATAATAACACTAAATCTTTGAAATAATCCTGAAACTGAAAAAAAAATCAAACAGGTTTTGAAAATCTCTTTTGAACAAAGCGGTTTGCATTGTTTGATATTTCTATGAGGTTGTAAGAAGATCACTTTATTTATAAAGACAACGTCCTCAAAGCCTGTTTGCTTATTTTGTCCATTTCAGGATCATTTCAGTCTTTTCAGTGTTCTTATATGGATCATATTTCTCTACATGGTGGATACTGGAAGAGTAACTATTAAGGATGTATGGAGATTTGAGGGAATCTGGAGGGGATGAGGTATTATTGGTAAGCTCTTTTCAACGTGTCAGAAAAGGTTTCTAATTCAACAGGAGGTTTCAAGATTCACAAACTGACTTGCTTGACAGGATTCCCACAGGCTTCAGGACTCTATTCACTTTGGGAAAATACATTGGGGATGGAAACTTGAATTTTTGACAGGGATTTAAATTTTAATCCCAATATTAAGTGCATATCAAATTGTAACCCTCCATATTGCCCAACCGGGGAAAATGACAAGTCGTGGGAACAGCCTGGCAACGTTGAACAAACCTATTAGAAGGCTGAAACGTGAAGCATGTAGGGCTGCAATTTCAGTATTGTAAGAGGAAAATCGGGTCTCTGGTCTCTCCACCACTACATTGACCGGAACCTTAGTCCAAGATTACACAACTAGATTTATACCTGTCATAGATAGAGACCTGGCATAATGATACAGATAAAGCAAGAAATAGATTGCTGGCTCCTAAACATATTGATTTGTCCACTAGACAAGAAGCATAAGTGCACCCAAATGAACCTGGTACTAGGCTCACCTCTTATGAAGGATATGCACATTAACTAAAAGCAACTCAGAGGAGTTAAATGTACCCCTTCCACCAAAATGATCATGGAATCCAAAATTACTATGTTGACACAAACAAATCTCTGGCCTGTTTTTAATAGCAATGTAATAAAGTGGGAATACCAGAATATTGATAAGGCCACCACTACATGCAGTTAGTTAAAGTGTAAAAGTAGAGGGTTTAATTGGACCTCGATCAAATTCAACTGTTCTTTGGAAACCAATACTTCACAATTAATAAGGAGAGTAGTACACATACATTGCCTTCCCAAGACTGGAAGTAGTAAATAATATAGGGGCATCAATTTTGAAATTAATAGACAGTCAGCAATTCAACAACACGGAAGGGAATTAAGACAGTGATCATTCAAAGTAGAGAAATGCACCTTCAAACAGCAGGCATTTATAAATAATTAATTTTGGAACTCTGGAAATAACAAGGGACAAAGACAAAGACATTGTGTTGATAGAATGTATGACTTGCGATATAGCTGGTAAGATCATTGATCTTTTGGAATATTTTGTGTATAGTTATGGGAATTGGAACATTTTGGTAATGCCTTTCATGAGAATGATCTGGATTGTAAATTGATTTGTCTTACTTTTCTTTATAATATTACCTCTTCTACTTCATCCTCTAGTGAATCAATTACATTTACTGCTGGCTTAATTGAGGTGTATTTGGAATGGTGGCGATTGGAGCTGATCATGCCATCACTAGAAATAGAATCACCACTATCATTTTTCCTTGTGTATTTGTTTGTTTGTTCCCAGGGGAATGGGTTGTCACTCCATTTGGGCTGGTCTACAGCATAAGACATTAGAAAATTCTCTTCCTTAGTGGTGATGTCAGTGGCAGCTCCAGATCCAAACAACTGTTCCATCAAATTAGACTTTCTGTCTTTAAATGGAAGGTCATAATAGCCATTCTGTTGCTCACCTTTGCCTTTGCTCTTCTGAGCTATTAGTCCAGACCTCCCAGTTCCTTTCCCAAATGATGGTGCGTACATACCAAAGCTCAGCTCATCGCTGAAGTTTGTGGTCCTGGTACCTCGGCGACCATAACCCTCTGTTAGTGTATCGTCCACCGATTTCAGAAAGTCGCTAGTTTTTTGCAATCTTTCCGGGGAATCATGGCTTTTTGACATTTCTGTGGAAAATAGGTGTGATGCATTGTGCGGTGAGGTCACGGAACTTCCATTAGTCTCTTCATCAATCTCTCGCATCTTTGCCAAAAGAATTTCTTTCTTGTGTATCTCATTCATTTTTTCCACGTTTTGGTGCTCAGTCTCTCTTGAACTGGATTCTTTTACGACACTTTCTTTCTCCTCTCTTTTTCTTTCCTGCTCTTCCTGTTCCCATTCTGCAAATGTAAAAGAATAGTTATGGTGATATCAATTTCCTGATCTCCATTTCTGAATTGTGCCACCATTTGATTAAATTTTCCAAATTAAACTTAATCACTAAATTTGAAAGTGTGCATTGATGTAATGCTTTTCACAAACTCAAGACGCCCCGAAGTGTTTTACAGTTGATGTAGTGTAGGAAATGGAGAAGCTAATTGATATATAGCAAGCTATCATAAACAGCAATGAAATATGTGGCTAGATCATCAGATTTTAGTTATTATTTGAAGAAGAATGTCAAAACAAGGCAGCTCAGGTGCTCTTATTCTTGACCCTTCAACTACGACCAAAACAGCCATTTCTATCGATGCTATCTATACCCCTCATTATCTGATACAGCTCAATAAGGACCCCTCAGCCAATGCTGCTCTTAAAAAAACAACCCACGCCCATTCAGCTTCTCTTCATAGCTAAAACGCTCCAACCCAGGCAACATCCTGGTGAATCTCTTCTGCACTTTCTCCAGTGAAATCACATCTTTCCTACAGTACAGCGATCAAAACTACACATAATACCCCAGCTGTGGCTTTATCAAAGTTTCGTACAGCTCCAACGTTACTTCACGGCTCTTACTACCTATGCCTCAACCAATAAAGGCAAGTGTCCCATATGCCTTCTTAACCAGGAAGAGCAAATTACTGTAGATGCTGGAATCTGTATTGAAAACAACAAATGCTAGAAATCACAGCAGGTCAGGCAGCATCCGTAGAAAGAGAGCAAGCTAATGTGGAGCCGAGATGACTTCTTCATCAGAGCTGCCTTCTTAACCACTGTTAACCTGTCCTGCCAATTTCAGGGATCTTCAGGGACAAGCATCCCAAGATCCCTCTGCTCCTTTGAGCTTCCTAATGACCTGCCACTCAGTGAATACTCCCTTGCCTTGCTATTTCTTCCAAAGTGCATGCATAACACTCACTTTTCAGGGTTAAACACCATCTGCCACTGGGTATCTTCATCTAACTCTATTCCTATACACTCTTTAAAATTGTACCAATTAATTTAAACAGTGCGGTTACATTTGCCACCCTCCATTCTGCCATGACTGTCCCTGAATCAACAGATTTTTGAAGATGACAACCATTTCCTTGGCCATCTTCTTTAATACCCAGGTGTATTGATTATCAGGTCCTGGGAATTTATCAGCTTTCAATCCCAATAGTTTCTCCAGCAGTTTTGTTTTTACTAATATTAAGTTCCTTAAACTTCATTCAAGCTGACCCTTGCTTCACTAACATTTCTGAAAAGTTATCTGTGACTTCTTCTGTGGTGCTACTGATTTGATGGGCCAAAGGGCCTCTTCTGTGCAGTATAATTTTATGATTCTAAGACAAAACAAACGTAGTTGTTTAATTGCTCCGCCATTTCCTTTTTCTCCATTATCATTCTCCTGTTTTAGACTGATAAGGGCCTACACGATTTGTCTTCACTTACTTTTTTTTCTATTTACATACTTATAGAAGTCTTACAGTCTGCTTTTATGTCCCTTGCAAGTTTACTTAATATTTCATTTTTCCACTGTTAATTAAACTTTTGGTGATCTTTTGCCGAATTCTAAACTGCTCTTAGTCCTAAGGCTTGCTAATTATTCTACAAACGTTATACGGCTGTTCTTCGGATTTAACGCTGTCCTTAATCTCTTTTGTTAACCATGTTTGGGTCACTTTTCCCATTGTGTTCTTCTGCCTGAAAACTTTGTATAACAGCTGAAATCTATGCATTAATTCTTTAATTAAGTTACACAGTCTATAACAGACATCTCACCCCTTATACCTTCATAGTTCCCTCTGTTAAGATCTAGGACTATAGTTTTACTTCACTTTCTATCCCAACGAATAATTATATAATGTGATTGTCACTTTTTCCCAAAGAACCTCCAACAACAAGATTAACTAACCCATCTCATTGTAGAAAGCTAACTCTAGGATAGCAAGCTCCCAAGTTGATTTCTCAATATACCGGTTTAAATAAACATCGAGGACACACTCCAGAATTCCTCTGCCTCAGTATTATTATTAATGTGGTTTGCCCAGTTTACATGTCGATTAAAATCATCCATGACTGTTGTAGCATGTTGTTGCACGCACCTCTAATTTCTTGCTTGATGCTGTCCCCTACCTCTCCATTACAGTTTGAAGACCTATGGAATTCTCTCACTAATGTTTTCCATCACTTGTCGCTTCTTACCTCTACCAAGGCGGATTCCACATCTAGGTCTCCTGCGCCAATATCCATTCTCACTGTTACATTTATTTCATCTTTCACTAACAACACAAATAACTCACCCTACCTCTTTTTTAGTTTTGCCTTTACATCTCTAGAGACTGAATGCCCTTAGATGTTCAGTTCCCAGTCTTGATCACCACACAGCCTTATCTATGTAATTGCAATCACGTTGTACCAGTTTGCAAATATCTGCATCGACAGTTTAAACAATATTTCAATCTCAACCGCACAGAAATCAACTTTCAAAATTTTCACAGGATTGTGCTGTTTGTATAGTGGAAAAGATGAAATGCATAAATTTAACATCAGAAGTATTATGCAGCAGTAGTTATGTATCCAGGGGTTCTACATTATTGATCTGTATACTAGACTTTGAACTTTTTAAATGATACAGTGGTAGAGCAGGAGTTTATTTTCTGACAGCAAAAATTTTTAATCTTTTCTAGGTCAACAAAGGAATGTACCATTTGGCAAGCAGCAGCAGCAATTATTCAAATAAAATCAGTTTTACAGTATTTTAACTAGAAACACACTTATCTACAATTGAATGTCAGTTATTACAAACATGGAACTAAATGTCTGTATTTTGAAGTTCAAGAACATGATTCTGGCAATGGACACAGCAAGCAATTTGTTACTCTATTATAGTCTGGAACACCCATGTATAGTCTCAATAAATCCATTTGATTTGAACTTTCAGAATAAAGTCTCAAGTTAGAATCAATTCATTCTTAACAGTTGAACTTTAACTTATTTCTGACAGGTTTTCTATCAACACCAAGCAGAAGCATGCCAACCTTTGTTGATAACTTTTTCTGTTGATTTGGTGGTGGTGATTGGGTGTTGTTGGGGAGAAAGAGGAGGAGGAGAAAAGAAATTAATGGCCCGGGAGGTTTGCTTTCACTCTAGAATATAACTATATAACTTGGTCATGTCACTTTATTGTGGTTGGGAATGAAAGCTTCAGAATTTTTATTTTTCAAAAGGTTAAATTTGAAGTCTCATAATCAAATATACTTAATTCATCAAGTGGGAGGATTAACCAGAGAGAGAATCTTAACAGGATTTATGATTCTCAGAAACATAAACATTTCCTTGTGAACAGCTGGTTGGCCTACTGAATTTTAAAAATATTTTTCAGGCTGAAGGTCTATTATAAAACAATGAAGGAAATCTGGTTAGAATTAATTTGCTTTATTTTATAGGGCATGTTGAGCTGGACTGAAGAAAGTGGACCACCTTGCATCTTAGCAGATGACATACAATGCATAGTTTGGCAAAATTCCAAGATAAACTTCAATACTATTCATTTTCCTTTGTAAAAAAATTAAAAACCTTCCTGCCTCCAATGCATTAGCTCTGGAAAGATAACAAGAGATAATCTTACTATTTTAGACTGCAGCTCTCTAGAATTCATAATAGGCAGAGCAATTAAACTACTCCACCAGCCTATACTTGCAAAACGTTAAACAATGTCTTACGTTAATGCGATTTTCAACTGGAGTATGCAAAGAATTATACTAACAACCAATTTAAAAATATCAGCCAGATGCTACATATATCATGGTGGTCTTTTGAACTAAACCAAAAAGGTGTGGGCAGCAAAGGTTCCCTGGTGCATTCTCCATGACAAAGCCTTGAGCAATGAAAGTTGATTTGTCAACTATTCAACACCCTCTTCTCATGCAGCATAATTTGTCACTTCCTTGAAATTTGGCATTCTTGCTTTGGTCCTGATGAGTGCAAGTGAAGAGCTTCGACAGTGCATTTCTTCTTTCAGTAATACACAAGTGCTGTATATTAGAGGGCAAATTTAAGACACATTTATTTAATTCTGTAGGGATAGATTAAGGCTTCAGCCAAATAAGCATTGCTGTAGCAATTAAGCTTCAGAATGTATTCAATTAAGTAAGTGTATATTTTATTATTTAGATCAGTAAAAACAAAAAAGGCTTATCTTATTGTATGAAGGGATATTGAAAATGCTGAAAATTGATTGTTAACAACTTGTATTTGTCCTTAACATAGCAAAGCATTCCAAAGTGATCCACAGGAACATTATCAGAGAAAATTTGATAAAAAGCCACAGAGAGATAATAAAACAAAGGAAACAGGCTTTATGAAACATCTCAAAAGGATGTTAGAGAGCTAAAGAGGTCAAGAGGTTTTGGAAGCGAATTCTAGACATTAGTTCGGATCTGGGATAATTGCCGACGAAACAGTGATTGAAATTGGAGTTTGAGGTTTGTTAGAGAGTGGAATTGGAGGAGTAAAGGTGTCTTGGTAGGAATGTGGGGCAGAAGGAATTTGAAAACGTAGATGAAAATATTAAAATCAGGTATTGTCTGATCAGGAATCAATTAAGGTCAACATGCACTGGAACGACAGGTGAATGAGACTTGGTACAAGTTAGGATTCCAACTGCAGAGTTTGGATGAACTGTTTACAAATGGTAACCTGCATGTGGCTGGCCAAGAGAACATTGCAACATACAAGTCTTTCGGTAACAAAGGCATGGATGAGGGATTCAGTATGATATCAGATGAGTCAGGAGCGATATAAACTGAGAATAATCAAGTCATCTAGAATATCACCTACAAAATATACTACATTTGGGATAACACTAGAAATAACAGTTTATAAACAATAAATGATGCTGGTAATGAAAGTAGCATTTATGGTCATGAGCATGCGAGAAGGTCTTAAAGGAATCGACTGAGTCATTATTATGAAGAAAAAAATTAAATAAGACTATATTTTATGTGAAATCCTTTTGGAGGGTGCAAATAAATACAAGCCATAAACTATTAAATATAGTTTAAAACAAACATGATCCAAACATATTAATAACATATTAAGATGAAGTAAAGAGAAAGCCTACAAAGGGAGAAAGGTGGGAAAAAGCTAAGAATACAAATTCTAAGAAATTAAAACAAATTAATTAAAGCAAGTAATGAGGAAAAGACCTCAAAAGAATAAGAAATTCTACCAGTACTGTAACAGGAGGAGGGTCATCAGAAAAGAGGATGCTAACTTCAAATAGATGATGTACTAAATTATGAAAACAATGAGCAGGTAATGTAGCATTAGTGGAGAAATAATGGAGTTAATGTTTCAGGTTAATAACATTTTATCAAAATCTACTTTTATTTCAGATTTCCAACAGACATGGCACTTTAATATTTGAAATCAACAATTATTTCTTGGTCACTACACCCAAGATTTAGGATTATTTTGTCTTTTTTGACTCAACATCTCTGGCCATATGCAATGAGCAACTGTATATGCAGATTCAGGAACACAGAACAATCTGATTTTATCAAGGACCATAAATTACAAGAAATAAAATTGTGTGCTTGTTTCTATCTGTGGGCCAGCATGGCTCAGTTGTTAATATTTCTATCACTGAAACAAAAGGTCATACCCAACTTTAGGCTTAAGATAGAGAAATCGGCTAACATTTCAGCTGAGTATTGCATTGTCAAAGATGCCATCTCTTGGATGAAACATTAAATCAAGATCTAATCTGCATGTCTGAGTGAATATAATAATCCCTGGACACAAACTGAGAGCAAAGAGGTTTTCAGTGACCTGGTGAACTATCATCATCTAAAGACCTGCAAAATTTTTATCTGGTCTTTCACTCTTTATAGAATATTGCTGTATACAAACTGACTGTGCTTTCCTATATAAGAACATTAGTTATAATTCATAAGTTACCCATTAGTTGTAAATTAGATTGGGATATCTTTAAGCCATGAACTACTCTATCCCTGGACTAGGAGGCCTGGGTTCAAGTCCCACCTGCTACAGAGATGTGTAATAATATCTGAACAGGTAGATTAGAAAGAATAGGTTAAATTAAAGAAAGAAGTATTTCTTTTTCTAGAAATAGAGTGATAACATTATAGCTCCACTGCTGTTCCAGAGCTCAGGCATACACTGTGTAATTATACAAAAATATATTTAAAAACAAGCACAAAAATTCTTATCACATGCCAATGGAATCCAATGCCACCTTCAATCTGTTTAAGCTTAGTTCTAATTTTTCTTTGCTGCCAATGATTATTATACTCGTAAATATTGAAATCAACAAAAGTATACTTTGATGTGTTGACAGTAATTCACATTCTTCTTTCACCACAGTTTGGAACAAAGACATTAACTCAAAAATCTTAATAAAAGCAGTGACAATTTTGGCATTGAAACAGAATGACTTTTATCTATAGAACAATGAAAGATGATTTAAATAAAAACAGAAGGCAGGAAATGAAGATGACTTTTGTGAGAAAGATGGGAAATCATAGAATAAGGCAAATAATTCCGAAAATCCACTGCATTGAGGGTTTTACACAGAATATGTAACACAGAAACAGGCCATCAACTCACTTAGTCCATGCTGAAGCCTTATTTTACCCACCTTCATCTAACTTGATCAGTGTATCTTTTTTCCTCTATCTTTAACTGGCTTCCCTTAAATGTGGCCATATTAACTATTTTAACTACTCCTTGAGGTAACAAGTTCCATATTGCAAACTTTTTGGGTAAAGAGCTTTCTCCTGAATTTCATAATAGATTTATTGGTGATTATCTTACATTTATGGCTCGTAATGTTGGCTTCGCAAGAAAGTGGAAAGACATCTGCTCTTGCACATTACATCAGATGTCTACTTAGCTTTATCACTGCAAAAAGAGGAAGGGCCCTAAACTATTCATTCTTTTCCCATTGTTAGAACCTCTCAGTTCAGGCTTGCACAGGGTTAGGGAAATATGTGTAGATACTTTTGGCATACATTTAAGCGTGCTCATCACAGCACTTACACTTATACAATGCATTCTAGATGGAAACAGTTCATAGTGAATGTTTTTGAGTTACAGTAGGGTAAATCTTTGGAGACAATTGCCTTAATTTTCATTCCCAGGTCAGGTCACAGGGCAGAAGAAATCCCAGCTCCATAAAGGTTGCCTTAAAAATTACGGCCTGCAATTCCCCTTTTCAATTGGTGGTGGGCAGGACAGGGTGGGAGGGTAGTGTTCATGGTGGTGTTGATGGAGGTGCCTGGATTGTAGGGTAAATTTAATGGTAAAATTGTTTGGAGACTTCAAAGTTTAAAAGAAAATTAATACATAAAACATTCCTCCTTCTCTCACCTGCTCAGTCTTCAAGCCCTATCCATGCAAATTAATGACCTATACTTAACATTATACTATCCTATGCTCTTGTACCCATCCCAAAAAAGCCCATTCAACTATTCCATCATGATCAGACCCCTAGGCTCAACTGCACATTCCCGTCATAACGCCCATTCCACCCATTGAGCCCTTTTGCCTCCATGCCCCCAATCATCTCTATAGACCATTATAGCACCTATCCAACTCAACGTGAACCTCATACCACACTTTTGCCCTTTCCTCACTATGCCTATTCACCTAGTATCCACCAGGGGCATAATTGAGGAGGCATGCTGACAGAAAATAAAGAGCTCTGTCCATTGATGATGCAGTGACTGAAAAAAAAAAGAGGATACAAAAAAGGGCGGCACGGTGGGTCAGTGGTTAGCACTGCTGCCTCACGGCGCCAGGGACCTGGGTTTGATTCCACCCTCAGGCAACTGTCTGTGTGGAGTTTGCACATTCTTCCCATGTCTGCGTGGGTTTCCTCCGGGTGCTCCGGTTTCCTCCCACAGTCCAAAGATGTGCAGGGTAGGTGGATTGGCCATGCTAAATTGCCCGTAGTGTTCAGGATGTTTAGGTTAGGTGGGTTAGACATGGAGAAATGCAGGGGCAGGGGTAGGGGTTTGGGTCTGGGTGGGATGCTCTTCAGACAGGCAGTGTGGACTTAATGGGCTGAACAGCCTGTTTCCACACTGTTGGGATTCTGTGAAAAAAAAATCATTCGATACATTGAAATTCCTTCAACTGATTTCTTATGAAAACAAAGATTTTACTCACGCGCTCAATCCTTTATGTAAACCAATTTTTCCATTTTATAAGAAGTCAGAGTGGTTCATCAAAATGCTTGTTTGATAGGCTCTCCATTGTGAAAATGATACATTGAGAAATCAGATGTGCAACACAATGGTTCATGGCAACAGGAACCCCAGCAATTTTTTAAACTCCACACAATTCCCTAACAGTTTGGCCAGTCACAATCATCATGATTTCAATTATCAAAGTGATAGAAGGGGTCATCAGTGATGTTGATTAGCACTTGCTTAGCAAGAACACATTCACTAATGCTCAGTTTGGGTTCAACCAGGGACACTCGGCTCTTGGTCTCATTACAGCCTTGATTTAAACATGGACAAAACAGCTGAACGCCAGAAGTGAAGTGAGAATGACTTACCTTGATATCATAACAGCATTTGACTGAAAACTCCATCAAGGAGTTTAAGAACAACTTCTTCCCCACCATTATCAGACATATGAATGGACCTCTCATATATTAGAGTTGATTTTTCTCTGCACCTTCTCTGTAGCATAACACGATATTCTGCAATCTATTCTATTACCCGAATGTACTGAGATAAGGTGTGATTTGTCTGGTTAGCATGCAAAGCAATACTTTTCACCGTATCTCAATACATGTGACAATAATAAATAAAATCAAATCAAAGGTAACCAATGGAATCATACCAAGCACGAGGAAGTTGGTTGTGTTTTTGGAGATCAATCATCTCAATTCCAGAACATCACTGCAGAAGTTCTTCAGGTAGTGTTCTGGGCCCAACCATCTTCAGCTGCTTCATAAGTTGCCTCCATCATAAAATCAGAAGTGGGATTGTTCACTAATGATTGCACAAGGTTCAGCACAATTGGTGACTTTTCAGATACTGAAGCAGCCCATGTCTGTATGTAGCATGACCTGTACAACATCCAGTCTTGGGCTGACACATGGCGAAGAACATTTCACCATAAAAATGCTGGGCCATGACTAACTCCAGCAAGATAGAATGTTTACTTAACATTCATTTAACATACAATGGCATTACAATTGCTGACTCACCCTCTGTTACCATTGACCAGAAACTGAACTAATCCATCTAAATACTGTGGCTACAAGAGCCGGTCAGAGGCAAGGAATTCTGTGGCAAGTAGCTCACATCCAATCTCCCCAAATGCACTATGGGTGTAGCTACAACTATGGATTGCAATAACTCAGGAAGACAGCTCAACACTGTTAGAAGCAAAAGCTTGCTTCAGTTGGTATTCCCAGGCATTCATAGGGTCATAGAAATAGACCCTTCGGTCCTACTCATCTGGGCCAACCAGACATCCCAACCTGACCCAGTCCCATTTGCCAGCATTTGGCCCATACTTCTCTAAACCCTCCCTATTCATATACCCATTCAGATGCCTTTAAATGTTGTAATTGTACCTATCTCCACCATTTCCTTCAACAGCTCATTCTATACAAGCACCACCATCTGCTTGAAAAAATTACCCCCCAGGTCCTTTTAAAATCTTTCCCCTCTCACCCAATGTCCTGCAAGCCACAACATGACATCCCAACACCTATACTCAATGACCTGACCAATGAAGGCAAGCATAGCAAATGCGTTCTTTACAACCATGTTTACCTGCGAATTCACTTTCAAGGAACTGTGCACCTCTAGATCTTTTTGTTTGGCAACACTCTCCAGTGCCATACCATTAACTGTAGAAGTCCTGCCCTGGTTTTCCTTACCAAAATGCAACACCTCACAATTATCTAAATGCCACCTGCCATTCCTTGGCCCTTTGGCTAATCTGATCAAGATCCTGTTTTACTCTGAGATAATCTCCTACAATGTCCACTACACCACCTATTTTGGTGTCATGTGCAAAATTACTAACCATACCTCCAATACTCACACCCAAATCATTTAGACAAATGACGAAACACAGTGGATCCAGCACCGATCCTTGAGGCACACCGCTAGTCACAGGCCTCCAGTCTGAAAAACAACCCGCTACTACTACCCTCTGTGTCCTACCTTCAAGCCATCTACTCCAATGCAATTAGAGATGGGTAATAAATGCTTGCCTACCCAATGACATTCTTGTCTCATGCATGTAAAAGGAAAACAATAAGTTTATTCCCTTTTATATGCACAGCATATCTAGCTTTTTATAATCTAGTGTGCCTTAACTCCCATATCTTATTTCTCCAAAAGGGTACCTTAGCTATTCATAGAACATAGAACATAGAACATAGAACATTACAGCGCAGTACAGGGCCTTCGGCCCTCGATGTTGCACCGACCTGTGAAACCAATCTGAAGCCCATCTAACCTAAACTATTCCATTATCATCCATATGTTTATCCAATGACCATTTAAATGCCCTTAAAGTGGGCGAGTCTACTATTTTTGCAGGCAGGGCATTCCACGCCCTTACTACTCTCTGAGTAAAGAACCTACCTCTGACATCTGTCCTATATCTATCACCCCTCAATTTAAAGCTATGTCCCCTCGTGCTAGCCATCACCATCCGAGGAAAAAGGCTCCCACTGTCCACCCTATCTAATCCTCTGATCATCTTGTATGTCTCTATCAAGTCATCTCTTAACCTTTTTCTCTCTAACGAAAACAGCCTCAAGACCCTCAGCCTTTCCTCATAAGACCTTCCCTCCATACCAGGCAACATCCTGGTAAATCTCCTCTGCACCCTTTCCAATGCTTCTGCATCCTTCCTATAATGCGGTGACCAGAACTGTACGCAATACTCCAAGTGCGGCCACACCAGAGTTTTGTACAGCTGCAAAATGACCTCATGGCTCCGAAACTCAATCCCTCTACCAATAAAACCTAACATTCTGTACGCCTTCTTAACAACGCTATCAACCTGGGTGGCAACTTTCAGTGATCTATGCACATGGACACCGAGATCTTTCTGCTCATCCACACTACCAAGAATCTTACCATTAGCCCAGTACTCTGTATTCAAAATAAATGAAATGAGCACAGACATGTTTTTACTAGTCTAATCTCCACACTCCAGGTTCCACATAATAGGGGGTCCAAAATCTGAAAATCTCTAAAATCTCCACAATTCATTGGAGGCAGCTGATCTTTTAGCTGGTTAGCTACCTCTGGGGAACCATGCACATGCAAATTATAGCCTACCCCCAAAACTGTCGCCACAGAAATGAGATGTGGAATTCAGGGGCAGAACTTAAGGATTCCTGACTTCTTCCACCATTTTTGACGTGATGGAGACACTCTCTATCATGGCAAAAATCTGGGTCAATGGTTCAAATAAAAATGTGGCTTCAACTGAGCTTGGAATGGATAATCCAGCTCATAACAATTATGCTTGCTATGTGAAGCGAAACCACCCACTACAGCCCTGATCTTTTGATAATTAAAAGGCCACAAAACAAGAAATTTTCCACATGTTTGATCTGTGCTTCTATACAGAGTAAATCTGCATGAGTATTATATAGACTTTACGAATATTTGAATAATTTCATTGCAACTACAGTTTATATTTGGAGTGATTAGAACGAGGTCAGCAGGTAGATATCACAGAATATGAGTTCCCTGATGGGATCAGGCTAACAGCCCCGATCAGGAAACCCTGCCTGACAGATATAAACAGGAGTGTTGGGGTTCTGTTCACTCTAGCAGACAGCTCTCAGCGAGCCGGCTCCGTGTTATTTACTGTGCATGTCTAAAGGTAACATGGTGATGGGATACTGGCCTTAATGGAATTAATTCAGTCCGACGAGAAAAAAACACGCCCCTGAAGAAATTTGTTTACAACAGTCGTCATAGAGTTGGGGTAAGCATTTCTGGCATCATGCACTATTTGGGAGGCTTAACTCATTTGATCCTGCCTTCAAAGATTGAGTACAGTATGTAAAAAGAATGCCTTTTCTTTCTGGGCAAATGACATTGGGGCACGCGAAAAACAACAAGTAATTCTCCTGACAGCTTGTGGACCCGCAGCTTTTTTGGTTATTAGAAGCCTAAATTTCCCTGAGGCACAGATACCAAAACCTTTCAAGAGTTGACAAATTTAGCTGAGGATATTACGACCGCAAGCCTCCTCTAATTCGGAGATGCTATCCGTTTTACTCGGCCATTCAAGAAACAGGAGAATCCATACCAGGATTTCTGATGAGGTTAAGATGACTGGCAGAGGAGTGTGATTTTAGTTTAACCCTAAGTGAGATGCTGACAGACCGTTTGGTGTGTGGGATTAACGATGAGATCATGCAAAAGTGCCTATGAGCTGAAGCTCAGCTGGACTTCAAACAGGCACTACAACTGGCTTTGTCATTAGAAAATGTGACAAAGGGCGCATATCAATTACAGAGTATTCTGATGGAAGTGGACACCCTCACCAGATCGACTGAGCTTGGGGGACACCACTTGAGTCAAGACAATTGGATGGCCCTACAAAGGACATATCCTCAACAGAGGGACCCTCGGTCGGCTCACAGCCCCAAAACAAAGCCAAGCCTTGGCCAAACAGTCAATATTTTCTTGAGGATCCAGATTGGCAGGCCATTATAGTTACTGCTGGTATATGGAATCAAGGCAGCAAAAGACTCCCAATACACCCAAATTGCTTAAGAAAATTCATAGGCTGGTGTGCAGAAAAGTGCACATTCTGGAAATTGCACTTAGAACTGGTCTGGAACAGTTAATTTGCTTAGCAACATCCAAATCAGAACCAATGAAAATACACATCTGGTTAGACTGTCACCGAATTCTAATGGTGATCGATACTGGCACAGCCGTATCAGTTACTGCAGAACCGGTCTTTACCAAAATTTGCTCTGGACTTCAACCCTTAGCTTTGTGTAAGACCTTTGCCGGGTTGACAGCCTCCACCGGGGAACTCATAATGGTATAACTTCAGCTCGGGTCTCTTATGAGAAGCAGCTGGTTCAGTTACCATTGATTGTAGTAAAAAGGCTCGGGCCCAAGCTTAATGGGGCGAAATTGGTTGAGAAAAATTCAACTTGACTGGCTCAATATTTTTCAATTAGAAAGTGGCTGCCCAACTGAAATCCTAATTAAGCACCCAGACTTTTTTTCAGGAACAGAAGTTGTTGGAAAAGCTCAGGTCTGGCAGCATCTGTGAAGAAAAAAAATCAGTTAACGTTTCAGGTCCGGTGACCCTTCCTCAGAACTGAAGGTAGCTGGGAAAACATCGACTTATATGCAGAAAATAGGGAGGGGTGAATGGGGTAAGGAGTAAATGATAGGATGGAGCCTGAAGAGGGAGAAGAGCAGTTGGGTAGACAAAAGAGTTGATAACGATCTGACTGGGAAGGTGAATAGTTGTTAATGGGGACTGTTAGTGACTAACCATAGGTAGTGTGTAATGGCAGGTTATGTGGTAACAAGGCCTATTGTGTGGGATAGTGGGGTAGGAGGCGAGGACATGGGAGAGTTTAGGCCCTAAAATTATTGAACTCGATATTGAGTCCGGAGGGCTGCAAGGTCCCCCAGCAGAAGATGAGGTGTTGCTCTTCCAGCTTGCTTTGAGCTTCACTGGAACACTGCAGCAAGCCAGAGACAGAGATGCTGACCAGGGAACAGGGTGGTGTGTTAAAGTGGCAGGTAACAGGTAGCTCAGATCAAGGAACGTTCTGCTCGCAAAAAAAATCCCTGACCCTGCTGGAGGGTGAAACGGCTTCAGGAACGCCAATACAAGATATAAGCCTCCTCTGAGCGATAGAAACAGTTTATTTCAGTGGATGAAGTTTAGTGTCGAAATCACGGGAATGGCCCTGCATGGATAAGATGCATTGTTGACATGAAGTCAGGTCCCGTGATGTACAAATTTCAGGTAGGAGAGGTGGTCCTGAACAGGCACGTGAACCACATGAAAACCACAACCGCATGAATAGCACAAGAGCAAAACATATCCGGCCCCTGAGAACTGGCAAGGTTGTCAGAACCTGTGGGTTCTCGCCCTCCGCCTAGCATCAAAGAAACCTTGGACGATGAGATGGACATGACAGGCATTGCATTCGACACGGTTACCACCCAAAGAAGGTGAATTTTGGGTACAAGAGGCAGGCTACGGTCTGGCATATGATGCCAGTATCCGAGGCAGAGTCAGAGGAACCGGAGCTGGTGTGAAAGTGCCTCAGGAGAAGCTACAGGAAAAAGAACGGGCCTCTGTCCCAGGACTTAGAGGGGGAGGGTTGCAGTGATTGGAACGAGGTCAATCAGGTGGATATCATAGAACATGAGTTCCTTGAATGGAGTTGTTAACCTGGTCCAATCAGGAGCCTTGGCTGACAGATATAAACAGTAGTGTCAGGGGTTTTGTTCACTCCAGAAGCCAGCTCTTAGCTAGCTGGGCCATTGTTATGTACTATGCCTGTGTAAATAATTGTTGTTGATTGTTGGAAAAACCCATCAGGTTCACTAACATCCTTTAGGGAAGGAAACTGCCATCTTTACCTGGTCTGGCCTACATGTGAATTCAGACCCACAGCAATGTGGTAGACTCTCTGGGCAATTAGGGATGGACAATAAATGCTGCCTAGTTAGTGACGCCCTCATCCCGTTAATGAATAAAGAAGAAAAGGGTGACTTGGTGGCAGGATACTGGCCTTCATGGAGTTATTTCACTGTTATTGCTAAATTATTCTTTGATTTCCATCCTACAAAATATTTTGTAACCTAATGTATCTAAGCTCTTCTAATTTAGAACTAAGTTCAAGCTGTTAACTATATTTTTATAAAAGCGCTGTTTTCTTCTCACACAAATATCAGAAATGTACAATTAATGAAGTTTTAAAGGAGCTCGCCTTGCTTTTCTTTTAATTGCAATGGTAGCATTTATTGAGTATATCCCTGTAACTTACACTCTTATATTTGATCTTTAAAGAACTCTCATCACAGTGGCTAGTTTTTCAATTTCTTTAGAATTTCCAGTAGTCCACAAAACAAATTATTAATGATCAAATCTTAGCTTCAAACAATCGGGCATCCGTTTTTGACAAAAAAATACCAAGAGCTGGGGCGTGGTCACATTTGACATATCAGACACTGGTTATTTATTGCGAGGTACCATAAGAGCTTAAAATTAACCATATTCCCATGCCAATGTGCAACAAAAAAAATCAAAACTGGGGTTGAAATTTTCTGCTGCAATCCACCACATTTGCATAGGGTAGAAGTGACAGGGGTTTGCAGCCAAACAGGAAAATCATACTGGCAGCAATTTTGTTAGAAAGTACACAGATTTTGATTTTAGAAATGGATTTGCAATGTTATTGATTAACTTCAAGCTGGATAACTCCTTTAAACAGCCACTAGAAAATGTGACAAATTGAGTGCACCTGTAGCTTTTATCCCAGTCAGCAAGTTAGGTCAATAAATGATTTAGGATAACTGTAACCCAAACTAGGTGGCCTTAAGAAATTGCAATAAATCACAATCTATAACCATGGTTTTGTGATATCATAAAATTGGGAATTTGTGGTTAAGATGTGGTTAAGGAAGATAAACGAACTATAAATACCCAAATTCTGAGCATTGTTGACTATATAAATTAGCTTCTCAAAACTGAATATTGTATGCGTTTGCAGTACCAAAATGGATGAAAATACATTTTGTTGTTTAGTAATACAGAATCTGAGCACTGAAAAAAATACATATTTTGTAAAAGCTTTGTTTTGTATTCATCAGGACAAGCCGTAAGAAATACCTAAAGTAAAGGCAAAACCATGTTCCCAAAAAGTAGTAACCAAGGAATAAACCAGATATTAAAAATATCTTTAGACTATACCTGTAACCTTTTTTGCATTATTATTTAATCACATAAGTACTTAGTTTCTGATTTAACTTTGCATGGCTGTTATAACAACCAAGTAGGTAAGGGATGAATCAGCTCTCCTGTCGTCAACTTCCTTGGTTGGCTGCAACAAAAATTAACTGCTCTTTATTAACATGCAGCTATACTTCACCCCAGTGAAAATGCAGTTAACTAGTTCGCACAAAACATTAGTGAGCCAATTATGCGGCTTCCTTAAGTGAAAGAAACAAGAATTTTATTGAGTACTAAACTGGACAAAAACAATAAAGACCTGACATCAATCATCCATTACAAACAGTACAAAAGTTAAAGGGATGTGTCCAGCACAACAGACAAAAAGAGGCATTTTTAAGCCCTTAAAGGAGTATTTCAGTGTCTCTCTCTCAGAGACAGAGAAAGCGAGGACCAAACAGTCAGTGTACTACAGAGAAAGCACGAGAAAATGAGAAAGAACAAGAAAACGAGAGAGAACAAGAAAACAAGAGAGAAAAAAAATGAGACAGAGAGAGAGAGAGTGGGTGAGAGAGAAAGAGAGTGAGAAAATACACCAGGTATGTATGAGAGAGAGAGAGAGAGAGAGAGAGAGAGAGAAAACACCAAAAGATTGCTTGCATCTTATTTCCAACTGTATAACTGCAGCCAAGGCTTTCAATGCCAACATGTGAAACTTATCATACAGGTGTAAACTAAAAATAGCAGCTGTGAGTTTCACACCTGATTGTTTCAGTTTCTTTTGATAAAGGACTAATTTCAATTATGATTTTTTTTTCCACATTGTTTTCCTGAAGCTTGGGTCAACCTGTTGTCAGGTGATTACCATTATTTTTAAGTCAATGGCTTTCCTTTTTAAAACAATTTCAATCCACATAATCATAATTTTAAAACCAGGTGATGGAAATAGAAAAATTGATGGTCCATATTTTACCACCATTATTTAACAGGAATAGTTCATTGTTCAATAACCAAAATTGTGCTCCAACTGTGTTTGGCTCTTTCATTTAAGAAAATTTGATGGCATGTTGACAAGACTCTCAATCACAGACCAATGCCAGGCTACCTCTCTGCTCAGCCATATCATTTTGGTGTTCTGCACTCCTCCTTTGCACCTTCTTTTCCTTCTCCTCTCCCATATCCCCTTCCTGTGATGAACTGTATCCTTCTAGTGCCTCACCTTTAAAGCTTACACCTCTTTGGAGAGCCATATTGTGGAGAGCACAGCAAATCATCAGAACAAGCAACATTGTTACAGGGGTATTTTGTAGGAAGCCATCCAACTGTCCAGGCAGCTGAATTGCATCTTCAGAAGCTGGACAGCATGTTAAATGGTTAAGACTGCAATAGGCTCTAACCTTTTGCCTCTGTGCTTGTAACTGTGGCTCTTGTGGAGAAATGTATAGCTATTACTTCATCAGATATCTCTTGATCTCTAGAATTCATTCATAGAGTTTGGGTTGGGGCAAGTGCTGCGGTAATCTGAACCAATAAAGGATGAAAGTGTCATGGAAGCTGCCATGCACACATGGAGGAATCTGGAAAGTTTTAGTCTTCAGTTTCTCCAACTTTTTCTCTGTTCAGATTAATAACCTTAAGTTTCTTATTTTGTGGTCCTGTGGTTATCCTTCATTTCTGGTGTCTACTTTGTATTTTTGCCTGTCTTCACAAAAAGTTATTTATTCTACGCTTCCATCATATCCTTATTTACCATTATATCCTCTCCTGTCCCTGCCTCTAAGGGACCAACGTTTACTTTAGCTACTCTTTCCTTTTTAAAATACATTTGTAAAAGCTTTTACAATCAGTTTTTGTATTCCTGGCTACTTGCTCAACTGATTGGTAAGAATAGAAGCAAAAATAACCTGAATTCATAGCAAGAAGCGAAGGACTGTCATACTCTCTGCTGAGCCTAGAACACAATGAATGGAGAGCTAAGTATAGTTAAGATTTGAAAATCACATTTCAAATACAATTTACCCTGGAATTTAAGCTTGTAGTTACTGGGAATCCAGTTTTTAAACCCAGTTATTTTTGAATAAGTCTGCATGGCAGGTATAGACCACAGGTATAGACAGTGTGTTTATTCTACTGTCCACTGAAGCAGGCAATGATCAAATTAAGTAGCCAGCGAGTTAAGACATTAGGGTTTTCTTGACTCGTGAGCTCCTAAAAATTATCTAGATATTTGTTAGATAAAAGCACATCTATGTGTTTAAGAAGCAAAGGCTTACCGACGGAAGTAGTTTGAAATATAAAAGCGTATAAGACTTTTGAACTGAATTAGCTTTATTGTCACATGTACTCAAATGAATACAATGAAAAGTTTACAAGTCGCCACTTATGGCGCCATCTTATGTACAAAGGTATCTAGGTACAGAATCTTCTGTACAAGTTTGAAAAAGTTAGAAAAATAAAGAAATAAGAAGTCCACCATTGCAGATTGTAGGAATAAATTAGAAAATAGAGAAATAAAAAGTACAGAACCATTGCTTCCAACCCAGTCTACGTTGGCACCAATCTCCAGTCCACGCTGGGCCTCAACTCCAGACTGTGCAGAGCTTCACCTTGAGGCTCTTGAAGCTGGAAGATCGCTCTGGAATCACATCAAGACCAGAAGTCCACACCGAGGCCATGCCAGGCTGAAAGACTGCCATGGGCCACTGAAAGACAACTACACCGGAACGAGAGGATGACGGGCTGGGCTGAGAGGCCGCCACATCTGGCAGGAAGGCTGCCCTGCTGAGTCTGCGCTGACGCTGGGAGTCTGAAGTCGAGAGTTCAACGCCGCGCTGAGGCAGGGAGTCCAAATGAGAAGAAAGAAGAAAGAAAAAGAAACACAAGAGAGAAGAAAGAAGAAAAAAGAAAAAAGGAACAGATGGAGCAGACAAGCTCTGGCTGAAGCATCCTATTCCGCTGCCATCTTGGAGTTTTGTTTTATGTAAAGAGCTAAAAATATACAGAGGTATATCAAACGGTTTCAAGTACGAGACAACTGCATGGTTTTTGCTTGGCACGGTACTCTTTTAATATTATCTCTAAGATATAGTCGCAGCATTCTTAGTAGTATTTTGGCTGGGTGAAATTAATGATCTAAGATTAGCCCTCAAAAGTGCATATTAAGTAACAGTTATCATGGAGGCCAGATCCAAAGCCCAACAGGGATGATGACTGTGCCATACTTTGAGTGTCAAGGGCACACTATAACAATTTTCAAGCAAAATGAAAATCCATGATAAGCTCTATCTCCAAAAATGAAGAGTCATTGTTCTCACTGCCCTTAAATGAAGAAGCTTCTATAGCAGCTTGTAAAAGCACTTCTTTTCAGTCAAGACTTTAGTGTTGAGCTTAGGTCCAATTAATTTCCAGCAGTACTCCTAAAATGCACCTAATTAAACAGATTCAACTTAGTCAGGACGATCCATTTGCTTCTCACAAACTATAGATACATCCATTCAAAAGTAAGAATGGCCTTTGATAAATGGGAAAAGGCAAAGGCAATCAGTCCTTTCAGCAGACAGAATGGTACAAAGGGGAAAAAAAACTACAGCTAAATTATGGCACATTAGTATAAATGTCATCAGACAATAAAACAACTGTATTCAGGAAGATAGGCATTAAACTGAATTCCCTTAGCGTTCAGGAGATGAAATTAAACAGAATAATTGATCTGTTAGTTTTCAACTCGGAGAAACAAAAAGATATACAACACAAAAATCTGTTGTTTGTTACTATAAATAAATTCAGCTGTCAATTTCCGATTTGTCCTCAGAACTTGGAGACTTACCAGAAGATGTAGCCTCAGACCTGGGACAATTTGGAAGTATAATGCAGGCCTCCCCTCTCTCAACAACAACAACTTGCATTTACATTGTCTCTTTAATGTGATAAAATGCTCCAAGGCATTTTATGGAGTATTATGGCACAGAAATTTGCCACTATGCCATATAAGGAGATACCAGGCCAGATGATCAATGGCTTAAACAAAGAAACACTTTTTAAGGAGCATCTTGGAGGTAGACGGAGAGGGAAGATGTAGGCAGTGAAATTAACCTTAGTGCCTGGACAGCTAAAGGCACGACTAACAACCATGGATTGATTAAAATTGGGCATGTTTGAAAGGTCAGAACTAGGGAAGGGCAAAAATCCTGGGTGAAAGCAAGGTAGATTTGAGAGATAAGGAGAGGTGAGGCCATGGCAAGATTTGAAGACAAAGATGAGAATTTTTAAATCTAGATATTGTTTGTCCGGACATCACCAACCCCCACCTAAAAGAAAATGGCTGCACCTACCCTGGCATTTCCCCCCCTCCAGTATCCGGCTTGATCTCTATCGCAGCAGCTATCCAGCCACTTTCCTGGGTTGTCAGCCACTCCCAGTGTTTTAAATGCAAAATTATAAAGCAGAACACCAACACCTGCACATGCATGCTGTGAATTGTGCAACATGGTTGTGCAAGCAGATTTTATTTTAATCGTTGTTTGCATATTTAGAAAAGCAGCATAAGTGACAGCTCAGATAAATGGCTGGTGTAGAGTAACGGCCTCCTGTAAGAGATGAATAAATGTAACTTTTATTATGGGGGAAATTTTTTTTGAAGAAACACGACAGCAATGGTCTTAAGATGGTGACACGTCTCTTCCTCTCATCAATTTTTTTACAATGATTCTTTTTAAGCAAAAGGAAACTGTTTTTGGATGCATTTTTATAGTATTTATATTGCATTTACTTATGAAAAAAATACCAAAATGTTAGTACATCCATGCATCATAAACCAAACATGTTGGTTTCTTAATAACATTTTCCTTTTTGTTTTAAGTGGAAGGACTTCCACTACTGACGAGAGACAAAAGTACAAGCAAATTCCTCTTAAATTTGGCAGTACAAAGTTCAAGGAGGTGAAAGTAATTTTTAACCATCAACCATATAAATTATTTTTAGGCTGGAATGTTTTGATTAAGTAACAATAATGACAAGCAAAAGATCACAAACAGTATAGTTCTCATTATCCTTGTAACTGAAGAGCAAGACTGTGAGCATGCGAGTATTATGTATATTGCACAGCAAGTAAAGCAATTAAAAAGAATAAAACAACCAGAAAGGCAAAATCCACAGACTGCATTCAGATCATCGCATGTTTCTCATTACTTTTTAAAACAATTTTGAATGAAACTAACATGAAGGACCTGGACAAAATTCAGCCAGAGGGCCTGTAAGGGGTCCATAGCACTATTTTATCAAGAGTAGGGAGGTCTACCGGTGTCCCTGGGAAGCAGGTTGGAATGTTTTATTCTATTAAAGACACTATATTAATGCAAGTTGTCTTCCCAGGCAATGATCTTTCCCTAACTCAGTGTTCTCAATTTCTTTGGACTCTAAGGCATCCCATTTACAGGCCCCATTTAAAACAAGAGAATTATTTTTCCTGCAGTATGTTACATCCTTATATGTACCTGTTTGTATATCTTAAAAAAATTCAATATTCCCTCCTCTTCCCCATGAAAGATTACATAGAAGAACTTCACAGATGCAAATCCAAAAAGCAATATTTACATGTGGAAGGGAATAAAGTTATAAAAATTATTAAATGAATAGATTGGTGAATCTCAAGCGTTAGCAGTAAGTCACTCGTTATTTTAAAAATGCAACTTAGTGTAAATGTTACTAAAAATTAAACACGCCTTAATTTCTTATAGAGACTGATAATCAACCTCCATCCCTGATGAGAAACCTGATGTCCATCCAATGTTCCAAAATATTTCTAACTACTCATTTCTTCACAGTGCAGTCCAATCATCTGTGGATCAAAACTCCTGATCCTGGTCCCAAGCTTAAGCTTTATACCAAACCACCTCACTTAAGCCCTACTGAGGCCCATCTCAATTGCTTTACCTTGTCCTTCAAGGACTGATCTAGTTCTCATACACTAACACGTGAACATCACAAAGGTGGATAAGTATCACTAATACAGTTGTGTGTACCACTACCTACAAGCAGCCAAACCAAGGAGACAGTGGCCAAAAAGAAGGCAAAAATAAATCAGGTGAACAGGCAGAACTAGCATGTTGATCGTGAAAGTGGTAGTGTGCAGGTATGATGTCATGTATTCTTGATCAGTCTTAGAGAATTCCTGGAACTAGTGCCATTGACACAGGTTGAGAACCCATTCCTTAACCAACATTAAAAAGAACTTAACTCACTTATTTGATGTTTGTGGAACCCTCCTGAGCACAAACTGGCCATCATATTTTTTCCTATAACAATAATTAATATGCTTTAAGAGTAAATTGTTGGCTGTAGGATGTGTTGGGATGTCATGAGAAAGCAGTAGAGCGCCGGTTCTTCCTTCAAAATGACAACTATAGGTGCAGTAATTTCAAACAAAAGGTGTCTGTGTTGGTAACAAGTGGACTGCAAAGAATTACACTTACTGTCGCAGAGTAAAATGAAGATTTAGACATCTAACAACTATAATGCAAATTCCTAGCTGTGATGAGAAAGTTAGCTGGTCATAAGTTATCCAATTAGAAAAAATACCGAAGTGCACTAACTAAATATTTCTCAAACAATTTCAAAATTCTCATCTCTGCTGCTTTATAATTTCATGGATTGATCAATCTTTGTATGACGAAATTATTATTAAAAAATTTATAATATATATTTTTCCTTTACAGTTCTGACCTTATTTCTTCTCTCAAAATTATAATTTACTGATGTATCTTTTCATACTGTTGCTATCTTAAATATCACCATATCACTCTCTCAGAAATTTTTCAATTTGATGGGATGTATAAGATTCTCCACTTCTTCCCAGTACTTCATGCCTTTAAACTAGAGGATAGGCACCAAGCTTTCTTCTCTAAAGCCCTAATGTCTCACTTTTGTATTCAGAACCTGAGCTGATTATACTACACAAGATATAGTCTGGTCAGAACACCAGTAGCTTGAACATGGCTTCCTCTGTCTTGGATTCTATTATTTGACAAGTTACATGGTTAAAGAGTTGACTGGAGATTATATGCACCAGGGACCAGTGATCTGAATGGAGCAGAGTGGAATTATCAACAGAGTAAACAGGACTTGACAAAAATGATAACTGATCACTGATAACTATAAACTGAGGGGATAAAGGTCTGGAATATCCTACTTAATATAGATAGAATCAAATGATGAGACATTAGCGACACCACATACAAAGCAATGCACGAGGTAATAGAAAGCCTTGAAAATGGCATTGCCAAAAGATTATAAGGAAATCTGTTTAACATGCACAGATCCAGGCACTATCCAAGGCTCCAGAGATTCTAAAGAAATGAAAGATAATTCATGAAGCTGTTTAAGACCAAAATCAAGGGATTTTCTTGGACATATTATCATAAGCAGAATAGTAATGCTGAAAACTACACTGCCAAATATGGAACAAAAACAGAAAAAGGGTCACTGGACCTAAAACATTAACTCTGATTTCTCTCCACAGATGTTGCCAGACCTGCAGTGATGTTCCAACAACTTCTGTTTTTGCTTCAGATTTCCAGCATCCGTAGTTTTTTTGGGTTTATTTAAAAAAAAAGAAAAAAAAACAAAAAACAAAAAAAAAAAAAAAAAAAAAAAAAAAAAATCGATTGCCAAATATGAATTGGGTCAGAACTCTGAAGTCGATTTGCACCTTGCACAAACTTTAGCAAGTATAGATTAAAATACAATAGTTAATATTCAAAAATATTTTAAAGGAACAAATATGTAATAACGGAGGTAAATTGGATTATTTTTCTGAGGAATTGGTAAACATTATGCAATTTCTAGGAAGGAAAGTCATTATGGACTGATAAATTAAAAAAAAGGCATAAGGCTGGGATGAATTTAAAAAACTTGAACAATGGTTGAATATTAGTAGGAACAGAAGTGATCATTGGCCACAAACTGCAATAGAAACTAGGAATGCAAGAAGTTCTTTACATAGACCATCACATTTAGAGTTTAAGAACAGTTAACCAAAATCATAGGCTCTCTCTTTGGGACCTAGCAACTACACCATCAACACAGAGGATGATTGGAAAGGAGGATTCACAGAAGTTACTAGACAACTTTGGGAAGAAAATGATGATTGAACAGCTGTTGGAAAGTCAGAAAGACAGGATCATTTGCTTAGTTGAGTGAAGACATCTATTGCAACATTAAGGCGCAGCTACATTGCGAATACTGAATTAAATTTTAAGACTATAGATAAAGGAGCAGAAACAGAAATCCAAGATAATTTTTGAATGTTGGTCTCATAATAAATATTTCCTCCCACCATTCAGTTTGATGTGAAAACATCATTAAAATAACATTTATACTCTTACTTTCTCTCAGCTTTTGAGCTTTTAACTCCAACCTGTGCTGTTCCTGTTCTCTCTTACGCATTTCTTCAGACTCTCGTTTATGTTCTTGTAGATCCTTGTCTCGTCTCAAATGACCTGTCAATTCCAGGGTCTCACTGTCATGGTGTTCTTGAATCTGTAAAAAATTGTTTAATACCATAATTTGTTTTAAAATATATAAAGAATCAAACTATGTGTCCCAAATTTCTGCTCCAATGAGTGACTGTATAAAATGCTTTACACATTCTTGAATTTCACCTTTGACGATAGGGTGGGATGGAGGGTTGCATGCTCAGTTTTTGATACACTGGGAGAAGAATCAAAAGTAAATTAACGAAACAACAAAATAAACACATTTTCTTATCGCACATGAATGCTAAGTTTCCATTCCACCAGGACTCATTCAGCTCCTGACTACATTACAACCTTGGTCCAACATGGACCAGGAAGTGAAAGAAACTGTCTTTGATATCAATACATCGTTTGACCAACAAGGCATAAAGGAGTGCGAACAAACCTGGAATCAAAGGGCATTGGGGGAGAACTCTCTGCTGGTTGGAGTCATTCCCAACATAAAGGAAGATAATTGCGAGAAGTCAATCATCTCAGTCCCTGTATATCACTATAGGAGTTCCTCAGGGTAGTGCCCTAGGACCAACCATCTTCAACTGCTTCCCTTCATTCATAAAGTCAGAAGGGGTAACGTACGGTGATGGTCAGCACATTCCCCATTCCTCAGATACTGATGATGCTTTTCCCATGTATCTGCTTACCTTGGTCTTCCAGTCAGTAGTTGTCAGGGATTTGATGCTGCTGTCTAAGAAGCTTCGGTGAATTTCTGCAGTGTATCTCATAGATGGTACACACTGCTACTACTGAGCATCAGTGGTAGGGGGACTAAATGTATGTGGATGTGGTGCCAATCAGCAGAATATTTTGCCCTAGATTGTGTCATGCCTTGACTGTTGTTGGAGCTGCTGTCATGCAGGCAATTGGGGAGTTTTCCATAGTATTCCTGACTAGTGCTTGTCTGCCATTCATAGTCTTTTGGTGATCAGGTTGTGTGTTATTTACTGCAGGATCCCTAATCTCTGATCTCCTCTTGTAGCACAGTATTTATTGTAATCTTCAGTATGTTGATGGTAATGTCATTGAATGTCAAGGGATGATGGTCAGACTCCCACTTGTTGGAGATGAATAAAAATAGCATGAATTTTATTTGATGATAAATGAGTGAGTTTTGATGCAAGATAGAATACGAATTGCAGGGGTTTTGATCAGCTAAAACTCAGAAAGTGGCAGATGAATTGAACATCAGCAAGAATTGAAAGTCGGATCAGGAGAAAGCAAAGATTTTGAAGACGATTTCAGGAACTAAGGGGCTGAGGCAAAAGCAGAGATTGGTAGCCCTTACAAAGGAAGGTCAATAATGGGGAGGATATGGGGTAAGAAACTTAACAGAAGATCTGACTGAGGATAGTAAGCAGATAATTAAAGGAGGATTAAAAGGCATGCAGCTGGATTTCAAAACAGCATAAATCCTGGAGCGACTGCAGAAACAACAGTGCATGGTGAGAAATGAAAATACTTCGATCCTAACAAAACACTTTCTCATCTGATAAGCAGATGGAAAAAAGTCAAAAACATGACCTGTTAAACAAGCATTATAATAAACATACTTTCCTGAATAATTTAATAGAAATCCTACAATAT
Organism: Rhincodon typus; assembly: GCF_021869965.1. NCBI lineage: Eukaryota > Metazoa > Chordata > Chondrichthyes > Orectolobiformes > Rhincodontidae > Rhincodon > Rhincodon typus. The sequence goes on from NC_063336.1 coordinate 31,381,024, forward strand.
TGCTGAACTAGTAAAAGTATGGTAAGATACAATGAGAAAATTCACAAGGCCTCATGGCAAAAATCCCTCTATTAACATATCTCAGACTTAGCCAAAAAATTAAGATTGAATACTTTGTTTTTAGTCAAGACAATTTCAACAGTACTTCTATTGAGGAAACTTTAGATGAAAGATCTGTAAGTGCCATAAATGCACAAATCTATCAAGTTGTATACAATTTTATTTAAACCCTAAAGAAACCTGCAATGATCAAATATGGCATCCTTTAAGTTTGTAGTTTTAAACAGTGTCTACCAGCCTGAATATATTTTGATAAATAGTGCCACAGGTACCAGTAACTGGACACTGAATCATATCCAGCTACTTAGAACGATATTGCTGTTGGAGTTCTTTCCAACCTGAAGCTGAACAACAATCTCAAACTCATAGACATATAAATACTTAAATAAGTTTTTGATTCTTTATCCAAGTCATTACAATTGCTGAATGCACTAATAATACAAAATGCCGCTCTATTTACCAATACCAAATTCCTCTCCTTTATTTAAGGCAGTTATGAACAAAAATAGCACGATACTGGTTAGACATAATTGTAATCTAGTTATACTCTGGAGAACATATCAGAGAAAGGAGGTAGAGCAGAATTTCCTTAGCAAGATGAACAAGGAACTACTTGGCCCTTCAAACATCCTCTACCTTCAATAAGGTCATGGCTGATCTGATTTTATCCCCAATTCTACATTCTTGCACATTCCCAATAATCCATCATCCCCTCAGTAATCAAGAATTTATCTACCACCATCTTAAATAAAGATTCTACATCCACTGCCTTTTGAGGAAGGGACTTGCAAATACTCACAACCCTTAGAGAATGAAGATTTCTTCATCTCTGTATTAAAAGGGCACCCACTTTCTTTTAAACTGTGATTCTTTACTTCTAGATTCTCCCACAACAGGAAATATCCCTTCCACATTCACCTTCTCAAGTTTCCTCAGGATCTTACATATATTAATTAAGTCACCTCCAACTCTTCTAAACTCCAGGGGATACAGGCCTTGCCTGTCTAGCCTTTCCTCATACAGTAGAATTACATATAATAATTATAATAGGACTGGGTGGTAGCATTTCAAACAGAGACTTTGTGAAGATTTGTAGTGTACCATACTGTTGTGAACCACAGACAGAAGAGAAACAAGAAAATAAACAAGAAGAAAAAGAACACACACCAAAAAGATTATACTTGTGAAAACTACAAAATACTGAAAACTGGTTGGCAAGTATAAATACAAGAAGATGCCAAACAACATAAATAAATACAAATCTGGTTCTAAACACTATTAGATATCGTTTTCTAAACACAATCCAAAATCTAACCTAAACCTTAGCATGGGAATGGGTTAATGATACATAGGATAAAAAGAGACATTTTAACAAGATTGGTCTTAGTTACACCAGGCACAGTCAAATTATCTCAATTTCCACTGATATATTAAACATTTCTTCTATGAAAAATATCTCTCTCTTGCTCTTCATAACACAGTGAGGACACAATGGTGAAATATGATTCAGTATTTGTGGCGGCTCAACCAAGGTGTGAGATAGCTTTGAGTTACTTAGTTTCATGGTAGAATCGCAGCAGAGATCAAAATGATGAAATAACAATGGGCAAGAAATTAGAGTGGCACTATATGCAAATTTAAGTTCACTCACCACAGAAGACTACTACAAACCTACTACAACGCTATTATCAATGAGGTAAAACTGACCAATTTGCATGAACTGCAATTATTGCTGGGCTGACAACTGAGATTTTGGCCCAATTTTACAGTGGGCATGCCCCACCACTTCTGTGGTGAATAGCTCAACTCCTGACACCCCTATGCCTGTCCATCATCTATAAAAGCTCAAATCAGGAGTGTAATGGAACAGTCTCCATCTTCCAGGATGGCTGCAGTTCCAACAACATTCAAGAAGCTCAACACATCCAATTCACGGGCATTCTGATTACCACCGTTAACATTCATTTCCTTCACCATCAATGTGCAGCGCAGTGGTAGGCCATGTACAAGATGCACTGCGGTAACTCCAAGTCTCTTTAGACAGTCCTTTCGAAACCTGTGACCTCATTCACCTAGAAGAACAAGGCAGCAGATCCAGGGGACCATAACCACCTACAGGTTTCTTTCCAAACCACACACATCCTGACCTGGAATTATATTGCTATTCATTCACTATCATGGAATAAAAATCCTAAAAATCCCTGTCTAAAAGCATGTGGGTATATCTCACCCCAAGTTATGCAGCCATCCAAAAAAAGACAACTCTACATCACCTTCACAAAGACAATTTAGGATGGGTAACAAATGCTGGCCAGCAGTGTCCACACACCATTAACAAATAAAGAAAACAGTTATGGTAACCTGATCAAATGCAAGATTGGCAGTAATTCAAGTTCCAAACATCTACCACCCTTTGTGGGTAGAAATGCTTCCTAACATTTCTACTGAACAGTCTGGCTCCAATTGTCAGACTATGCCTCCTAGTTCTAGAATTGTTTATCTTTATCTACCCTGTTTTTTCCTGTCAATATCTTGAAAACTACAATCAGATCACCCTTAACCTTTAAATTCCTAAGAAAACAGGCCTAATTTGTATAATTTCTCCTCATAAGTTAATACCTTAAGTCCAGGTATCATTCTTTTAAACCAATGTTGTACTCCCCACGGTCAATATATCCTTCTTAAGATGTGGTGCCCAGATATGCTAACAGTGTCCCCAAGTGTAGTCTAACCAGGGTTTTATATAAAATACAACATAACTTCTACACCATTGTACTCCAGTCCTCTAGGTATAAAGGCCAGCATTTGATCAGCTTTCTTGATTGTTTTCTGCACCTTTTCTGAACATTTTAAAGAACTATGCACCTGAACCCCCCAAGTCCACTGTATTTAACTTCACACCAACAAGCATGTGATCTATCCTTTTTTGGTCCAAGATGGATAACCTTACATTTGCTTACAGTGAACTCCATCTGCTAGCTTTGCTCATTCACCCAGTCTATCAATATTCCTTTGTAATTTTATGCTGTTATTTACACTGTTTAAATGCCGTCTAACTTTGTGTCACCAGCAAATTTGGATATATGACTTTCTTTGCCATTATTCAAGTTGGTAATAAATAATGTGAATACTTCAAGGTCCTAACACAGATCCTCCTGGAACAACACTGGTTACACCCTGCCAATTTGAATACCTATTATCCCCATTTTCTGTAGCCTCTGCCACTCCAATTTCCCAATCAGTAATATGCTCTCAATTCCACAGGCTTCTACCTTAGTTAACAACCCCTTGTGTGTGACATTTCCAAATGCCTTCTGGAAGTCCATATAAATAGTATCCATAAACATTCCTTGTCCACTAACTTTAGTCACCTCTTCAAAAAGATTCAATGAGGTTTGTCAGGCATTACCTACCTGTCATGAATCTACTCTGGCTCTCCCTGATTAACTGAAAATTTTCGAAGGTGTTCAGTTATCCTATCCTTGATTATAGATTCAAGCAATTTCCCCAGCACAGATATTGGGCTAACTGGTTTCCCTTTTTTTTTTAAAAGAAAGAAATTTATTTGTGGGATGTGGTTGTCGCTGGCTGGTCAGCATTTATTGCACATCTCTAGTTGCCCTTCATGAAGGCTGTGGTGAGCTGCCTTCTTGAACCGCTGCAGTCCACCTGCTGTGGGTTGACCTACTATGCCAATAAGGAGGGAATTCCAGGATTTTGATCCAGTGACTTTGAAGGAATGGTGATGTATTTCCAAGTTAGGATGGTGAGTGGCTTAGAGGGGAACTTGTACGTGGTGGTGTTCCCATGTATCTGCTGCCCTTGTCCTTCTAGATGGATGTGGATGTGGGTTTGGAAGGTGCTGTCTAAGGATCTTTGGTGAATTTCTGCAGTGCATCTTGTAGATATTACACACTGCTGCTACTGAGTGTTGGTGGTGGAGGCAGTGGATGCTTGTGCCAATCAAGTGGGCTGCTTTCTCCTGGATAGCATCAAGATTCTTAATAGTACTGTACCCATCCAGGCAAGTGGGAGTATTCAATAACACTCCTGACTTGTGCCTTGTAGATGATGGATAGACTTTGGGGCGTCAGGGGGTGAGTTACTCACTGCAGTAATCCTAGCCTCTGACCTGCTCTTGTAGCCACTGTGTTTATGCGGTGAGTCCAATTGAGCTTTTGGTCAATGGTAACCCCCACTGATCGTCAAGGATTCAGATTTGGTAACACTATTGAATGTCTAGAGACAATGGTTAGATTGTCTCTTATTGGTGGGGATGGTCATAGCCTGGCATTTGTGGGGTGGGAATGTAACTTGCCGCTTGTCAGCTTAAGCCTGAACATTGTCCAGGTCTTGTTGCATTTGAAGATGGACTGCTTCAGTATCTGAGGAGTCATAAATGGTGCTGAACATTGTGCAATCATCAGTGAACATCCCTACTTCTGACGTTATGATGGAAGCAAGGTCATTGATGAAGTAGCTGAAGATGGTTGGGCCTAAGACACTACCCTGCAGAACTCCTGCAGAGATGTCCTGGAGCTAAGATGACTGACTTCCATCAACCATGACCATCTTCCTTTGTTCAAAGAGTTACTCCAATCAGTGGACAGTTTGTCCCTAATACCCATTGATTCCAGTTTTGCTAGGGCTCCTTGATGCCACGCAGAGTCAAATGCAGCCTTGATGTCAAGTGCTTTCATTCTCACCTCACCTCTGGAATTCAGTTCTTTTATCCATGCTTGAACCAAGGCTGCAGTGAAATCACCCAAACTGGGCGTCACTGAGCAAGTTATTGCTGAGCAGGTGCTGCTTGATAGCACTTTTGATGACACTTTCCATCACTTTACTGATAGTCGGGAGTAGACTGAGGAAGCAATAACTGGCTGGGTTGGATTTGTCCGGCTTTTTAAATGTACAAGACATACCTAAGTAATTTTCTACATTGTAGAATACTGACAGTGTTATAACTGTTCCGGAAGAGCTTGGCTAAGGGAGCAGCAAGTTCTGGAGTATAGGTCTTCAGTACTATTGCCAGAATGTTGTCAGGACCCACAGAACATTGCACTATCCAGTGTCTCCAACTGTTTCTTGATATCATGTGGAATAAATCAAATTGGCTGAAAACTGGTATCTGTAATGCTGGGGACCATACGAGGAGGTCAAGTTGATTAATTCACTTGAAGATCGCTGAAAATGCTTCAGCCTTGTCTCTTGCACTGATATTCTAGGCTCTTCCATCATTGAGGATGGGGATATTTGTTGAGCCTCCTCCTGCATGGAGTTGTTTAATTGTCCACCACCATTCATGACTGGGTGTGGCAGAATTGCAGAGCTTAGATCTGATCCTTTGGTTGTGGAATCACTTAGCTCTGTCTGTCACTTGTTGCTTATGCTATTTGACATGCAAGTAGTCTTCTTTGGTGGCTCCACCAGGTTGCCATCTCATTTTCAGGTATGCCTGATGCTGTTCCTGGCATGCTCTCCAATTCTCACCATTGAACCAGGGTTGATTCCTTGGCTTGACGGCAATGGTTGAGTGGGGGATATTCCCAGCCATAAGGCTACAGATTGTCCTGGATACAATTCTGCTGCTGTTGATCGCCCACAGTGCATCATGAATGCCCAGTCTTGAGCTGCTAGATCAAGTCCACACAGAACCTCTGAGCAGCATCCCACCCAGACCCAGATCCCCACCCTATCCCTATAACCTCACATTTACCATGGCTAATCCACCTAGCCTGCACGACCCTGGTCACAACAGACAATTTAGCATGGCCAATTCACCTAACCTGCACATCTTTGGACTGTGGGAGGAAACCGGAGTACCCGGAAGAAACCTACGCAGACAACGGGGGGAGTCTGCAAACTCCACACAGACAGACAGTCACCTAAGGCTGGAATCAAACTTGGCACTTTTTAGCAGGCCAACATTGCTCCTGGCCACTCACTTTCCCTGTAACATTTCTTCTTATTGATTTTGACGTAGTCTTTTAACCACAAAGGAGAAGCACTGACAATTAGTAATGTCACTGGATAAATAATCCAAAACCCCAGGCTTACATTCTTGGGACATGGGTTCAAATCCCAAAGTGGAAGGTGGTGAAATTTGAATTCAACAGAAGATCTGGAATAAAGGATTGGCCTAATAGCATCATGTAGTAAAAAGCCACATGGTTCATTAATGTTCTATGGGGAAGGAAATCTACCATCCTTACCTGATCTGACCTAAATATGACTCCAGGCCCACTTAAAATGCCCTATGGGCAATAAATGCTGGCCTAACCCTGTTCCCATTAAAATTTCTTTTTAAGTTATAAGCATGTTAATTTCCCACCTTGACCTCATGCTGACCTCTTCCTTCAGCCATTACAATGCACCTCAATGTAGGCATGAGTAAAAGAAACCACTCCCTTTGACTCTGCACCACCAATTTATCATTTAATGTTTCCCATAATCCATTCCAACACAGACTTTCTCTCCATCCCCAAAATATTGACTTTTTTAAGCTATTATATTTATAATTTTTCCCAGTTCTGATGAAAAGTCAAGAATTTTCATGGTAAAACAATTCCAAAAGCCTACAAGTTAAAGATAACTTCTTGGTAAAGGTGAAACTCAGTCTTTTATTTTACAGGTGGCATATTTAGATGGAGGAATGCAGCACCTCTTGAAGCATAGCAGCTATCACTGAAGGAGAAACAGCAGTACAGGCAAAGAAGTGGAGAAATCATAATGGCAAAAGGTAAAGCAATGAAGAAAAGAGTTGGAGATAATGCAGCAGGCACCCAAGAAAAGGGTTTGAAACTGGAACAGTTACAGATCAAAGAGATTCGGGAATTAAAAGATACAAATCAGTACAAAATTGGAGTCTGATACAAATGGTAACTCAGAAACAACTGGAATGTTAGCCTCAATTTCAACAGGCTTGGAACATTTAAGTTATGAATTAGTTGCACAGAGTCTTGTTCAAACTTTATGAAGAGTACTATATTCAGCTTGTGGCATGTTCCTTAAAATGTCTTGGTGGGAGGTTAAATGCAAATTCACCACAATAAAAAGCCTTAGAGAGTTAAATTCTGAGGACAGGTCGCGTGAACTTAGCTTGTATGGCTTGACTGAGGGATGATCAGATCAAGTCTTCTCAGATGTTGAAAGGATTATGACAGGTCACATACCGACAAATTATTTCTTCCGGTGGTGAATCAAGAACAAAGGCACATGACTTCAAAATTTGAACTAGAACATTCAGGCATGAAATTAGAAAGCACTTTTTCCACACCAAGGATAGCATAAATCTGGAAATCTCTGCCATAAAACAGAGGATGCAACTGCATCTAAGTATGCCACCTGTAAAATAAAAGACTGAGTTTCACCTTTACCAAGAAGTTATCTTTAACTTGTAGGCTTTTGGAATTGTTTTACCATGAAAATTCTTGACTTTTCATCAGAACTGGGAAAAATTATAAATATAATAGCTTAAAAAAGTCAATATTTTGGGGATGGAGAGAAAGTCTGTGTTGGAATGGATTATGGGAAACATTAAATGATAAATTGGTGGTGCAGAGTCAAAGGGAGTGGTTTCTTTTACTCATGCCTACATTGAGGTGCATTGTAATGGCTGAAGGAAGAGGTCAGCATGAGGTCAAGGTGGGAAATTAACATGCTTATAACTTAAAAAGAAATTTTAATGGGAACAGGGTTAGGCCAGCATTTATTGCCCATAGGGCATTTTAAGTGGGCCTGGAGTCATATTTAGGTCAGATCAGGTAAGGATGGTAGATTTCCTTCCCCATAGAACATTAATGAACCATGTGGCTTTTTACTACATGATGCTATTAGGCCAATCCTTTATTCCAGATCTTCTGTTGAATTCAAATTTCACCACCTTCCACTTTGGGATTTGAACCCATGTCCCAAGAATGTAAGCCTGGGGTTTTGGATTATTTATCCAATGACATTACAATGCAGTTCTGGTCATCTTACTATGAGAAGGATGTGATAGCACTAAACAGGGTTTAGGAGGTTCACCAGGATGTTGCCTGGCACAGGGAAACTGAGCTATAAGGAGAGGCTAGATAAGCTTGGATTGTTTTCTTTAGAACACAGAAGACTGGGGGCTGGGGGCATGACTGAGGTTTGTAAGATTAAGAGGGGTGTTAACAGGGCGAACATACTCAGCATGTGCAGCAGCATATGTGGAGAAAAGGAAAGTGAACATTTAAGGTCAATAACTGTCAACAGACATTAACTGAGATAACAAGGTGTAGAGCTAGATGAACACAGCAGGCCAAGCAGCATCAGAGGAGCAGGAAAACTGACGTTTCGGGTCTAGACCCTTCTTCAGAAGACCCTTTTTCTGAAGAAGGGTCTAGACCCAAAACGTCAGCTTTCCTGCTTAGCCTGCTGTGTTCATCCAGTTCTACATTTTGTTATCACAGATTCTCCAGCATCTGCAGTTCCTACTATCTCTGAAACAGACATTAACTCTTTCTTTCTCCACAACTGACGCTTGACTTTTTGAGTATTTCCAGCACTTTGTTTATATTTCCACGTTTCCAGCAAGTGTCCAATGGTCTGCTTTTAAAATGTTTCACTTTACACAATTTGCTTTTGATCCCCAATCTTCTAACATTATTTTATCTTCTAATTCTTTAGTGTTTCTAGTTTCCACAGGTACAATTTGTCAATCTGGAATGACAATTTCCTTTGGATAATTTCTCTCTTTATGTTTCTCTTCCCTGGATCTCTTGCTTTTCTTCCCCCAAATATCTATCTGTCTAACTCTCTAACCCTTCTGTTAATTGCTTTGGTTATAAAACCACTGACTCACCGTGAACACTCCACAGACAGAGATAGTCTACTAATGTTAAATAGCATTTTTATGAAGGAATCTGAAGAATAAGTAACAAATTAATTTCACAGAGAAAAGTTTTCCACATCTGAACATGTACCTTCAAACCCACTGAAACAGTACAAAATGTCAATGCTTTTATAGATGATGTCACATGGTGACATTATGCAGGCACACACGCATGTTTCCCACACAACAGACAGTCATGTTGAATCACACTGGAGTCTATTAGCAGCTGACTCAACAAAAGTATTGAAAAGGATTGTCCATTTTATTCTTGAAGAATGGAGTACAGTATAGGATGAACTAAAAGAAAAATAGATAAAGCTTTTCCAATGGCTGAGTTTCTTTCCTAAGTAGATGAGTTTTGAAAACTTGAAAACCTCTAGATTGAATTTCTTCTCTGTACCATAACAAATCTTAACCAGATCTTAGCAGGAGAAGGCAGGATGATTAGTTTTGACACTGAATTAGGGATTATTCATAACTCCTACTCACTAACAGTAGCATCAATACGTTATGAGGTCATGATTAAACATCAAATGAAGTAAACATTAGGCTCAACGCTGACACAGAAACAGCCTCATACTAAAGTTTATGGGGCTGAGTACACAAAGCATCACAAAAATACTTGTCCAGCAAAATGCCAATGTCCTCAAAGGAACATGAAAAACAGCACAGAAAGTTTGAGGGAAACAAAAGAAATAAAAGGTAATTAAAATTAAGAGAAGAAATACATCCATTATAATAAAAACAAAGTACTGAATATGCCAGGATGGAAAGTGCTGGGGAAACTCATCAGGTCTGGCAACATCTATGGACACAGAATCAAAGTTAACGTTTTGAGTGCTATATGACTCTTCTTTGGAACCCTGGACTGTCAACGTCAACAGATACTGCCAGACTCGCCAGGTTTCTCCAGCACTTTACATTTATATTAAATAAATTTATTGGTTGCAACTGAATTTGAGGGTTAAATCTGAATAACTTATTAAGCAACAATGTATTTTTGGTACATGCTCACTGCAAAGAAAAAAAATATATTGAAAACAAACCAAAATTCCATTCTGGTTTGGATTGGAAAATGGGGCTGAACCAGTTTGTGTTCAGAGATTATATTTCACCACATGTGCATTTTTGATTCTGCCACTTTGTGGTGAGAAAGAGATTCCTAAGGAAAGATCTTGTCTTGCCCAGGGATGAGAATGACTGAAGACAAAAAGGTCTGATCAATTTGATAAGAAGGAATTGTACCACCTTTGTATAATCTGTAGTGAATTCAAATGTCTCTTCAAATGGGTAAAATTATTAGAATTCAATTCAGTACAGACATTAGTTTTTTTTTACCTTTTCAAATATAGACATGATGGTGGACAATTGCATGACTATAAAATCACTAATGTGACCTCAACATTCAATGCAGTTAGTGCATGTATGACTTTCCGACCTTCTGGCCAAGATAAACATTTATAAAATACGAATCGCTGACTGTTAATTGTTTATTCTTGTTGGTATTTCTAATCAACTTGTTCAGAGTGTAGTGATATACTGCGGAAGCAGCTGGGACTTGAACCCAAGCCTTATAGCCCAGAGTAAGAACACTATCATTGCGCCACAAGAGCCCTTTTCCTTTTTTCTCTTTTTATATCTAGAAGAGCTCTTACACACAACTGAACATTTTTCCCCAATCATCATTATGTTCACTGTTTATCAACTGAATGTTTACATGCATTCAAGAGATGGACAATAATTGTGAACTTACCACTGTTGATATATACACATCTCCATTGCAGGTGGGACTTGAACCCAGATCCTTGGGCCTTGAGGTACTGCAGTGGAGATGTGTCATAACATGTCCAACAGATTAACTAAAAATATTTTTTATACAGGAATAAGCGAAAAGGAGTCAACAATTGGAGAGGTACAACATGCAAAGTGTATCTCCATAAATGAGAGCTTATAAAGGCTGGTGTTCCAGTGTTCTGTCCATCACACAGGTATCTGCATTGTAACCTCAATGTTTAGCTTTTTCATCATGATTAGACTTTTTAAATCAAATATTCACTTCAAAGTAATTTGTCATAATTCTTAACCATTTTGTAGAAAGCATACATATTAAGTAAAACATACCATTTGTGAATATTCTCCTTTTATTGTCAGTTCTTCTTCACCACTCATTACTAGGGGTGGAGTTGGGAACTCTAAAGGCAAGAAGTACTCTTCAGTCTGCACTCCAATTGCAGTGATGGGCACTGTTGCTAATGTAGACACAAAAACAATTTATCCAGTAAGTTATTATTTACTTTTTATTATTCATTAATGTGAGTCAATCTCTTTTGGCAAGGCAGATGAGAGCAATAAACTTCAGTTATTTAAAACCCAGTTTAATTCAGAAAGGGAGGCCTTTTAGTTGACTGCTTTAGTTAATTAATGAATATGAAATTTGCAGAGAGTTGTTTAGTTTTTAACCACTGGCTAGGACAAATGTGATTTGTCTGACAAAACTGGTAGATTGTAGTGTTAGCACTTAATTGTTTTGTTGGAGACAACGCATATATTTGCAGGTATATACCAAAGCCAACGAGGAAACATGTCATTTAGTTCTGTATTGGTGTCAATGTTCCATTACCTGCAGTAGTCTTTCATGCATTACAATGTTCTTTTATGTCTGGTTCAATATATTTATATTATAAATAAGCCTTCAGAGTTTAGTTACAGATTCATAGGGTTATACAGAACACAAACAGACCCTATGGTCCAACTCGTCCATGCTGACCAGGTATCCCAAACCTAACTAGTCTCATTTGCCTGCGTTTGGTCCATATCCTTCTAAACCTTTCCCATTCATGAACCTGGCCAAACATCTTTTAAATGTTGTATTGTACACATTTCTACTACTTCCTTTGGCAGCTCACTCCATACATGCACCACCCTCTGTGCGAAAAAGTCGCCCCTCAGGTCCCTTTGAAATCTTTCCCCTCTCACCTTACACTTATGCCCTCTAGTTTTGGACTCCCCTGCCCTTGGAAAAATACCTTGGCTATTCATGTCATCCATGCCCCTCATGATTTTTTAAACCTCTAGAAGGTCACCTCTCAGCCTCCGACACCCCAGGGAAAAAGACCCCAGCCTATCCAGCCTCTCCTTATAACTCAAACTCTCCAACTCGACAACATCTTTGTAAATTTTTTCTGCATCCTATCTAATTTGACAACAGCCTTGCTACAGCAGGATGAACAGAACTGTACACAGTATTCCAAAAGTGGCCTCACTAATGTCTTGTACAGCCATAATACGATGTTCTGAACACCTATACTCATCGCTCTGTCCAAGAAGGCAAGCGTATATAATTACTTTGTTAAGTGATCATACCTGCATGATGCAGACATGCGCTCATCACACAGCATGGAATATGTACCCAGAAAAAGGACTGACAACTCTTTATTTACATCATTGTGCCTTCCTTACAAACATATTATACACCAAGCAAATAATCTACCTTTAAACATCCATCATGTTAAATGGGTATGTTTTCAGCTCCCCCTACTGAGAAAAACCCCTCCACCTTAACAAATTATTCAACTTCTACACTTTCAATGTCAAGTTTTGCATCTGCAAACAAACACTCTCCTTCCATTACCAAGTTTTCAATCTTCAACCAACCCCAAACAGGTTTGCAATCCTCAAAACTCTTCATGGATTAGCTTTCATTTCACACTAATAGACCACAACTTCAAACCCAGACTGCTAAGAGTAAGATTTCAATCCAATTCACCGTATCTCTATCGGTCACTACTGCTGTGAACCACCAAGCTACCCACCTCAACCCCAACACCCCAACTCCCTATCATTGCTCATTGCTGTTCTAGCCTCTCTCCTCTCTACCTCACCATTCATTGCAAGACCCCTAATACATTACTTCTACCCAACATTATGATGTACTTAACATTACCATGCATTTAACAGACTTCCTCCTGCTGTCCTGCTCAACATTTCCTACATCATCTTCAAGCTAAATTGTAGTTTCTTTACCCAACAACCTCAAATAATACGCAGTGTGCCATTTGCCTTCCTAGTTGCTTACTGTATTTGCATGCTAATTTTCAGAGCTCCTTGAATGAGCATATCCAAATCTCTCTCAACATCAACATTTGACTAACACCATCAAAAACATTTCTGCTTTCCTATTCTTATCAACAAAATGAATAACTCACACTTTTCCATATTATACTCCATGTGTCATCTTGTCCACTTACTTAATCTGTCTACATCCTTTTCTAGCCTGTGTTGTCCTCAGAACGTAAAAATGTCTTGCTAAAGACTATGTAGGTTACATCAAGTGTGCTACTTTCATGGATCCTCATTGATACTTGCTTAAGTTAAATTATTCAAATTCAATCTTCCTTTAACAAACCTTGTTAATGTACTCAACAGAAATTTAACTTTTTCAGTCAGCCTAAAGCTGTAGCCTTGGTCGTGATACCTTTATCCAAAGTTTGAGAAAAGCTATTTATTAGGTTTCCTGAGTTTCTAAGATCAGTTTGTATGAGATTTATTGAAGTTAATCTCTGCACAGTAATATATAGTCCTGATGCTAGTCAATAAAATTACAGGACAGTTGACCAATGGTTTTTACAGACTTCTTTTGTGAACACAATAAGATTTTTAAAATCTAGTGTCCTTACTTTTAGGTTACATAAATTTTTCTAATTTTTCAAAATAGTGCTGCTTGCTATCTAAATGAGTAAACTGCACTTCACGTTAATTATATTTTATGAAATGCACATGACTTGTACACTCAACTCAGTACTGGCCCAGACAATAGCAAAAGCAACAGGGGAAAAAACAATACCTTTTTTCTTAGGCACACTTTCAGTGTCTTTCTTTGGTGATGCCTTGAGAATGCGATTGGCATAAATATTCTTCGCATCCAGTTCCTTTTCCTTCTCCTTTTAATAAATATGAACAGTAATAAATATTTACACATTAGAAGAAACAGCCAAACTTCAGCCTATATATATCTTTCTCACTAGTCTAACACAGGCACCTTGGCTAGGAGTAGTTAATTTAGAAGTTTGGTGATCATGTCTATATTTTCTTGATATCGATAGCAAAGTTTCACATGGAGCAGAGAATTTGCTAATCAAATTATTGGAGAGTATCCTTTAACATTAAAAGAAAACTACCCAAAAGTTATTAGATCACTAAGGTTTTGGAGTAGATTTGTAGCTCGGGTTGTGGGTGTGGAGGGTGGTTGGCTCGCCGAGCTGGTTTCTTGTTTCGCAAATGTTTCGTTACCACGCTGGGTAACATCCTCAGTGCAGCCTCCGATGAAGCATCGGTGTGTTCTCCCACTTGGCTTTTAAACTCTGGGATCTGTTGAGATGGATTGCCTCACTTCTGGTTTTCCTTCATGGTGGAATGTATATGGGGTCGAGTTCAATATGTTTTATTAATAGTATGGTTCGTGGAGTGCCAGGCTTCTAGGAATTCTCGTGCCTGTCTCTACCTAGCTTGTCACAGGATTTTGGTGTTTTCCCAGTTGAAATGGTGGTTCTCCTTGTCCACATGGATTGAGATGAGTGAGTACTGGTCATGTCTTTTTGTAGCCAGTTGGTGTTCATGTACTCTTGTTGCTAGTTTCCTTCCTGTTTGTCTGACGTAGTGTTTCTCACAGTCACTGCAGGGGATCTTGTAGATGACATTGGTTCTGTCCATGGCGGGGAGTGGGTCTTTAGTTCGGGTGAGCAGTTGTCGTAGGGTTGATGTGGGTTTGTGTGCCATTCTGATGCCCAGTGGTCGTAGGAGTCTTGTGGTGAGTTCCAATGTGTTCCTGATGTAGGGTAGTGTGATGAGTCTGTCGGTGCATGTAGTATCTTTCTGATGTTGTTCGTGTAGGCACCTTCTGACCCAGTTTTTTGGATATCCATTATCCCAAGACCTACTCCGCGCCATGGACAGGACCAATGTCATCTACAAGATCCCCTGCAGTGACTGTGAAAAACACTACATCGAACAAACAGGAAGGAAACTAACAACAAGAGTACATAAACACCAACTGGCTACAAAAAGACACGACCAGTACTCACTCATCTCAATCCACATGGACAAGGAGAACCACTATTTCGGATGGGACAACACCAAAATCCTGGGACAAGCTAGGCAGAGACAGGAACGAGAATTCCTAGAAGCCTAGCACTCCACAAAGCATGCTATTAATAAACGTATTGAGCTCGACCACATATACATTCCACTTAGAAGGAAAACCCGAAGTGAGGCAATCCATCTCAACGGACCCCAGAGTTTAAAAACCAGGCGGGAGAACACATCGACGCTTCATTGGAGGCTGCATTGAGGATGTTACCCAGAATGGTTACAAAACGTCTGCGAAAAAGAAACCAGCTCGGCGAGCCAACCAACCTCAACAGTTATTAGATCAGTCCAGGCCACAATACCTCTTTGCTTCTTATCTCTGCCATATATTTTCTTTCTCAGCTTTTCTCATCAGTGCCATTTTGATCATGGGATGCGGACTGATGGGCCAGCATTTATTTAATTTGGTGAGCTGCTTCTTGAATTGCTGCGGTCCTTGAAAGATAGGTACATTCTCAATGCTGTTAGGAAGTGAGTTCTACAATTTTGACCCAGTGACAGTGAAGGAATAGTGATATAGTTTCAAATCAGGACGGAGTGTGGTTTGGAGGTCAATTGGAAGGTGGTGGTATTTCTATGGTGGTGCCGTAGAATTCCTGCCTCTGACCTGCTCTAGTAGCCATAGTATTGAAATGGTTGGTTCTTTCAATTTTTGGTGTGATAAACCTCAGAATGTTGATGGTGGGGAAGTCAGCAATGGAACGGTCATTGAATGAAGGGGTGATTGTTTGAATCTCACTTGCTAGAGATGGTCAATGCCTATTACTTCAGTAGCACAGATGTTACTTAACACAACTCATGGATGCTGTCCAAGCATTTCTGGATATGAGCATGGACTGCACCAGTATCTCAGATGTTGTTAACGTTGCTAAATATTGTGTAATCATCATAAAGTCAGAAATAGGGAAGATCATTGATAAAACAACTGAAGATTGTTGAGCCTAGACCACTACCCTGAGGAACTACAGCAGTGGTGACTGGCCTCAACAGCCACAGCCATCAACCTTTGTGCTAGGGATGACTCCAACCAGGTTTCCCAGATTCACTCACAACTTAGCTTTGGCAGTGTTCCTTCGTGTTGTACGCAGTCAAGTGATGTTTTGATGTCAAGATTAGTCACTTTCATTTCACCATGCATTTCAGCTCATTTGTCCATGTGTGGACCAAGGCTGTAATGAGTCAGGATCTGAATAGTGCTAGCAGAAACCAAACTGAGCTTCAGGTAGCAGGTTATTCCCCTTTGTAAGTGCTGCTCGACAGCAGTGTCAACCATTCCTCTCATCATTTTGCTGATGACCAAGAGTAGACTGGTTGGGCCATATTTGGCCAAGTTGGATTTGCCCTGCATTTTTGTGCACAGGACGTGCCTCGGTAATTTTCCACATTGTCAGGTTATTGCCAATGTTGTAGCTGTACTGGAAAAACTTGGCTAGGTGTGCAGCTTGTACACAGCACAAGTCTTGAGTACTATTGCTGCAATATTGTTAGGGTGTCCATCTGTAATAGTGTCTTAAATAAAGACTACTAAAACATGGAAACGAAGTTTTATAGAGGAAGTAGAAGCTCTAAAAAGAAAGCCTGCATGTCTTATCCATTCAATTAGGAAAACAATTAACTAGTTGCATACTAGAATGTGAATGCTTTCAAAGTCCACTTTCTAGCTAGAGTTTTATTTCAACCAAATACACACAATAAATCCTCCTCCTTTCTGCATTATAGAATTTTAAACAGCCCGTTTAGAGATGTTATTACTCACCTCTGGACTTGAACCCAGGCCTTCTGGCTTAGAGGTAATGACACTAAAACTGCACCACAAAAGCCCTGCCTCTTCTTTCAGTATATTTTAAGACAACCAACTACAGCAAACTTTGTTTTAACTGGCACTTTATAAACTCTTGACAAACAAACAAAAATTATACACCTGAAATACCGGAAGTTTACTGTATTATCACAATCTCTACAATGTCCGAGTAGTCAGTTGAAGGTGCAAGTAAGAAGGCTGTATGCCAGTAAGTTTTATTTAAGACAAAGTCGCATTATTAAGTAGTGATTTATACTGTAAATAAAAGTATAACAGTGATGTCTGTAACCCTGAATTACATTTCTATTACTTACTGTGCTGTTTACATCGATTAGGTGGGCCTCTTGATCACCTTGAATATTTGATCAAACGGCACACTCCTGGCCCCATAGGGGCCGGTTAATTAAAAAGTTTGCTGGAATTAGTTCACATCAGCTGTTTGCCTCATTAACCTTTATTTCCTAAGTATTTAGCACCCTACTAGCAGTATTAGATATTAACTGGTTTCTATCTCCTAATAAACAAAAAACTGTTCATTAGAAAATATACAAAATTACAATAAATTATATGTTGCATTATTATACAGTCTTTAACAAGTGGGGGTTCTGTATTTTGTATACTTAACTGGCAAACCTTTTTAAAATCAACACATATCTACTGCTTTCCCCTAGTCTGACATCACAAGACACTTACAAAAGCTTAGACTGTGTCTTGATCAGAAATACATGCAAATAGTAAATAGTCAGAAAATTAAAATGGCAATTACCAATTACACATTCACTATATTAAATAAATTACAATCACAATTTTGTCCAAAGCCTCCCGATATTGTTTATGAAATTTGATTTTAACAATAATGTTAAATTTATTCTGACTGGGTAACTAACAACATCAATGATGAAACCACGAATTTTTAAACCAAGCAACAATTTCCCATTATAACTTGCATTTAATCTTTGAAAATGCCTGTATTACTGTTAATGGACCAGAAGAAATTTTGTCCTTTTGATATCGCCACTATAAAGCGAAATACCTTTAGTTTCTGACCAAGACACTGGATTGTATCCTGGAGATTTTGAATATTTTCCTGAGCCACGTGCGTCTTCTTCCGCTCAGAGGCAACTTGCCTAAGGAAGCTGTGGTTGGTTAGCTCCAAATTTCTCTCCAGTTCCTTTATGTGAGAGACAAGTTTAGAAAGTTAAATTTATGTTACACATTGTCTTCAACTTCACTATATCTTCAAAATGAATTGTTTTTAAGTACCTATTTCTTCGCAGCACTGAAGGTTTGGCTTTCATTTGGGGCAGGATACAATTTTAATTACAAGCAGATGGTCCACAAAATTGATCACAGTTGCTGCAATGAAGATACAAAAAGTTTGTAGGATTTGTTTTGGGCATCCAGCTGGGAAGCCCAAAGGCTTCCTGTATTCCATTAGAAAAATCAGGTTTTACCCACTGTTTGAAGAATATGGCTTTGAACGTAAAGGCCAACTCAGAATTTGTGGATGTTCAGTGTGTCCATGGTGCAGCAAGAATAATTTCCTCTGGGAATCTGAGAAAATGGTTCAATTCAGATTTAAAGGGTAGGAGAGGAGAGAATTGTAGTTTTATGGACAGTTAATTTTCAGAATCCTAAAATTCGATCATTTGAGTTTATATTATAAAAATTATTACCTCTAATATAATAGATCTATCATTCCTAGTATAAACAGAAAATAATTAATAAAATATTAGGATAGAAAAAAATTAAAATCACAACTCCAGCTAAACTTTCTCAGCACAGATGTTTATCTGTCCCTAGCCTTCGAACTTAATGATTTCTAAGTGATGGTATTTTTGAAGACAGCCTAATTCAGGATATTGAGTGTGTTTCTGAAGATTGCTATTTTTGTTGAATTAAACTATCTTATTAAAACACAAACGTTGCTTCAGATTTCATGCTAGTACAGTATAGATGTTTAACAAAAATAGGTAAAATCTCATTGCTTACACCACAATTGTTCCTTCACAACTCCCTTGCTGCAGCTGTCAATATGACGTACATTCATTTTAGAATGACATGACCCAACTTATATTGCAAATCATCCTGTTGACAGCTTTTTCAAACAAGGACAAACATATGAAAATGAATAAGAAGAGAGGAGAGGGCAAAGGGAAGGTGGGTGAAAGAGATAAGCACAACAGAGGGTCAGGAGATGTAGGGAAGGGATGGGGTATGAAAATGTCTTGGGCAGGGGAGGATCAGGCAGTATAAGTGGAAAGAGAAAGCTCTGATGTCTTTTCATTTTAGCTGGAAGATGTTAGAGACATAAAATGTTTTAAGCAATTTCTGAGTTTAGGAGAAAGATAGAGGCAGCAGAGAGAAGGACAAAAGTATGACCTAATAAGAGTAGAATACAAGAGATGGTCATTCTTGTTGATTGAACAGAATGACACAGATTATGAAAGGGCATGTGTTGCTACACCTGTGCTTACACAGAAAAGTGCTATGGGAATTAGATGTTGAGGTGATTGCAGAGTTATCCAATGTGCCATGGAGGTGGTGAACCCTTTGGATTGGTGAAACCAAATGAGAGGAAAATAAGTTAGGTGATGGCATCATGCTGGAAGGCATCAAATGATTGACTGAATATAGAGGCAGCTGACTACAAGGTGTCAATTAAGCACTGCTGCACTCCCCACTGTTGGCCTTCCCTTTAGTGCTTTCCTCCCCCACATCTCTACCTTGTCTCTCTATTTGCTTCAAACTTTTTACATGTCTAACACCTTCCAGACAAAAAGCCATTGGACTCTACTCTCTCCACAGAAGTAGTCTGACCTGTTATGTATTTCCTGCATTTTCTACTTATACTTCAAAGGATTTACCACTTCATTGCACACATCCTTGAAACACATTACTACTGATTTATTCTTCTGCAAGCAGCTGTTCTGGCAGGCTGGATCACAATACAGTGATATTTGCACTATGTGAATTTGACCAAAATGCAACCAGTACAGACATGGATTTTCACTTCATTTCATAATGTTAAATTCTGTCAAAGACGTAATAAGTGTTTCAATTCTGAATGGTTAAGGTTAATGAAAATGGGTACTTTTATTAGTTTGGGCTACTAAGGCTCACTGAACAAAGAAATCAGTCTTCCTACAACCAAACTGTCCATAATAAAATATTCAAACTCCATTTCAGCTTCAGACACACAATGCAAAGTTAGCATCCTTAAGGAGTCAGGGCTTAATTATACCATCAACATAAGACAAGTCCTATTTGGGGCTCTCAAAATAAGAAGCAATTAAAATACGGAGTTAACCTTATTATGACTGTTCAAACTGTTGTTCAAAATGTACGAACAAATGTTGACAGAAGACAAGCGCACAGCGTCAATGAATGGAGTTTTGTAAACATATTGAACTTGGGATCACAAGATTTACAAAGTTTGAATCATTTAAGGTTTCAGCTTTGGAACTCTTTCTGGTCAGGCCTCAGTACCTTAGCAGCTATACATTAATTTAGTTTCTTGCAATGATCCAGTGACAGAACTTACATTGATTAAGCAGCATATGGGAAAACTCAGTCCCATGTCCTATGCACTCTGATACACCACCCTACAAATAGGAAAAAGATATTCACCTACCTCTTGCAAAAACATGTCTGATGCGAAGCATACAAGATAAACATTAAACATTACCTTCAATTTTCTTTCACTTTCTTCCATTTTGATTTCAGCTTTGGCAAGTTTCTGTGCCAGTTCATCTCGCTCCACCAGATGTTTGTCTTCTGAAAGTTTCTTTAATTTCTGAAGTGTGCTTTTAGTGCGATAAAGTTCCTCCTCAGTATCTTTTAAACGTTTCTCAACTGCTCTTTCTTTCTCCTGTGATTTTCGAAGTCGTTCTCGAAGTACCCTAACTTCATCGTTATGATGGGATATGAGCATTGCAATCTCATTTTCAGTGTCCTCAAACTTATTGAGGGCTCGCTCTTGTCTATACTGAAGTCGCTTTAGAATTTTGTTTTCTTTCTGCAAATCCTCCAGCTTAGCCTGTAACTCAGTAACCTCATTTCGTAGTTCATTAATTTTCAGAAGCCTGGCAGATAACATGCGTTTGGTCACTAAGTCTACGTCTTTGTGAACAGATTCTTTGCTTAAGCTCTGGGTCCGTGATCCCCAATGGCAACTACCGTGGTTTGCTGGATGCTTGGAACCAGATTTCCGATTAGCTGTAAAGAATCATGAAGGTATCATAAACTGTAGCTTGATTAGATTAAGTCAAAAACATCATTGAAACAGGAACAAAAAATTTTATTCAAACATCCAAATTAACTCAATAGCTCATCTAGAAACTATCATCCATATAAACTGAAAGATTGTACAACTCCAAAATTAATTGAACTGACCAACCAATCAACCTTATTTCAATGATCAAACTTATTTCCACCACTGAAATTTCAACAGATACAAGCAAAACAGAGACAATGCCAGAATTTCATGAGTATTTTCAACTATAACACAGTTCAAGGTATGAAAGGAGAACAATACATTTATTCAAATGTATCTATACTAAAAGTATTTAACTCAAAGTCCAAGTGTCAAGTTCCTAAGTGGAAAAAATAAAAGTCAAAAGACAGAAAATGGATAATTTAGTGTCTGGAAAGGGAAGCTTCAACATTATTTTAGTCTTGTTCTTACTGCGTACAAAAGCTCCATCGTAAGCAAAATAAAATCAGACACTTCATTTTACCAAACACTGTTTTGAGTATAGCACTGAAGGCGCTGCAGTTCACTGCTGATGCGTTACTTTGACAGCATTCGCTGGATGTCCAAGACTATGTAAAGACTTGTAAAATGGCAGTGTTTTAATTATTCAAGAACATGGGGTGTGATAAACCAAATGTGCTTTTGGTGACAAAAACAGCAGAAACATAAACAAAGCATACTGTAGTCCCAGTAAAAACAAATGTACTTACACCAAGCAAACCAAATCTGCATAAAACGCTGCTTTCCTGGTCATGCAGTATTTTCACTAACAGAACTCCAACTGCATCTCTATGACAACACTGCTGAGATTCAGTACATCCGACATGTCATACAAACAAGGAGCATACAAGTGGCATCAAATGCAAAATGTAGGTGAGGTTGCTGAAACTACTCCTCCATCAACTATGCTGGAAGAGAGTAAACAAATCTAGCAGAGGATCAGCTGTGCCTGAAGACCAATTATCTCAGCCATTTCAGATGGGTGAAACAAAGGTGCTAAAATTAACCCCAGTATCACCGCATTTTGGAAGCGTCATTAAGAAATAGAAAAGAGATACAAGGAAATAAATAAAAGATAAATTTCATCTTGCTGCTTCCTCACAGATCTTATTAAAATACAAGTACATTAACACGATTTACAATCATAAAATATTAATGCATATCTAATATATATGAATAGATTTTTAAAAACAGCCACTTAGATTAGCTACCAAAGGGGTTACTACCTACCATGGGGCTAAGTTATGGCCCTCAGAAGGAAATAGAAGAGACGTACAAAAAAAATTTAAAATTTACTATAAAATTTGATGTACTTCTATTTAGAGAAACAATCAGCTACCAACAAACTGAGTTGGTACGTTGATCTCTGCAGCCTTCAATGTAGTAGAGAAAAAGTTCAGTTGAGTTTCAAGAACACATATAATTAACTGGCCAATCATTTCCCAGTAAAATCTCTAAAAAATATGTTCCCAAGATCTTCTGTTTTATACAGGATTGCATTTTTTTTAGTTAATTGAGTATTTAAATTACTTATAATCAATACTTTACAACAGATCTCTCTTTTTATTAGTTACACTCGCTCTATCTTTCACTATGCTGTCCTCTTCTAGTTCATAAGCTCCTGTCCCTCTTCTGTTTCTGATTTATAATTTCTCTTTATTCATTTGTGGGATGTGGGCAATACTGGCTGTCCAGAATTTATTGCCCATCCCTCGTCGTCCTTGAGAAGGCGATGTTGAGCTGCCTGCTTGAACGGCTGCAGTCCACCTGCTGTGTGTTGACCCACAATGCCATTAGGGAGGGAATTCTTCAGTTCAAAGTTAATAAAATAGAACAAAAACAAAATTGCTGGAAAAGCTCAGCAGGTCTGGCAGCATCTGTGAAGAAAAAAATCAGAGTTAAACATTTCGGGTCCGGTGACCCTTCCTCAGAACTTAATAAAATAGAAGTTATTCACCCTGGCCGCTGACACTAGCAATGCATCAACAATCTCAACCTTCATCAAGACATATGGAGCCTTAATATGCTATACTGACTAAAAACAAATGCCTTTCACCACAGTGGATCTTCAATCAAATCCATTTTCTTTCGACTGGAAAGTTGCTCATCCTTGCTCCACTCGGTTTCTTCCATTCCAATACCATAACCCCAATATACCAACCGCAACTTCTCCATAGTCTTTTATGGTTGACCTTTCTACCAATATACAGAAAAGAAACAAGTCTCATTCCTCCATTTCCTCTTTTCTCACCAAGTTTGCAAATGCCAGAAAACTTCACATTTCCAAGTCACAGGTTTTTGTGATTTGCATGGCTGGTTTGATTCTCCAACAACAGTCATTCCTTGTTCTGTTTCATTCCATCCACTATCAGTTACAGTGCCTTCAATTATTTTGTTCCCTCCTCTTAGATTTAATTCTTTTGTATTGCTTTCAAAAGTATCCAAAACACCCTTCAGTTGGGCTTTCAGACTCTACTTTTCAATGGTCTCCTTTTCTCTACTACTAGCTTCCATCTTGAGGTGGCCCTGTAAAACGCTTAGATTTCACTTATGAGTGTTAATAATGTCATTGCCAATACAGACGTTTGAAATTTTGCAAATATTCC
This sequence comes from Rhincodon typus, assembly GCF_021869965.1. Taxonomy (NCBI): domain Eukaryota; kingdom Metazoa; phylum Chordata; class Chondrichthyes; order Orectolobiformes; family Rhincodontidae; genus Rhincodon; species Rhincodon typus. Next base: position 31,404,750 of record NC_063336.1, read on the forward strand.
TCTCCAACAACAACAACCCTACTGTTGAACATAACTAAATTCCCTTTCACACAGTAGCATTGTTGGTAGTAAATTGCTGAATTTTGTAATGAAATAATTTGAAAATAACCATATCATAGAACATCTCTGATCAGGTTGATTAGAAAACAACCAAAAAAACGAGAAGTGGTCCTATTAACATAAAGTATATAAAGAGACTCGATGGGGTAGGTGCTGGGATTTTCCCAACAGTTGTGAACCTAGAACGAAGAGGCACCATTTAAAAATAAAAGGAGTATCCCATTTAAGATGGAGATAAGCAAGATCTTATTTTCCCTCTCAGAGAGCTGTTAATCTTTGGAATTCTCACAGGGAGTACTGGATGCTGAGTCATTATATTCAAGGGCAAGTTAAATTTTTGATTTACAAGGATATCAAAGGTTATGGTTGGGGTAGGGAGGGGGAAGAGGAATAATGCAGCAAAAATAATGGAATCAAAGACATAATCAGATCAGCTATGATCTTGAATGAATAGTGAAGCAGACATTAAGGGCTGAATGACCTACTCTCCCCTACTTTTTATAATCTTATAATTGTGCTGTGATATCTACTTTCCTCTAAGATTCAGGTCTATCATTGTCTTGCGGCTGCTGGACACATCAATCTAAGCTTCATACATTACTTGTCTTCCCCTGCACCTGGCATTTGACTCACCTACTTTCCATAAAGACTGTTTCTCTCCTTTGCAGAATACATTCAATTTTCTTAGGATCTGAATCACAGACTAAATAGATCACAGTACATTTACCAATCTGTGACATTTTAGACTTTAAAATTCTCCTCAGCACTCAAATCGGTTAAGGAAGGAAAAGTTAGCGATGTCTTCACTTAGTTATCACTATACACCAAATTCAATTTCATTTTATGATGTAGGATATGTGATTTATATATTTTAACTTTTTTTAAGTTTAGATTTTGGAATTTTGAACCAATGGCATATAGGGTTTTCTGTGTACTTAAAGGACTTTAATTGTGAACGTTTAAGTATTTCCATAGCCATCACGATTTCTTTAAAATAGTTTAAGAGACAGAACTTCCAAGAGCTAATGGGTTTTTGTTTATCTTAGAAAAAGAGTACAAGTAAACAAAATGCAAAGCATAGTATGTTAAGCTTTCTAATGGAAGATTCTGGACTTCTTTTTTTGAAGCTTAGGGAAAACTGTTCCAACTCAGATAGAAAACTTTCTGTTTAGTTTCAGTTAAGTAAAGTTCTACAGAAGTCTCAGTTGAACATGGATGTGTAAAGCAGTTGCGCCTGAAAAGTGGAGAAGATAATTTCAAATTATTAAAAACAGATTCCTAAGAGGAAGGAGTTTAGTAATAGTTGCAGACTAGAAGTGTCTGGATAAAAGCCTGAAGAGATCAGAATATAAAGCTCAGTTACATGAAGGATCCAGATTAAGGCTATCAAATTATCCAAGCTGGGAATTGAAGTAACAGTTAAATTAAACCTATACTCTTGATGGAGAAGGTATGAATATTGTAAATGAGGGAGTTTTAGGAGTGTTTATGGGATTTCTTTTAAACATGCGTATCAAAACCTTTAAACTTCTGTTATATGTAAATAGTTTGATTTATTCTATTTTATCTCAATTTCTTACAGCTACATTGTTAAAACTCAAATCTGCAATATTATGTGCTGTTTTAAGTGAGAAATCACCTAGATAAAATTAAAAAAATAATCCATCAAAGCAGATTTCTGAATAGGATTGGACTTGTCCAGTACTAACATAAGCTGGGGTCATTACAATTTGTTTGAATATTTCAAATGAAACAAGCTGAAAAACCCCTATAGTCAATTTGCCAAAGCTCCAATTTGGATTCCTCTTAGGAATCTGTTTTTAATAATTCGAAATTGTCTTCTCCACTTTTCAGGCGCAACTGCTTTACACATCCATGTTCAACTAAGACTTCTGTTGAACTTTACTTAACTGAAACTAAACAGAAAAGAATGGTTACTTGAGGAACGCACTGGGTGATTCCTGGTATCCAAAGAATGAGTCATATGGCACAGTGGCAGTGTCCCTAGCCCTGGACCAGGAGGCCAGGTTCAAGACCCACCTGCTCCAGAGGTGTGTTATAACGTCTTTGAATAGAATGAGTAGAAAATATCACTAATATCACTTTACATAGGGGCTAGGCCACAAGGGGACTCAAGTAACATTGCAACTTGATGCAGAATAGGATATAGGAAGCAGAATGTTTTACATCTGCTGAAGTTAACGTCAGAAGTCATGAGACTTGACTGAAGTCTATAAAATTATGAAATGCATAGATAGGATTGACAGTCAGAATCTTTTTCCCAGAGTTGAAGTGTCTAATGCTAGTGGGCATACATTTAAGGTTAGAGGGGAAAATTCAAAGGAGATGTGAGGGGCAAGTTTTTTTTAAAACAGAGAGTGGCAGGAGTCTGGAACACACTGCCAGGAGTGGTGGTGGAGGCTTTTAGATAAGCACATGAATATGCAAGGAATGGAGGGATATGGACCAATGGCAGGCAGAAGGGATTAATTTCATTTGGCGTCACATTCAGCACAACATCATGCACCAAAGGGCCTGTTCCTGTGCTGTACAGTTCTATGTTTGATGAACCCAGTGAGGAATTCTGAAACAACAAATTTGGAGGTAATAAAGCATAGCTGAGGGCTTTCACAGCAAATAAATGAAGACTTCAGCAGTAGTAAGTGGCATTTCAGAGGTGAAAGAAGATGGTCTTTGCAGAGCTTTACAGTGTTAGTAATTTAGCTTACTATACCTATAGGAGGGTTTTAATGAGAAAAGAAAGAAAAATTTAAAGAGATAAAGATTTTAAATAATCAGCAGTTGGCAGTTTGAAAGAATTAATTTTAATTTGCAACTTCAACTCCAGATAGTCAGGATAACAGATAAAAACTTTATGGAAAAGGGCGAAAGACAATTCACTTAAAAGCATAGTACAAGGGTATATTCTTATTTGTAGACAGAGGGAATGAACATAAACTATCTACTTTAATCTATATATGATACTTCTGGTATAAAGAATTCTGATCACAATATCATTTTAAAACTTGAGTGGATCTGTCTAATACATATTCAAACATGTTACCTGAAAATTCAATTTTATTTTCAACAGCTTGTCAGGTGCCACGTTGATGAGAAAGAAAGTACATTACAATAAATATTAAGTGACGACATCACTTGGATGGCTGGTGTCAACTCTCCAGGCATGCTATCCAGGCATTTCATTGATGGAATCAGCGACCACATTTTAATCCCTCACTCAAAATTCCCTCTGCTGTGGCTGGTTCGCTAGTTTGCAGACGTTTCATTACCCTGCTGGGTAACATTAGTGCAGCCTCCAAATGAAGCGTTGTTGTGTTTTCCCACCTGGTATTTAAACTCTGGGGTCCGTTGGATTTGATTACCTAATTTCTGGTTTTCCTTCACAATGGTGTGTGTATATATAGGGTCTAGTTCTGTGTGTTTGTTGATGGCCTTCCTGGTGGACAGCCAGGCCTCTAGAAATTCCCGTGCGTGTCTCTGTTTGGCCTGTCCTGGGATTCTGGTGTTGTCCCAATCGAA
>NC_063336.1:31408749-31423546 GCF_021869965.1 Rhincodon typus
TTCGATTGGGACAACACCAGAATCCCAGGACAGGCCAAACAGAGACAAGCACGGGAATTTCTAGAGGCCTGGCTCTCCACCTAGAAGGCCATCAACAAACACATAGAACTAGACCCTGTATATACACACACCATTGTGAAGGAAAACCAGAAATTAGGTAATCAAATCCAACGGACCCCAGAGTTTAAATACCAGGCGGGAAAACACAACAGCGCTTCATTGGAGGCTGCACTAATGTTACCCAGCAGGATAATGAAACTAAAGAAACAAACTAACAAACCAGCTCGGCGAGCGAACCAACTGCAGCATCCACAACCCGAGCTACAGATCTACTCAAGAGCCTTAGACAATATTCCCCCTGTCCACCCAGTGGAAAAATCTGATGTCAATCACTGACACAGAAAAAAAAGTCACAAGCAGAATCTTTACTGGTAGGAATTACCCCTGAGATTAGTGAAGGTTGGTTTTTTGAATTGTCCTACTGGACTATGGCAGATTTGTCTTATGAGAAAAGATTGGATCAACTGGACATGTCCACACTGTGTTTAGAAAAATGACAGGTGATCTTATTGAAACACAAAATTCTGACAGGGCTGGATAGACTGGATACAGGAATAATATTCCCCCTGATTAGGGTTCAAAAACAAGGGGTCAAGGTCTCAGGATTGACAGTAAGCCATTTCAGACTGAAATGAAAAATTTCTTCACGCAGGTGGTAAATCTTTAGAATTCTGAACCACAAAAGGCCTTCATGCCAAGTCACTGAGTATACTTAAGAGAGAAATAAATAGATTTCTAGAAGCTCAAGGTGTCAAGAAGTGTGGGAAGACGGCGGGAGTAATTCACTGAGATAGATGTTCAGACATTATCATGTTGAATAGCGGAGCAGGCTCAACGAATCGAATGACCTACTTCTGCTTCCACAATCTGCATCACAGTGAAGCAGTCTGGGAAAAGTGGTCTGCAGTCAGCATCACAGTGAAGCAGTCTGGGAGGAGTGTCAAAAAGTGATGCGGGTCAAGAAGCAGCTGATTGGTGAATAAGGTCAAGAAAGTACATGTACTATTTTTATCTCCTAAGTTTGTGAGGTCTTTATTTTGGATTTGTAGGTTACCAGTAAAATAGTGCAGAGCTTCAGAGAAAAAGGGCCTTGACTAATGAGTATTATTTGATTTTAAGTGCAGTCGAAGGGTTTGGACAATCTTAGGGTTTAAATTTGGGAGTTGAGACAGGACGAACAGCTTAAGGCTGTAGTGTGCTCGTCCTGCTCAATGTGGGAAGTCGGGCACAATTCCAATGTCTGGAACCAGAATGTGTGCAGGAAGTGTTTCCAGCTTGTGCAGAGAGGTGGTCACTCCATGAGCTAAGACTACACAGGCAGAGAGGGAATGGATGACCACCAGGCAGACAGCATCTTTATAATAATAAAATATCCCAAGGCACTTCAGACAAGTTGCATTTTTAAACTTATTATACAGTTGGTTCTGCGATAACATGATAGTTGCATTCTTGTGCAAGATTGTGTCATAGAAAATCGCGCTATAGAAATAATGGAGCCTATGGGAAAAGTGGGGGTTGGGACAGACCAAAGAAAATCACTCAAAAATCGCACAAAAATCACTCAAAAGCCTAACACAAAAGTATAGCATAATTTGAATAACTGTTTAATTCATATCTAATAATGAAATAAAAGCAAGTTTAACACTTCACCTTGAAAAAAATATCAAGATGACTTGATGGGGTAGGAGGTTGCTCTCACAGAAAGCACTTCATGACAAAGCCCGCGAAATGATCACGTGACACCGGCGCGGAGACTCTTTCGGCATTAACATTGTACACATTCATAACAAAGCCTGAGAAATGATTATGTGATGTCAACGCATACTTCTCCTTGCACCGATGAAATCACGTTATAGCCAACACAAGTTCGTATTTTAGAAATAGCGTTCCACTATTCATCAATCGTATTACAGCTAATTCGCGTTGACTGAACATGTGATATAGCAGAACTGACTGTGCTGTATTTCTATTTTCCTCTCTTCAAAAACCCTTATATTTGAGCAAGCCAAATATCCTATCCCTATATCGTTCCCAAAGACTGCTATCTCTGAAATGCCATTTACTACTGTCCTTGTCTTAGTCTTTTTGCTGTGGAAACCTTCCCCACACTATGCTTTATTATCTCCAGACTTAATAATTTACTGCTTTCCTGACTGGATTTCTGTTCTTGACAAACCATAGCACATCAAAAGTTCTGACGCCTATATCCAACGCTGGCAGCACCTTCCACTCACTCATCATTCCGACAAGATTAAATCAAAGGACAAAAGGTGAGCAGAAAATAAATACAATAACTAGCACCAGAGAACAAATACCACGGGAACTAATGTAGCTAAAGGCTAATAATTCCCCTGCTCCTGATAGGTTGCATCCTAGGATACTGAGGGAAGCTACAGAAATAGTGGATGCTGCCGTAGTAATCTTCCAAGAATCCTTAGATTTTGGAAAAGTCCCAGAAGATCTGAAAATTGCCAATGTAACAGTCTTAGTCAAAAGTGACAGACACAGGTAACAGTAGGACAGCTAGCCTAACACCGGTCAGTGAAAACGTTAAAGAGTCTGTTATAAAAAGACATAATAGCAGAGCATTTGGCTAGAGTGAACATGGCTTCATGAAGGGAAAAACAAGCCTGTTAATCATGCCAGATGGCAGCACGGTGGCTCAGTGGTTAGCACTGCTGCCTCACAGCGCCAGGCACCCGGGTTCAATTCCAGTTTTGGGCGACTGTCTGTGTGGAATTTGCACATTCTCCCCGTGTCTGCGTGGGTTTTCTCCAGGTGCTCCGGTCTCCTCCCACAGTCCAAAGATGTGCTGGTTAGGTGAATTGGCCATGCTAAATTGCCCATAGGGATGTGTAGATTGGATGGATTATATGGGGAGGAGTCTGGGCGGGGTGCTCTGAGGTTTGGTGTGGACTTGTTGGGCCAAAGGGCCTGTTTCCACACTGTAGTGATTCTAATTCTAAAAAAAATTTATTAGAGTTCTTTAAGGTGGTAACATCAGGACAGATAAAAGGGGAACCAGTGGATGTAATATACAGTATTTGGAATTCCAGAAGGCATTTGATAGTAAGTAGCCTTATGTGCAATACTAAGAGCTCATGGTGTTAAGGTTTAATATTTTAGCATGGATCGAGGATTGCCTAACTAATAAAAGACAGAGAGTTAGGATAAAGGGAGTATTTTCAGGTTGACACCCTATAACTGCCAAGTGCTACAAGGATCATTGCTGGGGCCCCAATCACATTAATGACTTGGATGTGAATGTTCTATCACCAAATTTGCAGATAACAAAAAAAACAGGAGAGAAGACAAGTGGTGATGTTGATACAAAATGTCAAGGTTGAGCGGGTGGGTAAAAACTTGGCAAGATGGAAAATAAGATATTGAAATATGAGATTATGTACTTTGGCAGGAAGAACAGAGGAGCTGAATATTATTTAAATGGAGAAAGACTGCAAAATAGCTGGAGCACCCAGGAACTTAAGGATCCTCCGCGTGAATCCCGAAAAGCTAGCATTCAATTTTAGTGGGTAATAGGGAATCCAAATGGAATGTTGACCTTTATTTCAAAGGGAATGCAGTGTAATGTTTTGCTAAAACTATACAAGACACTGGTCACACCACACTTGGAATAGTGTGAATAGTTTCAGTCTACTTATCTAACAAACGATAAAATGGCATTGCAGGCAGTACAGAGAAGGTAGATCCCATCATAGAGGAATGTTCTTAAGAGGAGAAGTTGGGTAGGCTGGGCCCGTACTCATTGAAGATTAGAAGAACGAGAGGTGACCTTCTTGAAACATATAAAATTGTTAGGAGGCTTGACAGCTTAGATGTGTAATGGTTGTTTCTCATTGTCGAGAAGTATAGGACCAGAGAGCATAATCTCAGAGTAAAGGGTTATTTATTTAAGACAGAGATGAGAACGAACTTTTTCTCTCAGAGGCTGGTAAAATCTGTGGAATTCTTTACCATCGATTGCGGTCAAGGATAGATTGTTAAGAATATTCAAGGCTGAGATTGACAGATTTTTAATTAGTAAGGGAATCAAGGGGTATAGGGCAAACACAGGAAAGTGGAGTTGAGCATTATCAGAGCAACTATGATCGCATTGAATGACAGATGGGCTGAATGGCCTACTTTTGCTCCTAGAGAAAAAAATCCTCATGATGGGCTCATCACACACATGCCTAAGAGCAAGATGTTGTTCAGTCCAGAACAGTTAAAGGAATGTGATTTCATAAGGGGAAAAAAAAGGCAGGAAATACATCATGCATTCTGTAGTGTCTTTATGTAATAATCTACACAAATCTCTCGTGTATTTGTATGCTTTAGTCAACTTGTGCACACAAACAGATCAGATCGAAAACCAGAAATCTTCTCAGAGGCTATGTCCTATGAAGATAGGGACATATGGAGTATTGATTTAATGATGTCAGTCATGCCCAAAGACATGAAAACCAGGATGCAGAAATGATGACGCATGCTCACTGAATCATTTGAGAGGGTTGGATTATGAGGAGAGACTGAGTAGACTGGGATTATACTCATTGGAATTCAGAAGAATGAGGGGAGATCTTATAGAAACACATAAGATTATGAAGGGAATAGATAAGGTGGAGGCAGGGAGGTTGTTTCCGCTAGCAGGTGAAACTAGGACTAGAGGGCATCGCCTCAAATAAAGGGAAGCAGATGTAGGACTGAGGTCAGGAGGAACTTCTTCACCGAAAGGGTTGTGAATCTGTGGAATTCTCTGCCCAGTGAAGCGGTTGAAGCTACCTCGCTGAATGTTTTTAAGGCAAGGCTAGATAAATTTTTGAACAGTAAAGGAATTAAGGGTTATGGTGAGTGGGTGGGTAAGTGGAGCTGAGTCTCAAAAAGATCAGCCATGATCTTATTAAATGGCGGGGCAGGCTCGAGGGGCCAGATGGCCTACTCCTGCTCCTAATTCTTACGTTCTTATGTTCTAATCATCAAAAGAACTTACGTAAATTGCAATACTATTTCAAATAGATTTTCTGAGAGTTTCCTTCACTGTAATGAAAGAAATATTAGAATAGTGTTAAGAGATATGGATATGGATTTTCTTCTGCTATTCATTGGGTACGAAGGGCAAGGTGAGGCAAGAGCAGGTGCAAGGGCTGAAGCACGCACTTAAGGGAAAGAGACCAGAGACCAATCAGGACTGTTACCATCAGGCTACTAAATTGGCACAATTTTCGATGTCACTTCAATTCTGTTTTAATCATCTTATTCCTATTTTATGAATCTTAATATTGCATTTTTCCACAGTATAGGCAATATAGAAATGCTTATCCAATTACACTTCCAGGCATACATCAATTTAAGTGACACGTGAATTACTCAGAGGAAAGGATTAAACGTCCAAGCTCTAAACTATCTTATTTCCCAGTCAATGTTAGCATCTGCTATTGATCAATTACATCTTTCAGGAAATTTTTAAAAGTAAGTTACAAGTTTCAAGCCTAAAAGAAAACAAAGTTTCCCAACAGGTCTAACAAAAAATTGGTGCAATCAACATTATGCAGTACTGAACAATAGTCAAGTTAAAAGTCAACATATAAAAATAATAAAATGTAAATTAATCTTTAAGAAACACTGAGAACCAAACTGCTTCCAATTACAAAACATTTTGGTGTTATCAGAGGCGGTAGTCTCATAACAACATCGGATGAGAATCGTTAGGGCTTTTCTTTTTCTGTACTGTAGATCTCTATAACTCTAAAGCACTTAAAAATTTAGGACATCCTAAGTGTTTAATAGTCAAATACTTCTTGAAGTGTGGTAACCTATGTATTGTGGGCAACCGCATTAAATGCATGCACCGCAAAATCCTCCAAACACTGCGAAAAATCACCAGAAAAATCTAGATTCAGTGGTGCTTACTGAGGGATAAATGCTGGCCAGAACAGTGAGATAACACCTCTTTTGTTTGAAAAGTGCCACCATATTTTTTGGTTTAATGTTACATCCACAAAGTATCTCCTCTAACAATGCATCAAAGCCTCAGTACTACACCTGTGTCACTCTAGATTATGTGGTTAAGTCTCTCTACTGATACCTGAACACACAACCATCTAATTAGATGGCCACATGATCTGAAACGGACACAATCATAGGGAAAAAAACTAATGTTGGGGGGACTGGAGTACATCTCAACCCAAGGCCAATTACAAATCATGGAACCACTTGTCAGTTCAAAAACTGTCAGAGTGACTTGCAATACAAAATCTCTCTGCTCTTATATTTTTAATTTATATTTTCAATTCGTTATTCATTCTCCAGTCATCCATTACTATTTCACTTTTTTTGCCCCGCTCTTCTATGCGATTTCTAGTGTCTTCTGTGCTCTGCCACTCCCACCATTTTTCCCTTTGGCATCAAGTCAGTCCCACTTTCTGCATTATTATTAACTATGATTTCTGTACCTGCCAATTCTATAAGGACCTCCCTAGGATCAGAATAATTCACCAATTACCTGCCTCTCTTCAGTTTTAGCCCTTGGCAACCTCCATTTGGCTCTTTGTGTGTATTACTTCCTCCCAAAAAAAGCAATCTTTTTAACTGAAATGATACGTGGACTTAACAGAGTTGACAACTATTTATGTTTATATAACAATTTTAATGGAACAAACTATCCAACGTGCTTTGCAATAATTTTTCATCATGGATTTATTAAAGGGAAATCATGTTTTATAAATCAGTTGGATTTTTTAAAGACATAACTAGTAAGATTGATAAACAGGAACCAATAAGTGTCATGAACTTGACCTTTCAAAAAGCCACTTAAAATACATTAAACAAAACTAGCATTCATGTGATTGTGACAGTATATATTCTGAGGATTGGGCAATGGATAGAAAACAGAGCAAGGGCAAATGGGTCACTTTCAGGCTAGCAAGATGAAATTTGTGGCTTACCTTAAGGATCAGAAATTGGGACTATCACCAAATGCAATCTTAATTACTGATTTGAATGAGGGGTGAGCATAATGTATTCCTTTTGCTAAAGATACAAAATTATTTGGGGAAACAGTCCTGTTTTGGTCTCCTTATCAAAGGAAAGATGCACCTGAACTAGAGAAAGTTCACAAAGGTTCACTGGACTAGTTCCTGGAATGAAGGCATTGTGTGCTATGGAGAAAAGTGGATGAGGCCTTATTCATTGGAATTGAATAGAACAGGCTCGTAAAACTTTACTCTAAGTTTTCTATTTTTCAAACAAACTTCTTGTTCAAACCAGGTACTAAGCTGGATTCTTTTATTTAGTATCTTGCACATTGAACCTTTCAGACTTTGCAAGTTCAAAGCACAGTAAATGTAAGGAATATCTCTCTTGGTACTTGGTGTCATCCTTAATCTGTTTAAGGGACTTGCTCAGGCTGAATCACTTTCTCCTAAATTCCATATTGACTTTTCTTTAAAATTACATTATATCAACAGTTATTTATTGTAATGTTCAACCCAAAAATGATTTTAAACTATTGCTACAAATGAAGTGAACAAGCTTACCTTGATTCTGGCTAGGGTTGCTGGACTTCTTCTGTTTTGCTTGTCCCTTTCTCCTTGGACTAGGTGTTCTGGATGCAGAGTATTCTGAGCAACACTGATCAGATGTATATGATGAATCATCATAATCATCTGAATAATAGGAGTCACTATTTTTATCATAGTCCATGTTCTTTTTAGTCTTCCCTTGATCTCTCATTGTGCTGTCACTGCTTTGAGGCAGATTGATTTTCTTTGCATTATCACTACATGAGTTATTACCATTTGTTACAAACTTGCTTTGTGTACTCGCTCTGCCAGAATGTGGACTTCTTTCAGATTCTGAATCTACTGTAATGTCTTCAAAGTATCCATTTTGAGATTCCATGTTGGTCTAAGACAGCTCTCATCCACAACTTTTGGGCTTAAAAATAAAAATAAACCATATTTCAGCAGTTGAATGCAATCTTGTTATTGCTTATCAAAGTAAGGCAATCCCATGCTAGGAACCAGAACTCTTTCTTTGTATCTTAGTACAGCAAACAGCCTTTTGAACCAAGGACACCACAGATTAACAACAGTCCTCCCTCCCATCTCCACACACAAGAACTACATTCAATATTCACTAATTTATGAGTGCAATTATTCCACTTCGCACAAAAGTTACAGACAACCTGAATGAGAGTACAGTGTTATGGACCAGACCAAACCCCTTCAAAATTTATCAAGAGGCATGACTCTATGATTCTACGATAGCCTAGACCCTAACCTTTTCTTATTTTAAAGGCAAGTGCCAGGTGTAGTGTTCCAGATGCAATTTTATTGGTCGAATCAATTGGTCAAACCACCAGTCTTGAAGTAAAACACACTTTATTGATACACTATTGTTAAAATATAACAAAAGAAAGAAGAAATTTGGAATAACTTCTCTGTTGGAAAACTTAACAGAATAATAAATTATTTAACTACAAAACAGTAACTGTTTCAATATAGTAACCTTCCATAAACACAGCCTTGGCGAAGGTAAATTCAGTAAAATAGACGGTCTCACATGCAATTTTCCACTCAGGAGGAAACACATCAAGAGAAAACTGAGGCAGAAGGTAGCAGGGAGATATGTACTGTAGCTTCAAGACCTCAGCAACTACTGCTGAAAATATGAAACTCAAAACAGTGGTTCTGTGGAAGCTTGACCCCACCCATTCAGGCTGCCTCTATTGTTCCAACTTCAGGAAAAAATACCCAAGGCCTCAAAAGCTGTTTACTTTATGGGCTTTGAAGCAGAGTGCTCTGCAACTCTGTCTCAACCTCCCTCCATAAAAATAAAGGATAAATGCACATCTCAAAGCCAAAGCATAATCACAACAGATATATGATGAAATTGTAGCCTCTTACATGTCCACAACTTTTTTATTTTGGGCACTCAATAGCAATCAGTGAAAATTTTAATCATTCTGGTGAGGAGACATACAAAAGGATTCTCTCTAGGGGATTGATGCTGGAACACACTATTAAAGAAAGTGAGGTTTGCTGATGGCCAACACAGTATTGAAATACTTGAAGAATGATAAAATCACAGCGGATTTAATTTACAGAGAAAGAACTTAAAATTCAAACACTACACTAGTGTAAAGGCACAGCCACCAAGGGTTGGTTAATGAGAACTGGAAATGCACAATTGTTGTTGCTATACTATACAACTCTCTAATTCATAGACCAACAACTTTCATGCTACCTTGAAATATATTTATCATACACAGTCAGCTTGTTTATAGTGCTGAATGAAAAGCAGAAAAAACACATGCATTGTTGATTTTGCAATTAACAATTTACTTACAATGCATTACGCTGTCACTACATACATTGAATTAGTTAAGTGCAGGATTATTTCAATACTTTTTTGACATTGCCAAAATCACTTTGTTAGTAACTAAAATAAACAGGTAGACTGAATAATGAGATTTAATTTTTAACTAACTTGAAAAAAATTCAATCAATGCTGAGCTAAAAATTGCATAGCAGTGCCACAAACAGCCCAAACAAACTGTTATCCTATTTTTATTTTTCAGTACTTAGTGATAAAACCTTGAAAGGTGATTCACAAATTATAGAACAATAGAAAAGTTATGGTGCTGAAAGAGGCCATATTATCAAACAAACAAAATTTGATACAAAGTCAAGTAATATGAGGAAAGATGACTGAAAGCTTATTAAAAGAAATAGTTTTTAAGTTGTGTCTTAAAGGAGGCAAGTTGGAAATGTAGAGAAATGTAGGGAGGGAATTCCAGAGCTTAAGGTCCAGGGTAAAGGCACAGCCACTAATGTCTGATCAACATGTTTTAGAAATGCACAAGGTCAAAATTGAAAGAGCACAGAGATGGTTGTTGGTCTACAGGAGGTTGTGAAGTTTGAGCAGAGTAAGGCCATGAAACAGACCGAAAGCAAGGATGAGATCTAAAAATTGAGTCATTATTGGGGCAGGAGCCAAAACATGTCAGTGAGAATAGGAGTTAAAGTGAATAGGCTTTGTTCCAAAGGTATCAGTAGCAGAGCTTTGGAGAAGAACTTATCAAGTGTATGAATGGAAGGTCAGTCAAGTGAGCACTGAAATTATCAAAACTGGAAGTAAAATCAGGCACATATTGAACTGTCTGAAGCAGTGCAATTTTTTTAGGGATGGAAATAGGTAATTTGAACATGGATGAGATAGTGACGGGGGCGGCAGAAGTTCAGCCATTGGTGAAAAAGGAAAGTGAGGTTAAATAGTCTGGTTCAGTTGAGATAATAGCCAGGGTGGAGGAATAAGTCATTAATTAAGAAATAAGTTTGTACCAGGCACTGAGGAGAATACTTGATTGGAGGAAATTCTGCTCACTTATTACTGGATTTTGGATAAGCTGCACAACAAATCCGAAGTTAAAAAAAGTACTTGGTCAATTGTTTCATACCTCATTGTATAGGCTAAACAGAACAAGCAACATCAACACAGTCACTTCATCTCATGGGCCGCAGATCAGGAAACTGCCATTTTGTCAGAGGATGCTACAGAGGGCAGCTTTCAGTTATTACTATTAAAGAAATAAAATGTTGGCAAAAACCTCAGCTGATAATTTAATGATGGAAATATCGAGGCACTAACAACACAAAAGTCTGGCAACATTCAACTTATTTTTTTGTGCCAGAAAAATATTGAAGAGTGACATCATCCCATTTTTTAAAAAGTGAGATGAATAGATTATGGGGATGACTTATCAAATTACAGAACTGAAAATTTAAATAAACCTTAAGATTAGCAAATCTCTCTGGTATTCTCTTGACTGTCCTGTTCAGGATATAAGAACAGACTACAAAAAGCAGTGAATGCTTCTACCCAAATAAAGCTGAATGAATACTTGGTTAGATTTGAAGGTTTAAGATTAAAGATAGCAAGAGATGACCCTCAGTATTCCAAAGGACATGACAGCCTCTTTGCCAGTGGACCAAAGAATGATGGTAGTGCCATTACAGCTACTCAGATATGAATGTTGGAGTTTGATGGATATTCTTTAGTGACCAAGACCTTTTTTTAATATTAGCATTGCTTCAAAGAATTATTGAACCACTATCAGTAATTAGGTAAATAGAAATGATCAGACTATTCCTCACACAATAGGTCAAATTCTGCATTTCATGATTCCTCACCATCTCCACCTCCATCCCTGGATAATGATGATTATGATAATAACTATGAGCAGAAGGAACATGAAGAAATATTAATGCTCATTTCAAATACAGAGACTAAATAGGTTCTGCAGTGAAACAGTATGTGCCGATCAGTGGTTTCAAGGAAAACAACTGAGGCTTCACTTTCAACCTTACAGATGAAGATACAGTAAATGTGCCAACTAGATTTCACTCACACTGTGCACTAGTTTCCTGAAGAGGGCCCAGATGATTAATTATTGTGTAAATTGACAAACGTTGCACATAGTTTTTACCAACCCTATATATTCCTGTTCTGGTTTACTAAGCAGTCCCAATGTTTACAGTGCAGAATTAATCATTATTCCTCATCAAATGCCTGCCCAATTCCTTTTGGAAACTCATTACTGTTTCGTATATCAGGTTCAGCATCCAGTTTTAAATAAGCTAAATTTCCTTTTGTAAAACTCTGTTAGGAGCAAAGTAATTGCTTTTAGAAAGGACCATAAAAACATTCTTCAACCTACAATTTTCACCTAATCACCACTTCTATCCTCAAGTTGAACAAAACTATTTACAGCCATCTCATTCTATTTAACCAAATTAAATTTTTGACCCCATATTCTTCCCATCATGAAATCCAGACTTCCAAACATGTGACATGTCCCAGCTCTGCCAAAACTCTCATCTATTACATAAGAACTAGGAGCAGAAGTAGGCCATCTGCCTCCTCGATCCTGCCCCGCCATTTAATAAGATCATGGCTGATCTTTTTGAGACTCAGCTCCACTTACCCGCCCACTCACCATAACCCTTATTTCCTTTACTGTTCAAAAATTTATCTGGCCTTGCCTTAAAAACATTCAGTGAGGTAGCTTCAACCGCTTCACTGGGCAGAGAATTCCACAGATTCACAACCCTTTCGGTGAAGAAGTTCCTCCTGACCTCAGTCCTACATCTGCTTCCCTTTATTTTGAGGCGATGCCTTCTAGTCCCAGTTTCACCCGCTAGCGGAAACAACCTCTACTGCCTCCACCTTATCTATTCCCTTCATAATCTTATGTGTTTCTATAAGATCTCCCCTCATTCTTCTGAATTCCAATGAGTACAATCCCAGTCTACTCAGTCTCTCCTCATAATCCAAACCTCTCAACTCTGGAATCAACCGAGTGAATCTCCTCTACATCCCCTCCAGTGCTAGTATATCTCTTCTCAAGTAAGGAGACCAAAACTGCACACAGTACTCCAGGTGTGGCCTCACCTGGACTCTATACAGCTGCAGCATAGCCTCCCTGTTTTCAAACTCCATCCCTCTAGCAATGGCAGACAAAATTCCATTTGCCTTTTTAGTTACCTGCTGCACCTGCAATCCTACTTTTAGTGATTCGTGCACAAGGACACCCAAG
Source organism: Rhincodon typus (assembly GCF_021869965.1). Taxonomy (NCBI): domain Eukaryota; kingdom Metazoa; phylum Chordata; class Chondrichthyes; order Orectolobiformes; family Rhincodontidae; genus Rhincodon; species Rhincodon typus. The sequence goes on from NC_063336.1 coordinate 31,421,408, forward strand.
TCCCTCTGCACAGCAGCGTGCTGCAATTTTTTTCCCATTTAAAACATAGTCCATTTTCCTGTTATTCCTACCAAAATGGATGACCTCTCACTTATCAACATTGTACTCCATCTGCCAGACCTTTGCCCACTCACTTGGAGTATCTATATCCCTCTGCAGACTTCCAGTGTCTTCTGCACACTTTGCTCTACCACTCACTTTAGTGTCATCTGCAAATTTTGACACATCACACTTAGTCCCCAACTCCAAATCATCTATGTAAAACTTAGTACAACTCCGTAAACATCAGTTCAGCTAATTCCTAGATGCCCATCCTAACATGCACCAAGTTCTGTACACCATCATTCGGTTCTTGCTGACCTACACTAGTGACCAACCTCCCAAAGTCTCTAAGTTAAAATGTTTATCCTCACCTCTGTGTCCATTCATAGCCTTACCTTTCCTCAATACCCCTCCTAAATCCTAAAATCCTCTGCCACTTATCTGTCCAGAACACGGGAACATAAGGATACGATTAAGCCATTTAGCTCCTCGAGCTTGCTCTGGCATTCAGGTAACGCTGGTTATTCCAAGACATATTGTTGTGCTATCCTCATAAACCTTGATATCATTAGTAACTTCAAGTCTATCAATCTAGGTCTTTAAATTATTTAATAGTTATTTAACAGAGTACAAGGGAGGTGACGGCCTAGTGGTATTATCACTAATGTATTAATCCAGCGATCCAGAATGTTCTAGGAACCCACCATGGCTGATGGTGGAATTTGAATTCAACAATAAAAAAAGCCCGGAATTAAGAGTCTAATAATGACCAGGAATCCAATTTCAATTGTCATAAAAGCCCATCTGGTTCACTAAAGTCCATTAGGGAAAGAAACTACCATCCTTACCTGGTCTGGCCTACATGTGACTCCAGACCCACAGCAATGTGGTTGACTCTTTATTGCCCTCTGGGCAATTAAGGATGGGAAAAAATGTTGGCGTAGCTAGCAATGCTCTCATACCATGAATGAATAAAAGTTCCAATGATTCAACACCCTTTAACAAAGAGGTTCCTCCTCATTTCTGTCCTAAACCGCTTGCCTTTTATTCTGAAACTATGTTCTCTGGTTCTACACACCACAGCCAAGTTAAAGATAACAAGGTGTAGAGCTGGATGAACACAGCAGGCCAAGCAGCATCAGAGGAGCAGGAAGGCTGACGTTTCAGGCCCAAACCCTTCTTCAGAAATGGGGGAGGGGAAGGGGGTTCTGAAATAAATAGAGAGAGAGGGGGAGGCGGATAGATGATGGATAGAGGAGACAGACAGGTCAAAGAGGCGGGGATGGAGCCAGTAAAGGTGAGTGTAGGTGGGGAGGTAGGGAGGAGATAGGTCAGTCCAGAGAGGACGGACAGGTCAAGGGGGCGGGATGAGGTTGGTAGGTAGGAGATAGGGGTGGGGCTTGAGGTGGGAGGAGGGGACGAGCTGGGCTGGTTTTGGGACGCGGTAGGGGGAGGGGAGATTTTGAAGCTTGTGAAGTCCACATTGATACCATTGGGCCGCAGGGTTCCCAAGCGGGATATGAGTTGCTGTTCCTGCAACCTTCGGGTAGCATCGTTGTGGTACTGCAGGAGGCCCAGGATGGACATGTCGTCCGAGGAATGGGAGGGGGAGTTGAAATGGTTCGCAACTGGGAGGTGCAGTTGTTTAGTGCGAACCGAGTTCTGCAAAGTGGTCCCCAAGCCTCCGCTTGGTTTCACCGATGTGGCCTCCTCTACATCGGTGAAACCAAGCGGAGACTTGGGGACCGCTTTGCAGAACACCTGCGCTCGGTTCATGACAAACAGCTGCACCTCCAAGTCGCGAACCATTTCACATCCCCCTCTCATTCCTCAGACGACATGTCCATCCTGGGCCTCTGGCAGTGCCACAACGATGCTACCCAAAGGTTGCAGGAACAGCAACTCATATTCTGCTTGGGAACCCTGCAGCCCAATGGTATCAATGTGGACTTCACAAGCTTCAAAATCTCCCCTCCCCCACCGCAATCCCAAAACCTGCCCAGCTCATCCCCGCCTCCCTAACCTGTCCTTCCTCCCACCTATCCCCTCCTCCCACCTCAAGCCCCACCCCCATCTCCTACCTACCAACCTCATCCC
>NC_063336.1:31423646-31458531 GCF_021869965.1 Rhincodon typus
CCCCCCACCTCTCCCTATTTATTTCAGAACCCCCTACCCCTCCCCCATTTCTGAAGAAGGGTCTAGGCCCGAAACATCAGCCTTCCTGCTCCTCTGATGCTGCTTGGCCTGCTGTGTTCATCCAGCCCTACACCTCGTTATCTCAGATTCTCCAGCATCTGCAGTTCCTACTATCTCTCCACAGCCAAGTTAAACATCTTTTTCACATCTGCTCTTTGCATTCCTTTTCTCAGTTTCTATGCGATCATCTCTCATTCATCTAAACTCCAGATAATACAGGCTCAGTCTCTTCAATCTTTTCTCATAGAACAGTTCCCACAATTCCATGAATCAGACTGATGAAACTCTGTTATATTTCCTCTTTGGCAAAAATATCATTCCTTAGGCAAGTGAACAAGAACTGCACACAATAATCCAGCAGCAGTCTCAGCAGTGTTCCATATAATCGAAGACAGTCTTATTCACTCCTGTACTCAAACTCTCTTGCATTAAAGGCCAACATATCATTTGTCTTTCAAATTGGTTGTTGTACCTCCATGCTAGCTTTCCATGCCTTTCCAATCTTTCACCACTGAAGAAATACTTTCACCTTCGCTCCTTCTACCAAAATGGTCTCCTGGTCTCTTTTGCAATCCTATTTCGTTCACCTGAGCATGATGCCTTTATCCATCAAGGTCCCACAATCTGCAATCTTTTTCTATATTCCGTTTTTTCATCACTCACTCCAGTTAGAAGATTCTTCTTAATGCAAGCCTCTCTTGGTCATCCAAGTCTATTTTTGTCAGATTACAATACAATGAAAAAAAAAAGACATATCTCTTATATCTCGAAAGTCTAGAATTGCTGCAGTAAAGTTATTTTCAGTTAGAATCTAAACATAGTCTTTGTAAATTTAGCAAGTTTTGCAACAGCCTATCCTGTGTGGAAGAATCCAAGAATAGCAATATCAGCATTATTTTAAGATCAGCTGTCATCTGCAGGTGGAATGCATCTGTTCAGAAGAGTGATTATTTTCACGACCACCATTTCACAACAGTAAAACTCAAGTGAACGAGGACTTCGGATGTTTGTAATCTGAAAGAACCCTGCAGAGTCCTCGCTCACATTTATTTATAATCAGTGAAAAAAACAACACTGAAAAGTAGAAGTTATCTACAGATTTTTGGATTACTCATCCAAAGAAACTGAAAGAGTCTATTAAAAATAAAAAGACAATAAATAGTAGCTCGCTTCAGACCCAGCATCCCTCCATCTGAAAAAGGTTATGGGCATGCAGCAAACATCTTCATTTCGGATAGGACATCTTCAGATGGCACACCTGTGTTGATTATTCAGGAGGCCAATTTTTGAGTGTCAGTTCCTACCATAAGTGCTGCACATGAAGCCAACAAGTGTCACTGTGGTTATTGTTGTTAGCACTGCAGTCTGTTGCCAAATCACTTGCTGCCAGCTACTGAAGGGTGTCATCATTTTTCTCTGTTGAAAACTCCCAGATGCAGTAAGTTGTGTCTCAGCCATCACGTGTGCAAGCAAGCATCCTACAAGCTGGCTGACTGGCATTAGCTACCTCATTAGTCATGGAATACGCAATTGTCTTCCATTCTACGGATATGATAAAACAATCAAAAGTACCTCTGCTTGATGAGTATACATTTATGTGGGAGATCTGCTTTTCAGAGGATTGTTGTATTTGTGACTTTGGCTTGCTAGGATACATCCATAAAGCAATGATGGAAATTGATGAGTTTCTTTTCTTGATAGCAGTGAGTTGTCCATGTTTCAAATGAACTGGGCAAATGATAAGACACCCACTGGCAGAAATATGCAAAGATATCCCATTGGCATGAACGCTATTGTGAGGTGTCCACCTTTCTTACAGATATCTTCCAGGCCATGACTGATGCTACCTCAGTTTCCTGTCATGCTGGAATTAGCTGAACTGCCCTCATCACTCAAGTTCAAGAGCATCATAGTCTCCATCATAAGCAGAGAGACACCTGGCAAGGATGGGATCCCAACCAAACTGCTTAAATATGGAAAGTCAATGTATTCTTACAACTCATTGCATCCTCCGACTCTATCAGAAATTCGGCTTGGCTCTGTTTCACAAGATATGCATGATGCAAAAGTGACCTTGCTACACAAAATCAAAAGCAACAAAGGAGATTGTAACTACAGAGGCATCTCATTCCTGACTGCCACAGAGAAGGCCTTTGCTAGGGTCAGACTTAAAAGACTCCATCTACAGAAAGACAAGAGCATCTGAAAGCTCCATTTGACAGTTATAATAAAAGTGTATGGTTACCTTATTTTTGTAGATCTCACTAAGACATTCAACACCATCAGCAGGGCAGGACCCTGCAACACTTTAGGTAAACTTGGCTGTTCATCAAAGCTCTTCAGTCTCACCAACTGCTTCTGTGGCCACATGCATTTGACTGTACAGTTTGATGGCTCCGCTTCTGTAAATTTCAGAGTGAAGAATGGAGTGGGCTATGTCCTGGCCCCTACTTGTTTGGCACCTTCTCCAGTTGACCTTTGCCTATTCTGTAAATGCGGAGTCTGCATATATACTAGGTCAGACTGCAAGGTCAACAATCTTTCGAGAGTGAAAACGAAGACAAATGCATGTTGTGTCCCTGATGAGATATTTCCTCCACACCAGTCACCCACATGGCAACATGACTGTAGTTTGTTTCCCCTGACTATAAGCATCAAATCACCATGATCATGGCACAACATGATGTATTTCCAGAAATAACAAGGTGTAGAGCTGGATGAACACAGCAGGCCAAGCAGCATCAGAGAAGCAGGAAAGATGATGTTTTGGGTCTGGACCCTTCTTCAGAAATGGGGGAGGGGAAAGGGATTCTGAAATAAAGAGAGAGGGGGGGAGGCGGATGGAAGATGGATAAAGGAGCGGATAGGTGGAGAGGAGACGGACAGGTAAAGGAGGCAGGAATAGAGCCAGTTGAGTGTAGGTGGGGAGTTAGGGTGGGGTTGGTCAGTCCAGGGGAGATGGACAGGTCAAGGAGGCGGGGATGAGGCTGGTAGGTAGGAGGTGGGGGTGGGAGTTGAGGTCGGAGGAGTGGATAGGTGGGAGAAAGGACGGACAGGTTAGGGAGGTGGGGACGAGCTGGGCTGGTTTTGGGATGCGGTCGGGGGCGGGGAGATTTTGAAGCTTGTGAAGTCCACATTGATACCATTGAGCTGCAGGATTCCCAAGCAAAATATGAGGTGCTGTTACTGCATTGTTGTGGCACTGGAGGAGGCCCAGGATGGACATGTCATCCAAGGAATGGGAAGGGAAGTTGAAGTGGTTCACGACTGGGAAGTGCAGTCGTTTGTCGCGAACTGAGGGTAGGTGTTCCACAAAGCAGTCTCCAACCCTCCACTTGGCTTCCCTGATGTAGAGGAGGCCATATTGGGAACAGCGGATACAGTATACCACATTAGCAGATGTGCAGGTGAACATCTGTTTGATGTGGAAGGTTTTCTTGGGGCCTGGGATGGGGGTGAGGGTGGAGGTGTAGGGGCAGGTGTAGCACTTCCTGCGGTTGCAGGGAATAAGTGCCGGGGTGGTGGGGCTGGTGGGGAGTGTGGAGCGAACAAGGGAGTCACGGAGAGAGTGGTCCCTCAGGAAGGCAGATAAGGGTGGTGAGGGAATAATGTCTTTGGTGGTGGGGTCAGATTGCAGGTGGCAGAAGTGCCGGAGGATGATGTATTTCCATCCCTGATCACTCTAAATGACACCCTGCTGTAAGTGTTTTGCAAATTCTGCAACCTGGAGTCCATGGTGACAGCCAATCTGTTTTTTTTTACTTGGATTCACACATAAGAAAAGCAGCCATCACCTTCCGATATATAACATGCGCATAGGATTTAGGACCAAGCTGCTGGTTCAAAAGGCCTGTCCTTCTCCGTGTCTCGCTGAATGACAGTGAAACTAGCTTACTATGGTCATAATAGTATAAAATAGTGAACACATTCCACATCATTCTGGTGCTAGACAAAGATCACTCCTCACAAATACAACTTATAATAAGAAATATTTCTGCAAGTTTTAATAAGCTGCAGGAGTTAAATAACGATAAGTTTAATAAACATATCACTTACGCTGACTAAACGTTCAAAGGTGGGCTGCTGACCAGTTGCAGATTTGAGGATCTATTTTAAAAAAAGAGAAAAAGAACAATTGGTTTCGACGCATCGGCAAAAAGAAAACAATTATCGATCCAACTGCTCATCGAGGGAGATTTAAATTAACCAAGCGTTCAGTTAAACAAAAACAAAACAGGAAAGTAAACTCATACGAACACCGGAATCCGACTGCAAAGCTAGGAGACCAAGTTGCTACTTCGTGACCGGCGCCATTTAATTAATCCTCCGGCCAGAGATCAGGCCGCTCTACCGAAAGAAGGTGGAGGCCGGGAACGCAGGCCCTTCAGCCGGGTCGCGGAACAAGCGATAAAGTGGCTCCGGTCGCAGGGACCCGGGGAACAAATTAGCATCGCCATCAATCGCTATAATTAAACTTCTGAATTACGTCCGAGAGCAGAACCAGCAGGAAAGGCTCAGATTATTGTCCGGCCCAGGCTGAGAGCTATTGTACCTTAATTCTAGGGTTCGGGCCGGGCACCTCATTCCCTGCGCGTCGCCCTGTCCTGGTCCTGCCCGAGACCCGCGGTCACCCCCGTGGGCTCGACCGTTGCCATGGGCGACCCCATCGAGCTTGCCGTTGTTATGGGCGGGCCGCTCGAGCTCGGCCGTTGTTATGAGAGACCGCCCCCCCCCCGAGATTGGCCGTTGTTATGGGAAATCCCCCCCTCGAGTTGGCCGATGTTATGGGAGACCCCCCTTCGAGCTTGGCCGTTGCCATGGGAGACCCTAACTCCTGCCGTTACCGTTGCTGTGGAAATAAGCCCCTCTCCTCTCCTCTCCTCTCCTCTCTGTCGTGTTTACGGCAGGCCCGTATTTTCTTTCTGTCTCTCTTCTCTGCCCCAACCGCCGCTCCCCAGCGACATTTAAAGGGGCGGCTGCCAGGGTAACGCCGGGCGTGCTGCTGCACCACAACAAACACTGAGGTGACTGCAAAAACCCTTAGAGGATCATGGCAAAGGTTGTCGCAGGATTAAGGCCGGGGTCCGGGAATGAGTGATGTATTAAAGTCCGAAGTTTCGACCAGGAAAAGTGATGTGAGATATGTCGTGTCCCTGGGTGAAAAGGAAACTTTTTTTGGGAGGGGATTCTAAGTTGGACGAGCAATCTATATTGTCTTGATCTTTTAGTTCTGTTTTGAGAAAGTAGCACCGGTGCAAAGAGGTTCAGCAAACGCTTCAAGTTTCTTCAGAACTGCAGCCGAGCTTGGTGGTTCAGGGTCAACGACAGCAACTGCAAAATCTGCTGGTTTCTAAATTGAGGTACATATAGGAGCAATGACCAGCAAGTCCATAAAGCGATCAGACTCAGCAGTCACTCTGTCTCCTGGGAGAGACAAAACAAACAGAAAGAGAAAACCAGGGCCAAGAAGGGAAATCAGTCTGGAAGGTTCCTATCCAACCTAATCAGAAAATGAAGTCATGGATACGAAAACAGAAATTGCTGAAAAAGCACAGCAGGTCCAGCAGCATCTGTGGGGAGAAATCAGAGTTAACATTTCGAGTCCAGCGTCCCTTCCTCAGAACTGATGGGAAAGTTGGTGAAGACGAAGTCATTGTTATTTGTATATGTAGGTCGACAATACCCAGATCTACGTTTCCACGTTCTGTCTTTACCACTTGTGTACCTCTCTGCTGTTAGAATCCATGTCAGACATCCAATTTTGGATGAACTGTAACTAATTTCAGCAAACCATTAACACAAGAACAAAAACATCATCCTTAGCAGCCACCATAAACTTGTCTGGCTTCTGACTCAGTCTGGATTGAACTGTTACCAAACTATGTAGGAATACTGAAATGGGAGTAAGTCATTCAGCCCATCAAGCTTATTCTGTCATTCAATCAATCATGGGTGATCATTTAAATTGCTCTCCTGCACTCTTCTCATATCCCTTGGTGTCATTAGTTTCCAGAAATGATCAATTATATAGAGTCATAGAGCTGTACAGCATGGAAATAGATCCTTCAGTCCAACTTGTCCATGATGACCAGATATCCGAAATTAATCTAGTCCCATTTACCAGCATTTGGCCCATATCCATCTAAACCATTCTTATTCATATACCCATCCAGATGCCTTTTAAATGTTGTATTGTACCAGCTTCTACCACTTCCTCCAGCAGCTCATTCCATCCACGCACCACCTACTGTGTGAAAAAATTGCCCTGAAGTCCCTTTTAAATCTTTCCCCTCTCACCTTAAACCTATGGCCTCTAATATTGGACTCACCCACCCCAGGGAAAAGACCTTGGCTATTCACCCTATCCATGCCCCTCATGATTTATGAACCTCTGTAAGGTCAGTCCTCTGATGCTCCAGGGAAAACAGCCCCAGCCTATTTAGTCTCTCCCTATAGCTCAAACCGTCCATTCCCAGCAACATTCTTATAAATCTTTTCGGAACCCTTTCAAGTTTCACAACATCCTTCCTATAGCAGGGAGACCAGAATTGAACACAGTTTTCCAAAAGTGGCCTATCTAATGTCCTGTACAGATGCAACATGACCTCCCTGCTCTTGTATTGAATGTACTGACCAATAAAGGCAAGCATAACAAACACCTTCTTCACTATCCTTTCTTCCTGGGACTCCAATTTCAAGGAAAGAACCTGCTCAACAATTGAACTTCCACAGCTTTCTGGGGTAGAGAATTCCAACTATTCACTATCCCTTGAAAAAAGAAAGTCCTCCTCATTCCAGTCTTAAATGGCCTATCTTTTACTGAGACTATATCCCCTGGTTTTAGTTTCACCGGACAGGGGAACCATCTATCTACAGCCACCTTGTAATGTCCTGCAAAAATTTCACATTTCAATGAGATCACCTCTCACCCTTTAAAACTGTGGAGAATACAGTCTTAGTTTCTTCAGTATCTCCGAAGTCAACCTGGCCATCCTAAAAATTCGTCTGGTGAACCTCCATTGCAATCCCTCTGGCATGTTTTTTTTACTCACGTGTGGGATGTGGGCATCGCTGGATGGCCAGCATTTCTTGCCCATCCCTGTTGCCCTTGAGAAGCTGGTGGTGAGCTGCTTTCTTGAACTGTTGCAGTCCTCCAGCTGTGGGTTGACCCACAATGCTATTAGGGGGAGAATTCCAGGATTTTGACCCAGCGACAGTGAAGGAAAAGTGATATATTTCCAAGTCAGGATGGTGAGTGACTTGGAGGGGAACTTGGATGTCGTGGTGTTCCCATATATCTGCTGCCCTGTCCTTCGAAATGGAAGTGGTCGTGGGTTTGGAAGGTGCTGTCTCAGGATCTTTGATGAATTTCTGCAGTGCATCTTGTAGATAGTACACAAATGCTACTGAGCATTGGTGGTGGAGGGAGTGAATGCTTGTGCATGTAGTGCTAATCAAGCGGGCTGCTTTGTCCTGGATGGTGTCAAGCTTCTTGAGTGTTGTTGGGGCTGCATTCATCCACGTAAATGGGGAGTATTCCATCCCACTCCTGACTTGTGCCTGCATATTGTCCAGATCTTGTTGCATGTGAACATGGACTGCTTCAGTATCTGAGGAGTCATGAATAGTGCTGAACATTGTGCAATCATCGGCGAACATCCACACTTCTGACCTTATGATGGAGGGAAGGTCATTGATGAAGCAGCTGAAGATGGCTGGGCCAAGGACACTACCCTGAGGAACTCCTGCAGAGATGTCCTGGACCTGAGATGATTGACCTCCCACAACCATGACCATCTTCCTATATGTCAGGTATGACTCCAACCACCGGAGCGTTTGCCCCCTGGTACCCATTGATTCCAGATTTGCTAGGGATCCTTGATGTCAAGGGCTGTCACTCTCACCTCACCTCTGGAATTCAGCTCTTTTGTCCATGTTTGAACCAAGGCTATAATGAGATCAAGAGCTGAGTGGCCCTGGTGGAACCCAAACTCGGCACCACTGAGCAGGTGCTGCTTGATAGCACTGTTGATGACACCTTCTGTCACTTTACTGATGATCGAGAGTAGACTGATGGGGTGGTAATTGGCCGGGTTGAATTTGTCTTGCATTTTGTGCACAGGACATACTTGGGCAATTTTCCACATTGTCGGGTAGATACCAGGGTTGTAACTGTACTGGAACAGCTTGGCTAGGGAACGGTAAGTTCTGGAGCACAATTCTTCAGTACTATTGCCGGAATGTTGTCAGGGCCGGTGGCCTTTGCAGTATCCAGTGTCTCCATTCGTTTCTTGATATCACGTGGAGTAAATCGAATTGGCTGAAGACTGGTATCTGTAATGCTGGGGACCACTGGAGGAGGCCGAGACGGATCATCCACTTTGCTGTGAATGCTTCAGCCTTATCTTTTGCACTGATGTGCTGGGCTCTTCCATTATTGAGGATGGGGATATTTGTAGAGCTGCCTCCTCCTCCTCCAGTGAGTTGTTTAATTGTCCACCACCATTCACGACTGGACTGCAGAGCTTAGGTCTGATCCATTGGTTGTGGGATCGCTTAGCTCTGTCTATCACTTGCTACTTTTGCTGTTTGGCATGCAAGTAGTCCTGTTTGGTGGCTTCACCAGGTTGATACCTCATCTTCAGGTATGCCTGGTGCTGCTCCTGTCATGCCCTCCTGCACTCTTCATTGAACCAGAGTTGATTCCCTGGCTTGATGGTAATGGTCGAGTGGGGGATATGCCGGGCCATGAGGTTACAGATTGTGCTGGAGTACAATTCTGCTGCTGTTCATGGCCCACAGCGCCTCATGGATGCCCAGTCTTGAGTTGCTAGATCTGTGTGAAGTCTGTCCCATTTAGCACGTTGATAGTGCCACACAACACGATGGAGGTTGTTTTCAACGTGAAGGCGGGACTTCATCTCCACAAGTACTGTGCAATAGTCACTCTTACCGAGACTGTCATGGACAGATGCAACTGTAGCTGGCAGATTAGTAAGGATGAGGACAAGTATGTTTTTCCCTCTTCTTGGTTCCTTCACCACTTGCCGCAGACCCACTCTAGCAGCTATGTCCTTTAGGACTTGACCAGCTCGATCAGTAGTACTGCTGCCAAGCCACTCTTGTTGCTGGACTTTGAAATCCCCCACCCAGAGAACATTTTGTGCCCTTGGTATCCTCAGTGCTTCCTCTAAGTGTTGTTCAACATTGACGAGTACTGATTCATCAGCTGAGGGAGGATGTTATGTGGTAATCAGCAAGAGATTTCCTTGCCCATGTTTAACTTGAAGCCATGAGACTTCGGGTCTGGAGTCAATGTTGAGGACTCCGAGAGCAACACCCTCCCGACTGTATACCACTGTGCCGCCCCCTCTGCTGGGTCAGTCCTGCTGGTGACTCAGGACATATCCAGGGATGGTGATGGTGGTGTCTGGGACATTGATTGTAAGGTATGATTCTGTGAGTATGACAATGTCAGGCTGTTGCTTGACTAGTCTGTGAGATAGCTCTCCCAATTTTGGCACTAACCTCCAGATGTTAGTGAGAAGGACTTTGCATGGTCGACAGGGCTGTTTCTGCCGTTGTCTTTTCCGGTGCCTAGGTTCAATGCCAGGTGATCCGTCCAGTTTCATTTCTTTGGGCCTTTGTCGCGATTGGTTGATCTGAGTGGCTTGCTAGGCCATTTCAGAGGGCAGTTGAGAGTCAACTACATCGCTGTGGGTCTGGAGTCACATGTAGGCCAGACCAGGTGAAGGTTGCATATTTCCTTCCCTGAAGGACATTAGTGAACCAGATGGGTGTTTCTGATAATCGGCAATGATTTCATGGTGATCAGTAGATTCTTAATTCCAGATTTTTTTCTTTTTGCGTTCCAATTCCACCATCTGCTGTGGTGGGATTCGAACCCTGGTCCCCAGAACAACAGCTGGTTTTCTGGATTAATAGTCGAGCAATAATACCACTAGGCCATCACCTACCCTGTCTATCCTTCCTTAGGTAATGAGACTGAAACTTATACAAAATAACCAAGTGCAGCTGGACATCTTTACTCCTGTTCAAATCACCTTATAATGAAGGTTAACATGCTTTCCTAATTGATTGTTGTACTTGCATGCTAATACAGTATTTAGTGACTCATAAACAAGGACACCAAGGACCTTTTGGACAACAACATTTCCCAATTTATCACCATTTAAGAAATATTCCAACTTTCTGGTTTTCCTACCAAAGTGAATAACTTCATTGTATTCCATGTGTCACAGCTGTAATGAGTATGAACATTGAATTTCAATTTCATCTATCATGATTGTTATGCCTGAGACCTTTCATGGACCAAAATGTTTTTAATGGTCCTAAAGTGGCTGCTGTGGTCAGATTGAGGCAAACTACTTGAGACTCATGTGGAAATAACTCAACTGTTGAGATTACTATTTTATCTATTCATGTGAAAACCAGGTAACTGAGTCAGCATCAAGAAATTTGCATCTTGTGTTTAGTTCACCCATGAATGATAATTTTGCATATTAGGAAGTGTAAGGCCTATTTACTAGATAGCCAGTTTGGAAAGAAAATGGAGATAAAGTTTGAAATACAGACTGTAACAATATTTTAACAGCTACTTTTGAACAGCAGAGCAGCTAAAAGAAAAAAATAATCTGTGACAACAAGAGCTGGAACTCTGCCTCCATGCCTGTTTCTCTCATCATCTCAAGGGTGCCCAGTGAAAAAACAAATTAAGGAAACAACCATCATTAAGAACTCAAAGGTCAACAGACTTCACTATTGCAGAGGATACAAGTCACCATTTTATATTCGTTTCTGTTTCAAATCTGACATATAGTTGTTTGCCAGTACAGAAATTGAGTCTTGCTTTTTTGAGTTTTTGGTTTTATTGAAGCCTTTCATCTTGTACTCATCAGAGCAATTTACAAGTATACCAAAATTTATTCTGTTAAAGAGGAGAGCTCTGACTGATTAGCAAGTGGACTCTGATTGATAGAGTCATTGCCATGGAGAATGCAGTAAGGTTTAATATTGTTTAACAGTTAACTTCAGGCTTTGTTTAGATTTTAAGTCAAGCAAGTTGACTGTGACTAATCAAAGCATTCCCTTGAGAAATTAGCCAGAAATGACTTTCACCTATTTTGTTAATTAGGACTAGGTGATTCTCAATCAACCTCAATTGTCAATCCATATCTGTGTATTACCCCAATTCCATGTACACTAATTTTGTTTACTAGCCTCCAGTGTGGGCTCTTATCAAAAGCATCCTTAAAATACAAGTACACTACATCCACTAACTATCCTATAAATAGCATCCTCAAAGAAACTCCCAACAGGTTTGTCAAATATGATTTTTGTTTCATTAATCCATGTTGACTTCCAATCATCAATCATTTCATTATTTTCTAAATGATTACTTATCAGGCACTTTATAATACATTCTAACACTTTTTGTTACTATTGGCATCAAATTAATTGATCTGTAGTTCTCCTTTTTCCCTCCTTTCTGAAATAGTGCCTTATATTTACTACTTTCCAGTCTGCAGGAACCTTTCCAAAAGGTAGCCACCAATAAATTCGTTGTCATGATAGGCATTTACTTCAGTATTTGTGGATGTAATCTATGTGGTAACCTATCAAAAGGGGAGGCAATGGCCTAGTGGTATTATTGCTGGACTGTTAATTCAAAGACCCAGGTAATGTACTGGGGACTTAGGTTTGAATCTCACCATGACAGATGTTGGAATTTGAATTCAATAAATATCTGGAATTAAGAGTCTAATGGTGACCATGAATCCATTGCTGATTGTTGAAAAAACCCATCTGGTTCACAAATGTCCTTCGGGGAAGGAAACTACCATCCTTATCTGGTCTGGCCTACATGTGACTCCAGACGCACAGCAATGTGGTTGACTCATAACTGCCCTCTGGGCAATTAGGGATCGGCAATAAATGTTGGCCACCCAGCAACACACTCATCCCCTGAATGAATGAATCTGGTCCAGGGGATTAAACAACTTCACTCCAGTTTTTTTTAATATCTTTTTCCTTAAAACTATTTTTTTTCGGTTCCTCATTTCCACAAGTTCCTTAGCATTTCAAAGTAATTTTCTATATCTTTCTTGACAAAGCCAGACTCAAAATAGTTGTTTAGTTTCTCCACTAAATCTTTATTCTTCATTATGAATTCTCATGTCTTCATCTGCGTTGGCACTGGTACTGCCTTTGAAATCCTGCTTTTTAATCCCTTTCCTAATTCCATAAAATCTGCTTTCAGGCCCTCATCACCTGGCCTACATATGTTGTGAGTATGAGTGTGGATCATGACCTATGGCTATTCACTCTTCCTCAGAACAAAGTCCTATTATCGATCTGCGACATCCTTGATCCTGTCACAACTGAGGCAACACACAATCCTGAAGTCATGTCTATGAATAGGGAAATGCGCTATCTAACAATTCCCCTATCATTTTTGATTTTCTGCATTTCTTTCTCCCCTTTTGGGCAGTTGTGGTGCCGTGGATTTGCCTTTGGCTGCACTGTTTTGAGGAACCACCGTGCTTACTGGTATCCAAAATAGAAAACCCTTGAGCAAGCAAGGTCATCTGAGGGGAGTCCTGCAGTACCCACCTAGTTCTCTTAGACAGGATGGAGGTCACTGATTCTGTAATGACTTCCTTAAATCTGCTTTCAACATAGTCCTCTGCCTTGCAGATGAACCACTATGATTCCAGTCACCACTTAAATTCAAAAAAACCCCAAGCTGAAGCTTCTGCAGCTGGTGACGCTTCATTTTGTCCTTGACTTACCATGTGCCATAGAATGCACATTACATTTGGCCAAGCCTACCTACCGTACCCTACCATTGCAAATTATCTGTTATAAGAAAAAAAATCATGGTTATTAATCACAGATCAGCATTCTCCCCTGTACTAAAATGGGAATCAAATACTTGACAGTAAGGAAGATAGAAAAGAAAGGAGCACCTCTTTTCTCCTTTGCCAAATTCCCTCTTCACCAATTCATGCTGCACAGAATGAGCTTCAAGCCCCACTATCTTCAAAAACATCTTCCACTTTCACCTTGATAAATTTGCTTACATCTACCCCTACCTTAGCTCAGTTACTGCTGAAATCCTCATTTATTTGTCTGTAACCTCCGGACTTGACCACTGCAATGTTTTCTTGACCATCCTTCCAGCCTGCACAAATTTCAACATGTCTGCATTCTACCCCAAACCAAAACAACTAATTTTGCTCACTTACAATTCTATCTGGACATCTAATGCTTCAAATTTAAATTTAACACTCTTTCTTTGAATCTTTCACAGAGCAATGCAGGTTACAATCATTAGTAAATCATTTCTAAGTGCTTTTCCTCTAACTAACATCCAATGCCCCTACTTTACCAGGTGGCAATAGTTTTTGTAACACCAATTTTTGATCCATCTCTAAGATAAGTTTCCTCTTTTCTGATATAATTTCGTCAATATGTAAACTAGATGTTTATTTGTGTTGTAAATGCAATGTAATCGATTTCCACTAGAGGGTGCTCCTCTCATTTTGCGGCATTTTCTGAAAATCCACAGCATTTTGCTATTACTTGACATTTAGGATGAGGAATAGGTGTAGGCCATTCAGCCTTTCAAGGCTGCCCTGTCATGCAATATGATCACAGCTGATCGAAGGGATGGCACAGTGGCTCAGAAGGGGCAGCGCCAGGTTCACGGGTTCGATTCCACCTTCGGGTGGCTGTCTGTGTGAAGTTTGCATGCTTTCCCCATGTCTGTGTGGGTTTCCAGCGGGTGCTCTGGTTTCCTCCCACAGTGCAAAGATGTGCAGGTTAGGTGGATTGGTCATGCTAAATTGCCCATAGTGTTCAGGGATGTGTAGATTAGGTGGGTTATAGGGGGATGGGTCTGGGGGTCCGTGTGGACTTGTTGGCCCGAAGGGCCTGTTTCCACATTGTAGGGATTCTATGGATCACATCCCTGAACACTGTGGGCAATTTAGCATGGCCAATCTACCTAGCCTGCACATCTTTGGACTGTGGGAGGAAACTGGAGCACCCGGAGGAAACCCAGATAGACACAGGGAGAATGTGCAAACTCCGTTCAGACAGTGGAAATGAACCTGGGCCCCCCTGATTCTGTGAGGCAGCAGTGCTAATCACTGAGCCACCATGCTGCCCTAGGTGTGTTAGCCATGGGAAATGCAGGGTTACAGAAGAAAGGGAAGGGGGATGGGTCTGGGTGAGATACTGTTCAGAGGGTCGGTTTGGCCTTGTTGGGCCAAAGGACTTGTTTCCGCACTGTCGGGATTCTATGATTCTAAGTACAGGTTGTGTATAAGATCATTAGAGGCATTAATAGGGGGAATGCACTCAGTCTTTTTTCCCAGGATTGGGGAGTCAAGGACTAGAGGGTATCAGTTTAAGGTAAGAAGGTAAAGAATACATGGGAACCTGAGGGGCAACTTTTTTAGAAAGAGGGTGGTAGGCATAGGAATGAGCTGCCAGAGGAAGTGGTTGAACGGGCACATTAACAACATTTAAAAGGCATTTGGACAAATACATGGATAGGAAAGGTTTAAAAGGATATGGGCCAAGTGCAGGGAAATGGGGTTAGCATGGGTGGACATTTTGGTTGGCATCGACTAGTTGGGGCTGAAGGGCCTGTCTCCATGCTGTAGGATGCTGTGACTTCACTGCCTTTTACCCACCTCATCTCCATAATGCTATACCACTGGTATTCAGAAATCTATAGATTTCTATCATAAA
Organism: Rhincodon typus; assembly: GCF_021869965.1. NCBI lineage: Eukaryota > Metazoa > Chordata > Chondrichthyes > Orectolobiformes > Rhincodontidae > Rhincodon > Rhincodon typus. The sequence goes on from NC_063336.1 coordinate 31,438,488, forward strand.
TGTACTCAAAGACTGAGGATCTACAGCCCTCTGATTTATATTAATTTGGAAATACTTATTTTCAAATAAGTACTCCAATCTATAATGAATAGCTGATATTTTGTTGGCCATTTTGTGTAAAAAAAAGTTGTAATACAGTTCTAGGAACATTGGCTACCTATAGAATTTCGAATAAAATGACAGAAATCCCAATGGCTAATATACATTTTGTCAGTTCAGGGACTATTTTTGTGACATTGCAACAATGTGAGCAATTGTTTTATTGGCAACTTTTCAAACTAACTTTTGAAAGTCAACACAATAATGGTATATATGTTGGCAAGATCATCTGAGGGTACTCATGCAATACCTGCCTGGTTGACTTAGACTGGATGAAGGTCACCTATTCCCTCTCTGCCTGCATGTTCCTAACTTGCTGTATAACCATCTCCCCAAACATGCTAACCACATAGTCCTCTGCTTTGCAGATACACCACAATGACTCCTGCATGAGGATCAGATGCCACCTCTGTCAAGTATCCTGCAATACTTATTTGGCATATTAGAAAAGTAGTCATTTGGGTGAGGTATCAGAAAATATCTATAGATCTGTCCTTCATCCTGAATTTTCAGAAGTTTTCATTACTAATTAGAAAAAAAAAGATATACAGAGCAACAGAAAATTGATACCAGTTTTTTTTTTGTTTTTTTTTCATGATGTGTGGGCATAACTGTCAGGACCAGTGTTTATTATCCATTCTTAATTGCCCTTGTGACGCTATTTCAGAGAGAAGTTAAGGTTCAGCCATATTGCTGGGGGTCTGGAGTCACATATAGACTGGTCCTAGTAAGGATGGCAAATTTCCTTCCCTGAAGGATATTAATAAATTAGATGGGTTTTTAACACATATCAATGACAGTTTCTTGATCATAAGTTCATAAGTCTTGAGACCAGCCTTCTAATATACGTATAAATAACTTTCAGAATACTCCAGCTTGATAACAGGTGTGTTGGCAATGATCTAAATCTTACGCCAGTAACATATATGTTTCATCCAATGATTTCCCCACCCTGGTAAGATTCTGATTTGGATTATTCAGAGACCAGTAGCAAATGGAAGTTGGATATTACTACATGAAGGTAGCTCACTATCGCCTTCTCAAGGGCAGTTGCAGATGGGCGTTAAGTCCTGGCTTAACCAGCAGTGCCCACATCCCAGGATATTAATTATTAAAGCGTTGAAACATCCAAGGGAACTTGTTGAGGAATGACAACCAAAATTCACTTTGATATAACTAATAGTTGCTGCATATTTCACTAAATACAATGGGGTGTAAAGTCATCCCTGTCTATTTCATTCAAATGATGGTGCATGGAAAATAAGTAAAGGATACAAAGGGAAATGATGGTGAGAAACGAGATCACAGTGATTAGTGAAACCAAATATTGAGCTTGGTATTCAAAGTGCCACAATGTTGGAGGTTCTTCATAGTTTTTAAACAATTCCTGCCTTTTCTAAGTTGCAAGTAACCTTTATATTCAGAAGATTTATACGAGACTCCATTCATTACTTTGGTACAAATATCTTTAAAAGGCTTGGCACAACTTAAGTATATAGTATTATCAGCAGCATAGTGAAACTAAAAAGAATAGTTTTTCAACTAGCCTGAAAAACATGATGGATGTTACTAAGTTTCAGCATTAACAATTTTGAAACAGAAATTAACATTTTTAATCAATGTGTTAACCATCCCACTAGTTGAATCAAAATTTAAAAACAAGTGGCTATAGATTTAATGGGGGACTGATTGACAGTAAAAGATCACCATACCAGGAAATTAGTCAAGATTTTGGGGCATAAAGGACCTAAGCATTCATGCACGAGATTCTAGGTGCATGAGTAAGGTGAAAAATGAATCCATAATCCCTGTGTTTTTTTAAAGACAAAATAGGAAGCCAAAATGCCATATAGTCAACACTGTCACAGAAATCCAAGTGTATCAGGCTGTTAGAGATGGGAGAAGTTCTTATTCATCAGTTATTCCTCAAAATTATAGAGTCTATAGCATTGGCTGGCAAACATTTAAATAAACATGTGATAATAATAATTATTATCAATGGTTAAGCATGTACTTGTATCTTTGGCAATACTTTGCAAGTTTTTTTTGTTCACTCATGGGACATGGACATTGCTGGCTGGCCAGCATTTATTACCTGATCCTAGTTGCCTGTGAGCAGGTGGTGTTGAGCTGCCTTCTTGAACTGCTGCAGTCCACATGCAATAGATTGACCCACAATGCTGTTAGGGAGGGAGTTTCAGGATTTTGACCCAGCAACAGTGTCGGAAAAGCAATATATTTCCTTGTCAGGATGATGAGTGGCTTGGAGGAGAACTTGCAGGTGGTGGTGTTTCCATGTATCTGCTACCCTTGTACTTCTACATGGAAGTGGTCATGGGTTTGGAAGGTGCTGTGGTAGGATCTTTGGTGAATTTCTGCAATGCATCTTGAGGATGGTACACACTACTACTACTGAGCGTCAGGGTGGAGGAAGTGGTTGCTTGTGGATGTGAATGTAAATCAAACAGGTTGCTTTGTCCTGAATGATGTCAAGCTTCTTGAGTATTGTTGTAGATGCCATTCAGGCAGGTGGGGAGTATTCCATCACACTCCTGACCTGCGCCTTCTAAATAGCGGACAGGTTTTGAAGAGTCAGGAGGTGAGTTAGTTGCTGCGGTATTCCTAGTTTCTGACTTGCCTCTGTAGCCTCTGTGTTAATGTGATGAGTTCAGTTGAGTTTCTGATCAATGGTATTTCCAAGGATGTTGATGGTGTGGAATTCAGTGATGGTAACACAATTCAATGTCAAGGGGCGGTAGTTAGATTGTCTCATATTGGAGATAGTCATTGCCTGGCATTTGTGCAGTTTGAATGTTACTTGCCACTTGTCAGCGCACGCCTAGACATTGTCCAGAGCTTGTTGCATTTGAATATGGACTGCTTCCATATCTGAGGGATCGTGCATGGTGCTGAACATTGTGCAATCATTGACAAATATTCCCACAATTGACCTTATGATAGAGGGAAAGTCATTGATGAAACAGCTGAAGATGATTAGGCCTGAGCAACTCCTGCAGAAGTGTCCTGGAGCTGAGATGACTGACCTCAAACAACTAGTTATTAGCTGGAGAATCCAAAACATGTTACATTTCTGAGCTTGATTGACCTTTAGGTTTTTCAGACCTCAGGTTTTTTTCTATTCAAACACTATTGTAACAATTTCTGTTCCTGGGATATAATGACCTGGGACATAGATAGAAATGGCTGTCAGTATCAGTTGCTTTTTTACACTTGGGAAGGAAATAATGCAAGTAGATCCAGGATAAACACTTTATTTGAATTTGTATTATCTTATCGATAACTCAGATTTCACAGTCAGTACTGAAGTGATGGTGTTTGCCACTGACCTCAAAGAAAACTAAGCAGAAAGATATAGCAGCCTCTGTAAGCATGGATTTCACTGTTCATGTTAATTTGAATCTGATTTCAAATCAAGAAGAACTACAAGAATTCAGCAGCAGTGGGATCATAAAATAAGGTAGCAATGTAATCATATTGAAATAATCTCACAGACGTAAAACTAAGATTACTGATTGTCCATCACTTTTTCACACATTTTCTTGAGAGTTGGATGAATGACTGGGGATATAAGTATCAGAAACTAAAATATCATGAGGAAACATTAAAAAAAAACTCAGAAATTTTACCGTGGAAATAAAAATTGATCTCAAGCAATTATAAAATTAGTTTGCCAGGGCCAGAGAGATTAGGAACATAAGAAATAGGATCAGGTTTAGGTCAATGCTACTGTACTATTCAATAAGATTGTGGCTGCTTTTTTTTATCTTAACTTCATGGTTCTGATCTTCACAATCATTGATTTCCTTAGAAAACATAAAATCTATCAATTTGTCTAGAATATGTTCAATTATTGAAAATCTATAGTTTTCTGCAGTTAAGAGTTCCACTGAATCACAAACCTCCATGAGTGAATGTGTTTCTCCTCAGCTCAATCCTAAATGGTCAACCACTTGTTTTGAAACTTTGACCTAGTTCTGGAATCTCTAGCTGTGGAGATCACTTCCTGATCTTCAAAACTCAAAGGATCATTCTATTTCATCCGTCCTTATGCAATAACTCCTTCATCCCAAGAATTAATCACTAAAGCTTTGTGCACCTCCTTATGTACCGATAGTAAAACTACTCCAGATGTAGTCTTGCCCAACTCCTGTACAATTGCCACAAGACTTTCTTACTTGTGCATTATGAATCCCCACAATGAAGATCTTACCAACACCCTAACCTTCTGTATTCAAGCATACCCAAATTGTTCTGAACTAGCACAAAAACAGAAGTTGCCGGAAAAGCTCAGCAGGTCTAGCAGCATCTGTGAAGAAAAAATCAGAGCTAACATTTCGGGTCCAGGGACCCATCCTCAGAATTGGACCCGAAGCATTAACTCTGATTTTTTCTTCACAGATGCTGCCAGACCTGCTGTGCTTTTCCGACAACTTCTGTTTTAGTTCCTGAGTTACAGCATTCACAGTTCTTTCGGTTTTTGGCCTGAACTAGGATTTAAATAGTTTCTAACCAATTTGAAAATATTCACATTTTTTTCATTCAAAGTGTTTTACCAAACATTTTTCTCAATATACTCCATTTCCATCTTCTTTCCTCTCAGTTAATTTGTCCATATTCCTTTGTATTCTCAGCTTACTTTTCCACCTTGTTTGGATCACCAAGACGCTTGGATGCATTACACTTGGACCTCTCACCGTTATCATTAATATAGAATTGAAATGCTAAAACCTAGTTTCCGTTCATTAACAAAGCATGATGTTTCTGCTTATTTTTAACAGCCAAATTAAGGAATCATCTCAAAATCAATGATTATGAATTGTTTGTACTGAACAGGGATTTCAACAGCAAACATATGAAGATCCAGAGAATAATCGACTAAGTTTCCCATGTTCCACCGAATATGTGCATGCTCCAGAAGTTGCTGAACATTTCTTAGGAGTAATGAAGGCGACGTTAGCGGTTGTGCAGTCATTACTACCACAAAATTCTGGTCAGCAACAATTAAACTTGCCGCAAAACTTGAGAATTGCTGTTTCAGCTTAAATACTGTTAAAGAGCCACCCAGTGGCCAGAAGGCAGAACTGCACGTAGACCTCAGCAACTATCAGATTCAGCGCGATTTCATGTGTTTCGATCTTTTATTTAGCAGAAAATATTGTCACAGCTCTACCTACATGCATCTAACGTTTCTAAATTGGATTTCGTACAGGCGGAGCTTAAGTTGGAACACTGATGCATTTGGAACGAAATGGTGCAGGCCGCTCAACATTATAATGCAAATTAGTACATCTTTGTCGGTATTAGAAGAGAATCACGAAGAATATACTTTGGTAGAAAGAATTAGGGAAGGTAATATAACCTATTTGGTATGATATTACTTGAAGAGAATGCAGGAAACCTGTATGTTCAGAAATCTTTAGAAGTGGCAAGTTGACAAGGCTGTTAAAAAAAACATATCGGATCCTGAATAGGGGAGCGTACAATCGGAGCAGTGTGGCTCAGTCGTTAGCACTACTATCTCATAGCGCCAGGGACCTGGGTTCAATTTAAGCCTTGGGTGACTGTGTGGCGTTAGCTCGGTTTCCTCCCACTGTCAAAGATGTGCCGGTTAAGTCGTTTGACCGTGCTAAATTGCCCCGTAATGTGCAGGCTGGGTGCATTAACCATGGGAAATGCAGGGATAAGGGTAGGTCTGGGTGAGATGCTCTTCAGAGGATTACTATAGACTCAATGGGCCGACTGGCCTGCTTCCACACTGTAGGGATTCTATGATCCTGTGAGATGTTCTGCCAAATATTGGTGAAAGAGTGGTCTGGAATCACCTTGAATATTGTGTTTATAGGCAACTGAACGTCAAGTCTTTGGAAATGGTACGGAAGAGATTTAATAAAATGCTACCAGGACTTCAGTTAAATATTTTGATTGAGTAAACAAGGAGAAATACTTTCCAGTGGTAAGACACAGATTTAAAGCAACTGATAAATAAACTGGAAGCTACCTGAGAATTTTTATTTAGATATAGTTGTGATGTACCTAAATGTGCTTCCTGAAATCCTCTAGTATAATTACCCTATTGTTATTTTTCATGTCTTAGTGAATTGTTGGGGGATGGTTTTAGGTTCCTGGATCACTGGGACCCTTTCTGAGGAAGGTTTACAAGCAGGACAGTTTGTACCTGATTGAGAATGGGACCAAATCCTTGCCTGAGAGCTTTTTCTCGTGCTGTTGGGAGGAGTTTAAACTAGTTCAGTAAGGGAAGGGAACACAGTGCATTAGTTAATAGCAACATGGTATATCTTAGAAAAGGAACCAAGGCTGGATGAGGTCAGTTGTGCGGTGTCTCAAGGGGGTACGGAAAGGCAGGATGACCTCTATTGCTAGATTGACACATGGAACTACAACATTGCTATCACAGAGGCTTGGTTGAGGGAGGACAAGACTGGCAACTTAGCATTTGGGCTATAGGATGTTCAAACAGGACGGGAAGGGGGCAAGTGTAGGTGATGTCTCATTATTAGTTAGGGAGCCAGTCACTGCATTAAGGAGGGATGATATAGAACATAGAACAGTACAGCACAGTACAGGCGCTTCTGCCCACGATGTTGTGCCGAACTTTTACCCTAATCCTAAGGTCTATCTAATCTCCACCCCTACCTTATACTATCATCCATATGCCTATCTAATAACTGCTTAAATGCCCCTAATGAGGCCGACTCCACTACCCTCTCTGGCAATGCATTCCACGTCCCGACCACTCTCTGAGTAAAGAACCTACCTCTGACATCTCCCCTATATCTACCTCCACTCACTTTAAAACTATGCCCCCTCGTAATAGCTACCTCCACCCTAGGAAAAAGTCTCTGGGTGTCTACTCTATCTATACCTCTGATCATTTCGTACACCCCTATCAAGTCACCTCTCATCCTTCGTCGTTCTAAAGAGAAAAGCCCTAGCTCTCTCAACCTTTCCTCATAAGACCTTCCCTCCATTCCAGGCAACATCCTGGTAAATCTCCTCTGCACCTTTTCCAACGCTTCCACATCTTTCCTGTAATGAGGCAACAAGAACTGGACACAATACTCCAGGTGTGGCCGAACCAGGCTTTTGTATAGCTGGAGCATAACTTCACGGCTCTTGAACTCAATCCCTCTATTAATGAAAGCTAACACACCATACACATTCTTAACAACTCTATCCACCTGGGTGGCAGCTTTCAGGGAACTGTGGACATGAACCCCAAGATCCCTCTACTCCTCCACACTGCCAAGAATCTTTCCGTTAACCCTGTATTCTGCTTTCAAGTTTGTCCTTCCAAAATGAATCACCTCACACTTTTCAGGGTTAAACTCCGTCTGCCACTTCTCAGCCCAGCTTTGCATCCTATTAATGTCCCTTTGTAACCTAGAACAGCCCTCCGCACTATCCACAACTCAACCTACCTTCATATCGTCCGCGAACTTACTAATCCACACTTCCACTCCTACATCCAAATCATTTACAAAAATCACAAATAGAAGAGGACTCAGAACAGATCCTTGTGGTACACCACTCGTAACTGAGCACCATGTTGAATATTTTCCGTCCACTACCACCCTTTGTCTTCTAAGGGTCAGCCAATTCTGAATCCAATCTGCCACATTTCCCCCTTCTGCATGAGCCTACCAACCTTATCAAATGCCTTACTTAAATCCATGTATACCACATCCACTGCTCTACCTTCATCCACGTGTTTGGTCACCTCTTCGAAGAATTCAATAAAGTTTGTGAGGCATGATCTACCCCTCACAAATCCATGCTGACTATCACGAATCAAACTATGCCTTTCCAAGTGATCATAAATCCTATCTCTCAGAGCCCTTTCGAATAATTTGCCCACCACTGAAGTAAGACAAACTGGCCTGTAATTTCCGGGGTTATCCCTATTCCCTTTTTTGAACAAGGGAATGACGTTTGCCTCTCTCCAATTTTCCGGCACTATACCCGTGGACAGTGAGGACAAAAAGATCATCGCCAAAGGCCCTGCGATCTCTTCCCTCGCTCCCCATAGAATCCTTGGATAAATCCCATCAGGCCCGGCGGACTTATCTCTCTTCAAGTTCCTCAAAATTCCTAGTTCATCTTCCTTACTAACATCGACCTCCTCTAGCCTACCAGCCTGTTTCACACTGCCCTTCTCTACAACTAGGTCCCTCTCGGTTGTGAATACCGAAGAAAAGTATTCATTAAGGACCTCTCCTATCTCTTTAGGCTCTGTGCACAAATTCTCTTTACAATCCTTGATTGGCCCTACCCTTTCTCTGGTCATTCTCTTATTCCTCACGTACATGTAAAAAGCCTTGGAGTTTTCCTTGATCCTATCTGCTCATGCCCCCTTCTAGCTCTCCTAAGTCCTTTCTTCAGCTCCTTCCTGGCTAACTTGTATCCATTTAGAGCCTTTTCCGTTCCTTGTTTCCTTAACCTTATACAAGCATCCTTCTTCCTCTTAACCAGTCGTTTGACCTGTCTTGAGAACCAAGGCTCCCTCACTTGACCGCATCTTCCCTGCCTGCTAGGGACAAACATATTGAGCTCATGCAGTATGCATTCCTGAAACAATTTCCACATTTCAATAGTGCTCTTCCCTGACAGCATCTGTTCCCATTTTATGTTACCCAGTTCTTGCCTAACAGAGTTGTAATTACCCTTCCCCCAATTATAAACCTTACCCTGCTGTATGTACCTATCCTTTTCCATGACTATTGTAAAAGTAACAGATTTATGATCGCTACTGCCAAAATGTTCTCCCATCAACAGGTCTAACACTTGGCCCGGTTCATTGCCAAGCACCAAATCCAAAGTGGCCTCTCCTCGTATTGGTCTATCTACATACTGTGTCAGGAATCCTTCCTGAACGCACTGGACAAAATCCGTTCCATCTAAACTATTACAACTAAAATGTTTCCAATCAATATTTGGAAAGTTGAAGTCACCCATGACTACAACCCTGTGACTTCTGCACCATTCCAGTATCTGCCTCCCAATCTGCTCCTTCACTTCTCTGCAACTATTAGGGGGTCTGTAAAAAAACCCCAACAAATTGACTGCTCCTTTCTTGTTCCTGACCTCAACCCAAACTCTGTAGACATATCATTCTCGAACTGCCTTTCAGTAGCTGCTATATTAGTCTTGACTAGCAATGCCACTCCTCCACCTCTTTTTCCACCCTCTCTATTTCTTTTAAAGCATCTAAATCCCGGAACTTCCAACAACCATTCCTGTCCCTGAGATACCCAAGTTTCTGTAATGGCCACAACATCGTAGTTTCAAGTACTGACCCATGCTCTAAGTTCATCTGCCTTATTTCTGATACTTCTAGCATTGAAGTGTACACACCTCAAACCATCTCTGTGTCCACAATTACGCTCCATCGACTGCATTTCTTTATTAACAACCTCACTCCCTGTTGTGTCTGTTGGAAGGCTGAATACCTCATTCTCTGAATTACAAATCCGGTTCCCCACCCCCTGCCAATCTAGTTTAAACCATCCCTTATAGCTCGAGCAAACCTCCCTCCCAGGATAGGTGTGCCCTTCAAGTTCAGGTGCAACCCATCCTTACTGTACAGGTCCCACCTTCCCCAGAATGTGCTCCAATTATCCACATAATGGAAGCCATCCCTCCTACACCAGCCCTATAACCACGTGTTTAGCTGCACTCTTTCCCTATTTCTTACCTCGTTATCACGTGGCACTGGTAGTAATCCAGACCTGTTTGTCCTGGATTTCAGCTTCCAACCTAACTCCCTGTACTCGTTTTTCACAATCTCAGTCCTTTTTCTACCTATGTCATTGGTACCGATGTGTACCATGACTGCTAGTTGCTCACCCTCCCCCTTAAGGGTCTTGAAGACACGATCCGAGACATCATGGACCCTGGCACCCGGGAGGCAACATACCAGAACAACTCAGTTCTGAGGAAGGGTCACTGGACTGGAAACGTTAACTCTGTTTTCTCCTTCACAGATGCTGCCAGACCTGCTGAGCTTTACAGCAACTTTGTTTTTGTTCCTGATTTACAGCACCTGCAGTTCTTTTGGTTTTTATACCATCCATTCATCTCATTCGCGTCCACAGAACCGCCTGTCTGTGCCTCTTACTATTGAATCCCCCACTACAATTGCTCTCCTATTCTTCCCCTTCCCTTCTGTGCCACAGGGCCAGGCTCAGTGCCAGAGACCTGTCCACTATGGCCTTCCCCTGGTAGGTTGCCCCCCCCCCCACCCCCAGCAACACTATCCAAAATGGTATACTTATTAGTGAGGGGAACGGCCACAGGGAATCCCTGCACTGTCTGCCTATTCCCTTTCCCCTTCCTGACAGTCACCCAGCTACCTTTTTCCTGTACCTTGCATGTGAACACCTCCTTATAACTCCTCTCTATCACCCCCTCAGCCTCCCGAATGATCCGGAGTTCATCCAGTTCCAGCTCCACTTCCCTAACATGGTTTTTGAGGGGCTGGAGTTGGGTGCACTTCTCGCAGGTTAAGTCAGAGGGGACACCAGCAGCGACCCTTACCTCCCACATCCTGCAAGAGGAGAATGCAACTGCCCTAGCTTCCATTCCCTCTACTCTAGATTTCCAGAAGAATAAAAATAAGCCTTACCTTACCGACCCTCCACACAGTCTTTTTTTTTGGTTAGAGGAGGAGGATGGGTGGGAGACACTACACGTGTAGTGTTTCGGGTTTAGCCAATGCCCGAATATATTAGTTCGTTCCTGGCTCACGTTCTCTCCACACACCCGCTGCTCCAAACAAGAAGGCCGCTGCTGCACGATATCTTGAAAGAATCATCGAATGAAGCTTTGTGATGATTAAAAAGGGGCAGCCTCACTGTTAGGAGTGTATTATGGCTCCCCAACAGTCAGCAGGCAATTGATGAGCTCATATATAGTCAATTCACTAAAGTGTGTAAACAGAATAACGGAGTAATTATATTAGAGGGTTTCAACTTCCCCAATATTAATTGGGATAATTGTAGTATAAAGGGTTTAGAGGGGGCAGATTTCTTGAAATGTATATAGAAGAGCATTTTACATCTATATATATATATATGGTCTTACAAGGGATGATGCAGTGCTGGACCTAATTCTGTGGAATGAAGCCAGACAGGTATTTGAGGTGACAGTGGGAGAGCATTTTACACAGGGACCATAGCACTGTATGTTTTAGGTTTGTTATAGAAAAGGACAAAGATGGTCTGCAAGAAAGAGACAACACAGTGTGGAGCTGGGGGAACACAGCAGGCAAGGCAGTATCAGAGAAGCAGGAAAATTGACGTTACGGGTCAGTACCCTTCTTCTGAAAAAGGGGTTTGGATTGGAGTAAAACAGATTTTGTTAAAATAAGGCAGAATCTGGTCAAAATAGTTTGAGCACAGCTGCTTGAGGGTAAATCTACAGCAGAACAGTGGGAGGCATTCAAAAAAGGTCGTGAGGGAGCACAGGGCCAACATGTCTCCTTTAGAGTGAAACATAGGAGCAGCAAGCCCGGAGAACCATAGATGTCTAGGAGTATTCAGAATTAGATAAAAAATGAAAAGAGAGATGTAATACAGGTACAAAGGGAGCAAAACAATGGAGGGCCTAGAGAAAAATAGGAAGTATGGGGGGTCTTAAGAAAGCAATTAGGAAAGCAAAGAGGGGACTTGAGAAAAGTCTGGCAGGCATTATTAGAGGGGATTCCAAGATATTCTACAAGTATGCCAAAAGGAAGAGAATATGGAGAAAGTAGGGCCTATTAGGGACCAAGGAAGCACCTCTGCAGAAAGCCAGAGGACACTGGTAAAGTGTTAACTGAGTACACCACAACTATCTTTAGTCAGGAGAAGGAGAATGCACCTATATAATTCAAGAAGATGGTCTGTGAAGTTCTTGAGCAGATTCATATAAAAAGCAAGGAGGCATTGGAGGTTTTGGCAGATCTAACAGTGGACTAATCCCTAGGTCCTGATGAATTGTATCCCAGGATGCTGGGGGAGGCAAGGGAGGAAATTACAGGGACCCTGACACAAATTTTTAAATCATCTCTGGCTACAGGGAAAGTGCCAGAAGCCTGGAGGACAGCTAATGTAGTTCCACTTTATAAGAAGAATGGCAGGGATAAACCAGGGAATTATATACCAGTGAGCCTCACATCAGTCGTAGGGAAACAATTGGAAAAAATAGTGAAAGAGGAAATAAATTTTCATTTAGAGAGGCAGGTTTGATCAGGTATGGTCAGCATGTCTTGTTAGGGAGAGGCCATGTCTAACAGATCTGATGGAACTTTTTTGAGGAGATGACCAAGTGTTTGGATGAGGGTAGTGCAACTGATATAATTTATATGGATCTCTGCAAGGCCTTTGACAAGTTCACACATGGGAGACTGATAAAGAAGGTGAAAGCTTATGGGATCCAGGGAAACCTGGCAAAATGGATCCAAAATTGGCTTAGTGGCAAGAATTTGAGAGTGGTACGTTAAGGCTATTTGTGTGACTGAAGCCTGGTGTGCAGGGGGGTAGCTAAGGGATTTGTGTTGAGTCCCTTATTGTTTGTGATATTCAGCTCCAACAACACTCAAGAAGCTTGAACTATCAAGGACAAAGCATCCCGCTTGATTGGCACTGCATCTACAAGCATCCACTCCCTCCACCACTGATGCTCAGTAGCAGCAGTGTGTACTATCCTCAAGATGCACTGCAGAAATTCACCAAAGATCCTCAGCCAGCAGCACCTTCCAAACCCGCCACCACTTCCATCTAGAAGGACAAGGGCAGCACATACATGGGAACACCACCATCCTCAAGTTCCTCCCCAAGCCACTCACCATCCTGACTTGGAAATATATCGCCGTTCCTTCACTGTCACTAGGTCAAAATCCTGAAATTCACTCCCTAATGGCATTGTGCGTCATCCCACAGCAGGTGAACTTCAAGAAGGCAGCTCACCACCACCTTCCCAAGGGCAACTAGGGACGGGAAATAAATGCTGGCCCAGCCTGCAATGCCCACATTCCACAAAATGAATAAATTTTTTAAAATTCATAAATGATGTAGACGAGAATTTGGGACGGTTGACACATATGTGCATGGCGACTCAGTGGTTAGCAGAGGGTAGCATGGTGGCTCAGTGCTTAACACTGCTGCCTCACAGTGCCAGACACCTGGGTTTAATTCCACCCTTGGCACATTCTCCCCGTGTCTGCGTGGGCTTCATCTGGGTGCTCCAGTTTCCTCCCACAGTCCAAGATGTGCAGGTTAGGTGGATTGACCATGCTAAATTGCCAATAGTATCCAGGGATGTGCAGGCTAGATAGAGTAGCCATGGGAAATGCAGGGTTACGGAGACAAGGTAGAGGGGTGGTCTGGTTGGGATACTCTTCAGAGGTGCAGACCCGATGGGCTGAATGGCTAGCTTTCACACTGTAGGTTTGCTATGACACAAAGATTGGCTGGGTTATTGACAGTGAGGACAAAGGTTTTAGACTACAGGAGGATATAACTGGATTGAGAAGATTAATGGCAGATAGAATTTAACCCTGCTAGATGTGGGCCACAACTTACTGCAACATGCCAGAACTACGCAGGAAGGAGGAAGAGCACCTATATAAGATCTTTGCTAACAATGGATATCCCAACAACTTCATCTGCAGGTGCCTACTAGATAGACAATGCTAAGAGGTGACAGTATGCCCCAACACACTGGCCACACTACCCTTTATAAAGAACACATCAGAACTGACAACAAGACTCCTACAATCACTCGGAATCATGGAGGCACACAAACCCACAGCCACACTACAACAAACACTCACAAGGACCAAAGACCCCATACCCATGATATGCAGGACCAGTGTAGTTTACCAAATACCTTGCAATGACTGCAAAAAACATTACATCGGCCAGACCAGAAGGAAACTAGTCATCAGGATACACGAACACCAGCTAGCAGCAAAATGACACAATGAACTTTCCCTCATCTCAATGCACTTGGACAATGGAGGCCATCAAGTTAACTGGGACAATGTGACCATCCTAGCTCAAACCAACCACAGACATGCACGGGAATTCCTAAAGGCCTGGTTTTCAACTCGTAATGCAATCAACAAACATGTGGAATTCGACCCCATACCTAAACCCATGCAGAGCAGAACCTGAAATGACACTACCCAAATTAACAGACCGGATCATATAAATACCAAGTGGAGTAGAACAACATTGCTTCATCGGAGGCCGCACTGATGATGTTATCTAGCATGGTGATGAAATGTCTGTACAATAACCAGCCAGCTTGGTGAGCAAGCCAACAACCTCATCTACAACCTGAGTTACAAATCTTCACAAGAACCTTAAATGCATGCATTTATCAGTTGAACCATAGGTTATAAGAAGAGGAGGTCATGAGGGGTTGTACAAAAGTTTGGTTAGGCTACAGTTGTGTGCACTAAAGGAAGGATTTGATTGCACTGTGGTAGGTGCAAAGGAGATTCACCAGGATGGTGCCCAGGATGGAGCATTTCAGCTATGAAGACAGGCTAGATAAACTCGGATTGTTTTCTTTCGAGCACAGTAGTTCGAGGGTGGACCTGAGGTGTATAAGATTATGGGGGGTATGGGGAGAGCGAATAGAAAGCAGCTGTTTCCTTTAGTTGAAGGTTCAGTAACAAAGGGGCACAATTTTAAAGTAAAAGGCAGGAAATTAATAAGGATTTGAGAAAAAGAACTCTCACCCAGAGGTTGGTGAGGGTCTGGAATGCCCTGCCAGGGAGAGTAGTTGAGGCAGGAAACCTCACAAACTTTAAAAAGTCATTGGATGAGCCCTTGAAGTGTCATAACATTCAAGACAATGAGCCAAGTGTAAGAAAGTGGGGCTAGTGGGTAGTAGTATATTTTTAGTAATACAGATCTGTTAGGCCAAAGGGCCACTTCTGTACTGTGTGATTCTGCGATTCTATGAAAGGACAGTGGAAGCTGATTCTATAATAACTCTTAAAGGGAAGAAATAAATAATTAAATGGAACAAATTTGCAGGGCTGTGGAAAAGAGGAGGGAAGTGAAGTTAATTAAGTAGCTCAGCTAAAAAGCCAGCTTAAGCTTCTTGTGAAGATTTGTAGCTCGGGTTGTGTGTGAGGTTGTTGACTTGCTGGCTGAGCTGGCTGCTTATAGTTCAGACGTTTTGTCACCATGCTAGGTAGCATCATCAGTGCGGCCTCCAATGAAGCAATGTTGTTTTACACCGCTTAGTATTTATATGATCCGGTCTGTTGAGATGTTTTGTGTCATTTCCGGTTTGTTTTTGCAAGGGTTTGTAAATGGGGTCTAGTTCCATATGTTTGTTGATTGCAATATGGTTGGAGAACAAGGTCTCTAGGAATTCCTGTGTGTGACTATGGTTGGCTTGAGCCAGGATGGTCACGTTGTCCCAGTTAAATTGATGGGCTTCGTTGTCCGAGTGTACTGAAATGAGGGAAAGTTCATTGTGTCATTTTGCTGCCAGCTGGTGTTCGAACAATGAAGGCCAACAATTTGGTCTTTACTCAGCATAACCTACTCACTAACAATCAGTTTGGGTTCCATCACTCCACTCCAAACTTCATTATAACTTTAGCCCAAACACATATAACCAGCTCCACATGGCTATCAATGGCACTAATATCTCTGAATCACCATCATTAACATGTTGTGGATTACTATTGATCAGAAACTGAACTGTATCAGTCATATTAATACAATAGCTACATCAGCAGTTCAGGAGGATAGGAATTCTGTGGCAAGTAACTCCTGACCCCCCAAAGCCTGTTCAGCAACTACAGGGCATAATTAAGTTCCAACAGCATTCAAGAAAGCTCAATACCACCATAAAATAATTCACTCGATTGGCACACTGCCCATGACATTCCCCCAATTGCCAATGTACAGATACAGAAATGTGTACCATTTAATAGATGCACAGCAGCAAGGCATCAAGACTTCTTTGCTGGCACCTTCCAAACTTACAACTTCAATCACCTGAAAGACCATTTAATGTATAGCAATACCACCTGTACGTTCTGCTCTCTGACACACACCATCCTGACTTAGAAACATAAAAGCATAGAAGATAGGAGCAGGAGAAAGCCATTCAGTCCTTTGAGCCTGCTCCTCCATTCATCACAATCATGGCTGACTATCCAATTCAGTAGCCTAATCATGCTTTCTCCCCATAACCTTTGATCCCATTCGCCCCAAGTGCTATATCTAGCCGCATCTTGAATACATTCAATTTTATGGCATCAGCTACTTCCTGTGGTAATGAATTCCACAGGCTCACCACTCTTTGGGGGAAGAAATGTCTCATCTCCATCCAAAATGGTCTATCTTTAATTCTCAGACTGTGACCCCTGATTCTGGACACACCCACCATCTGGAACATCCTCCCTGCATCTATCCTGTCTAGCCCTGTTAGAATTTTATGAGTCTCTATGAGATCATCCCTCATTCGTCTGAACTCCAGCAAAAACAATCCTAACCTAGTCAATTTCTCCTCATATGTCAGTCCTGCCATCCCTGGAATCAGCCTGGTAAACCCTCGCTGCAGTCCCTCGACAGCAAGAGCATCCTTCCTCAGAAAAGGAGACCAAAACTGCACACAACATTCCAGGTGTGGCCTCCCCAAGGCCCTGTATAACTGCAACAACAATCCCTGCTCCGGTACTCAAAATCTCTCGCAATGAAGGCCAACATACCATTTGCCTTCTTTACAATCTGCTGCACCTGCATGCTTACCTTCAGCGACTTATGCACAAGGACGCTCAGATCCTGCTGCACATTCCCCTCTCCCAATTTACAGCCATTCAGGTAGTAATCTGCCTTCTTGTTTTTTGCTTCCAAAGTGAATAACCTCACATTTATATAGAAGTATATCACCTTCCCTTTGCTGTCATTGGATCAAATTCCCTTCCTAATAATGCAATGAATGTACCTACACCACATGGACTGCAGCAGTTCAAGAAAGTGGCTCACAACCACTCTATCAAAGGCAATTAGTGAAGGGCTATAGATGCTTGCCAAGCTAGTGCTGTCCACATCCAATGAAAGAATAAATGTTAAAAAATGCAGGACGGTGTAAATGATCATTTTTGTATCGTTTGATGATTCTGTCATATTAAAATGAATCATTTGTCAATGGCATTTGTGTTCCCTTTATATAAACTATCATCTGCCTTGAATGTAGGTATATGCTAACGAGGAACAAGACTAGGCTGCTCAAACTCTGTGCCTGCTCTGCCATTCAATAAGATCATGGCTAATCTGATTTTAAACTCAACTCTACTTTTCTGCATATCCCCAATGATTTTTCATCCCCATGGTAATCAAGATTCTATCGACTTCTGTCTTAAAAATATTTAAAGATTTTGCATTCACTGCCTTTTAAGGAAGGGAATTCCAAAGACACTCAAACCTCTGAGAAAAAGAGTTTCCTCATCTCTCTTTTAAAAAACGTCCTTATTTTTAAATGATTTTAAATGTATTGTTTCTGCATCAGCTAAAACAAGGAAGTTATGTATGCTCCCCACACAATCCTCCCTCAATCAGATTAATTTCAAGAATTCTGCGAAATGGAGCAGTTATTATCTAATCTATTAGACCTACAGGCAGACTGTATGTAGAATAAAACTTATCTCTCAATTCAAAAGGTTATGGTTTCAAGCCCCATCCAGAGGGTTGAGTTCATAATCAACTCCAGTATTTCAATACATTACAGACAGAGTGCTTACACTGTCAGATATGCCTTCTTTGCGATAAGATATTAATCGAGACCGACCCACTTGCCCTCTCAGTTAGATGTAAAAGATTTAATTGCACTATTGGAACCGTAGGAAAGTTCTCTCCTGTGCCCTGTTCAAAATGATTACATTATTCAATATACGTACAATGGATTTTCTGGTTGTTATATTATCATTGTTTGTGAATATTGTCGTGTTGAAGTTGTCAGCTACATTTCTGACATTGCAACAGTAACTGCTTGAGACAATAATTAATTGGTGGTAAGAACTTTGGACCATCCATTAATGTCATTGAAGAATGCAAAATAAATACAAGTTCTTTCTTTCTTCCTTTAATTGTATTTATGTGCTACACCAGACTAATATCTATCTGGGGGAGGTGATGTCGTAGTAGCAATGTCACTGGACTGGCAATCCAGAACCAGATGTGCAGGCTAGGTGGATTGCCCATGCTAAATTGCCCGTAGTGCTCAGGTAGGTTATAGGTGGATTGGTCTGGATGGGATGCTCTGAAGGTCGGTGTGGACTTGTTGGGCCAAAGGGCCTGTTTCCACACTGTAGGGATTCTATGATAACCACAAGCCAATGTTCTAGGGACATGGGTTTGAATCTCACCATTGCAGATGGTGAAATATGAATTCTAAAAATCTGGAATAAGGCTGGACTAATGACAACCATGTAATCGTTAATGTCCATTAAGGAAGAAAATCTAATTTCCTTACCTGGTCTGGCTTGCATGTGACCCACAGAGATGAGGTTGACTCTTAATACTTAGGGATGTGCAATAAATGCTGGCTTAGCCAGCAATGCCTACATCCTGTGAATGAATAGAAGGAATCTAAGATCCAGCCCAATTCAATGAGATGAAAATCTCCTGCCTCTGCTCAATTGTCCCACCATGAGAAATGAGTTCAATAGATTCCATCAGCAGCTTCACACAAACTAAAACCAAACTGATAATCTAAGTTATATTGTTTACATATTTACATGAATTTACTGTTTTTGTCCAAATGATCATGTGAATGTGGGAAATGAACAAATGACATTCCGTCAGGAAAGTTTGTTTTAAAGGACATTGTTGATTCTGGAATGAGACGTTCTGCTGTATGCTTCATATAACTTAATGGTGCTTAAGGCTGAAATGAATTGAATTAGCTTTGTCACATGCACTTAAATGAGTACAGTGAAAAGTTTATGTTGCCACTTGCAGTGCCATCTTAGGTATAAGGTACCATGGTACCTATTCTTCAGTACAAGTTCTTAGGAAAAAAATTAGAAAAATAAAGTATTAAAAGTCCAGCATTACAGATTGTAGGAATAAATTAGAAAATAGAGAAATAAAAAGTTTAGAACAATGGTCCTTCCAACCCAGTCCACGCAAGCACCTAGCCTCCACTCCACACTGGGCCTTGACTCCAGACTGCGCCAGGTTTCACCTCGAGGTTCTTGAGGTTGGGAGACCAATCTGGAATCACCTCGAGGCCAGAAGTCTATGCTGAGGCCACGCTGGGCCGAAAGACTGCCACAGACTCCAGAAAGACCACAGCACCATGCTGCCAAGAGACCACCACGCCAGGCCAGAGGACCACCACAGTGGACCAGGAAACCACCATGCTGGGTCATGAGGATGCCATGCCATGCCAGGAGATTGCCTCACTGGGCCCAGGGACCACCACGCCATGCTGGCAGACTGCCACGAGGTGGCCACGCTGGGCTGAGAGACTGCCATGCCGGGCCAAAAGATTGCTGCTGGATATTCTAAAACACAAAAAAGTTTCATTTTCAAACATTAGTATCCTTCACCTAGATCAGTATAAACTATAATGTTATTCATAAATATGGATATATGTAGAGAAGAAACACAATCATGTTATCTGTACTGTGAAGGTGTTAGCTTGGCAGCTACTACTATAATGTTCTATTTATTATCACTAAACACTGTTGGGCAACACTTTTAAAGCAATGAAGATGTTTGTGCTGAAGCAAAATTTTGCTTGAAGCAAATATATGCTCTGCTGAAGTGCAAACCTACCATAAAAAAAATTCTGAGATAACAAGGTGTAGAGCTGGATGAACACAGCAGGCCAAGCAGCATCAGAGGAGCAGGAAAGCTGATGTTTCGGGTCGAGACCCTTCTTCGTG
>NC_063336.1:31458931-31479821 GCF_021869965.1 Rhincodon typus
TCAGCTTTCCTGCTCCTCTGATGCTGCTTGGCCTGCTGTGTTCATCCAGCTCTACACCTTGTTATCTCAGATTCTCCAGCATCGGCAGTTCCTACTATCTCAATAAAAAAAATTCTGGTTGGTTTGGCCCATTTCTGAATGCTCCAGGACCTGGGTCTGCCTGAAACCTTCCAACTGAGACAGTGAAACATCTATTGCTGCCTACAAATATAGACCTTCTATATATAAACACACCATACATTAAAAGTCTTAAGTTTGGAGTCATACAGCATAGAAACAGGCCCTTCAGCCCACCATGTCTTTGCTGAGCAACAAGCACCAAGCAACACTAATCCCATTTAACTGCACTTATAGAGTCATAGAGTAAGATGAGATCATGAGATAAAGTCAAGACATAAAATTTATCATACATATCCAATGCACATACGGCACATTTTTTTGAGTAACATTTTCTATGCTAATATTTCTAAGCTACCGCAGCAATGTTTCACAGGATTGGTTATTATTTTAAACATTTGGCTGGCATTCTTCCTCAATTAAAAATTATTGCACGCTTCCAAACACTAGTTGGAGTGTTTTTCCATTCTAGATTATTTCTGCAAGTTAACATTTAGTTCTAGATCTACTTCTCATTGTCCGTTTGCCCCAGGCTTTCTCTTACCTTCTTGTCTCCTGGTAAACATAAGGAGAATCATTAAAATTACCTTAGCAGGTTGCTTTTGTGCTTGGTCCAATGTAGTGAATACTGAATTCAGTCATGGGGCATTAAGCAAGCAAATTGGCTGTGTCCCTCCAGCTCCACACTGTTATCTCAGACTCCAGCATCGGCAGTTCTTACTATCTCTGATTGGTCTATTTTCACACTGGTTCAGTGCCATTTCAGCAGTCCAGGCAAGTGTTGAGTTTTGCAACTGTTATTAAGGCTTTAAAGGACAAGAAACTGAAACACTCATACCAGAATTCTTAACTCCTGTCTTGCAGTCATGATGTTCATATGACTGACCAAGTCCAGTTTTGGTCAATACTGATCCTCCGGATGATGAAGGCATGGGAGAATCAGCAGTGGAGCACAACTGAAGGGAAAAAGGAGGTGGCTCGGTTTTCTCCTTTTTTTTGAGGTGGTCCCCAAATAGCACTTCAGTAGCATGAGCATTGCAACACTGCCAGCTAAAGTTTGGATGTTATCTAGGTCCTGGTGTAGTCTTGCAAATGCTGTTTTATTATGTGGACTTCTGGACTTGAACAACTTGGCCAAATATAAGACCTATGGGTAAATTTGCCAACTCATGTGAATTGTGCTGAGCATACAAGGACCAGGAACTGGACTGTAAGAATGGAATATATTGAAACTGTATAAATTACAGCATGGGGAAATCACAGAACAATGGAAGCAAGAACTAGTCTTGAAAACTGGAATGTGATGGCAACAGAAGCATTTGGGAACATGTCAGTTAAAAATGAGTGAGCATTGAGGGTGGATCTTGGAAATAGGATAAAATCTTCAGCCAAAAATATTGATTGGTGGTAAGAATCTAGGACCAGCACTCATAGAAGCAGCCCCAGGCCAGGGACCCAGTGACAGAATAGGAACCCCAAAGTCAGGACTGATCACCTTGCAACTCAATGAGTGATATTCTGTACAAGATGCATTTGGTTGTATAAAGTATAACCTAATCTTATATCTGTCTGTGTGAGTGAGTATCATTTGGAAAGACACACCAATGTCAGATGAATTATAAAAGGAGATGTGGAACCATTAGCAAAGAGCTCTTTTCCTGATTCTATGAATTGATGCAAAGTTACAAATGAAGGGGGGATAGTGGCATTGTGGTAACTTTGCTGAATTAGTAATCCAGAGGTCCAGGTTATAGGAACATAGAAACTAGGAGCAAGGGTAGGCCGTTCAACCATTTGACACTACTCCACAATTTAACATGATCATGATTAATCTCAATGCCATATTCTTGCTTTCTGCCTATACTTCTTGATGCCTTTAAACTCCCAAAGTCTCTTTCTTGAATATATTTAGTGACTTGGCTTCCACTACCTTCTGTGACAGAGAATTCCATAGGTTCACTACTTGTTGAGTGAAGAAATGTTTACATATTCCAGTCATAAATAGTTCTCCCCTGTATCATAAGACTGTATCCCTTGTCTCTAGACTGTCCAACCAGGAATACATCTAGTTTATCCAGCCCTGTTAGAATTTTATACATTTCTGTCAGATCGCCTCTCATCCTTCTAAACTCTAGTGAATATATGACCAGTGAAACTAAGCTCTCCTCATAGGAAAGTCCTGCCAATCTCAGTATCAGCCTGATGAGCCTCTACTCCACTCCCTTGATGATAAGTATATCTTTTTTAGACCAAAACTGTAGTCTATACTCCAGGTGCAGTCTCATCAAGGTTCTGTATAACTTCAGTAAGAAATCCCTACTTCTGAACTCCAAATCTGCTTGCCATGAAAGCCATTTTACCATTTGCTCTCCTAATTACTTGCTGCACCTGCATGTCTACTTTCATTAACTAGTATAGAAGGGCACCCAGATCTCTTTATATATCCATACTTTCCAATACATCATGAGTTAAATAATACTCTTCCTTTCTGTTTTATAACTTCACACTTAACCACATTGTACTCCTTCTTTATCTAAGGGTTCAAGACTGCAATGGCAGCTGGTGGAATTTAAATTCAGTTTCTGTAATGATGAAATGGGAAGTTAGCCTCAGTAACAGTGACCATGACAATTGTCATTAATTGTTTCTGGTTCACACATGCTCTTTGGGAAGGAAATCTGTCACCTTTACCTGGTCTACATTTGACTTTCAACTCATAGCAATGTGGTTGATTCTTCAATTGATTGTCCAATTAGGAATGGACAACAAAGTTGGTTTTGTCCATGATACCCAGATCACAATATTGAATTAAAAAACATTAAGGGCTATTGGCTGTGACTATTTCCATTATAATTCTTGCTGTGGTATCCTGAGACAGTGATGACTGCTCTTCAACATGTACAACTATCTTCCTTTATGTTGCCTTGCCCTCTGACTACCTTTGCTATGGCTCTTTGATGCCCTAGAAAGCCAAATATCACCTTTGTGTCAAATGTAGTAACTCATTTTTCTGTGTTCCATTGTTAGTGTCAAAGATCTGATCAGATCAGAAAAAGTGATATTTGGTTGCATTAGATTTATCCGGCTTTTGTGAATAGAAGGTACTTGATCAAACTTCAATATCATTGGCTAAGAAGCAACATCGCAGCTGTACTGAAACATAACTTCAATGGCCCTGGCACTGATGAAGAAGGGTCCCAACCCAAAATGTCAGCTTTCCTGCTCCTCTGATGCTGCCTGGCCTGCTGTGTTCCTCCAGCTCCACACTGTGCTATCTCTGACTCCAGCATCGGCAGTTCTTACTATCTCAAATACCCTTCTGTAATTTTAACTTCCTGAACTGCCTTAATGATTGCCGAGATAACAAGGTGTGGAGCTGGATCAACACAGCAGGCCAGGCAGCATCAGAGGAGTAGGAAAGCTGATGTTTCGGGTCTGGACCCTTCTTCAGAAATGGGGGAGGAAGGGGGCTCTGAAATAAATAGAGAGAGGGGGAGGCGATGACAGAAGTTGGATAGTGGAGCAGATAGGTTGGGAGAAGACAGACAGGTCAAGGAGGCGGGGATGAAGCCAGTAAAGGTGAGTGTAGGTAGGGAGTTGGGATGGGGGTTGGTCAGTAAGGAGGGAGGGGCAGGTATGTGGGAGGGTAGACGGACAGGTCAAGGAGGTGGGGATGAGGCTAGTAGAGGTGAGGTGAGTGTAGGTAGGAAGTGGGGATGGGGGTTGGTCAGTGAGGTGGGAGGAGCGGATAGGTGGGAGAAAAGATGGACAAGTCAATGAGGCAGGGAGGAGAGGGGGTGCCTGTCTTGGGATGAGGTCAGGGGTGGGGAGATTTTTAAGCTTGTAAAGTCCACATTAAGACCATTGGGCTGCAGGGTTCCCAGGCAGAATATGAAGTGCTGTTCCTCCAGCCTTCGGGTGGCATCGTTGTTGCACTGGAGGAAGCCCAGGATGGACATGTCGTCCAAGGAGTGGGAGGGGGAGTTGAAGTGGTTTGCGACTGGGAGGTGTTGTCATTTGTCACAAACCGAGCGTAGGTGCTCCACAAAGCGGTCTCCAAGCCTCCGCTTGGTTTCCCCGATGTAGAGGATGCTACATCGGGAACAGTGGATACAATATACACATTAGCGGATACGCAGGTGAACATCTGTTTATGTGGAACGTTTTCTTGGGGCCTGGGATGGAGGTGAGGGGGGAGGTGTAGGGGCAGGTGTAGCACCCCCTGCAGGGAAAGGTGCGGAAGGATGCTCTCCAATGGTTCAAGGCAATAGAGCAGTAAATACTCAAGAGATCTGGTCTCATTTGTTAAAACAGCGTGGACCTCTCAAGACTTTCTTCTGAACCTCTAGATTTCCAGCATCTGCAAAATTTTCTTTTGCCAACATTATTTTATACAAAGTTTGGAAGCAGCGAAGGACGGCTGAAATGCACCACTTTTGACAACAGGTGGCTCTTAGCCGTGCGTCTTCAGAAGGACTGAATGAATGGGGCCAACTCCTGTTGGGGAGATTGGTTGAATGGGTCAATGTCAGATGCAGAGTCACCCCTGTTGGTGGGTGTGGGTACTGCAGGCGTTTGCTGTCCATGCCGCGCTGCCCGCCGGGAGATGTAGTCTGCCCGTCCCACCATCTCCGGGGATGGTGAAGGACAAAGACTACACTACCCAGCATCCCGCGCGGAGCGAGCCGCGTTTGCCGCATCAGTCAATGGGCAGAGCGTTGGCAAGTCGCGGGCAGGCTGCGATCGGAAAGCGTGCATCTATTTATTTACTACCTGCTATCTCCGTGTCATGCATTCGTAGGCAGCGATTGGATAGTACAGCCTGTCGGTTGGGTTTCAAGCAGATTTTTTTTTGCTGACTTAATCCGTTCTCTCTCTTTCTGTCTCTCTCTTGCCTTGGAAAAGATGGTTATTCGTGTGTTCATCGCCTCCTCTTCTGCCTCTGTTGCGGTAAGTGGGAACGCAGTCGCCGCACCAGGAGGTTATTGCTTTGGAGGTTACGGTCGTGTTTGCGCTGCAGCTGGACTTCGCTTCAGCAATCAGAATAAATGCAATAGCCTTCCTTTTACAAAGATCTATTGATGCGTTGTATTTCAGTGCAACTGGGATTCAAACTTCAAAAAAATGCTTTCACGTTATCTTGCATTGATATTGTTCAGCTGTATGTACAATGTGTATGGTGCGGTATATAACATAATATATTGACCTACTTCCCATTAGTAATCACTGCAGATTTGTGGTTTTAGAATTGTATTTTGCTGCTGTCACAGATGGAAATAGAGTTCAGATTTGTTTTTCATACGCGACAAAACTTTGGAAATGCATTGTCATCGGTGTCAGAATCTAAAGTGAGTGGTAAGGTTCGATTTGAGAATGTGTTCCGGGTGGATAGATTTCCTCGAATCTGAATTATTGCATTATTTTTCTTTAAGATATACGCCATGCTGACATAATGAGTACTCTCGTTGCCCTCACCCCGTCCTTAGTGCCACCCTTTGCTAAATCTGAGGAGGCACAAAGTGGGGGTAGCACGGTTAATTCTTATTTGCTAAGTAAACGGGGGACAGCTTCTCCGTTTCATACGTTCTAATAGAACGGGGGACTTCACCTGCCTCTCTCCACTCCTTCCCCGCTGTTATCAGAGTAATAAACGGACCTCTGATATTTTAGAGTTGATCTTTCTTTGCACCTTCCCTGTAGCTGTAACACTGTATTCTGCATTCTGCTATTATTACCCTGATGTCATTATGGAAGGTATAATTTGCCTGGATAGCACGCAACACAATACTTTTCACTGTATCATGGTACATGTGACAATAATCAAATCAAATCAAATCAAAAATGTTGGTTCTCCAATGCAGAATGCTACTGAAGCAATTCTTTATAATTTCACCATAGAGAATCAAAATAAGTAGCTGCAGTATTCTCATTTATAACCATGAGATGACTTGTCCCACATGTTTCTAGGATTTTAATTTGTGTGGATGATGAATGTAGAGTTTATTTAGGAAAAGTAGCACTCTTGTTTGGGTCATAAGATTCCAAGTCCCAACCCTGTGGTTTAGCACAAAAATCAAGCTTGATGGTCTAGTGAAATATGATGTAATTTAGGAGCAGGCTTTTGAATGGGTTATTAAGCCCCAGCTGCTTGCTTGGGGTTGATGTAAATAATGGCACATTTCAAAGAAGAGCATGGGAGTAATCCTTGGTACCTTGGCTAATTTCTTATCCCTTTATTAATATCACACACAAAAAAACAGCATACCTGGTCATTATCACATTGTTTGTGGGACTTTGCTACTTTTGGCCACTATATTTCCTGTATTATAGCAGTTATGCTTTAACGTAATTCACTGGCAGTAAAGGGCTTTGAGGCATCCAGTAATCACAAGAACTGGTATGAAAGTGCAATTCCTTTTCTTTCTAAGTGAATAAAATTACTGACTTTGTCTAGTGGATAATTTATTTTTCATTCAAGTGAACTAATCATTTGACTGCATGCAGGGTGTCACAAGTGTAAGGATAATCTCTTTTATGAAGTGCTTTTCCAAACATTGGAAGTGTTAAAGTCAAATATTCCTACCTCAGCACTGGAAGGTCTGGGTTCAGATCCTACCTACTGCAGAGATGTGTTATAACATGTCAAAACAGTTTGTTTAAAATAAAAATCTAAACTGTCATTTTAGATCAGCCTGAATTGAATGCAAATTAATATGTTGTTAAAAACTGGAGTTAGCCTATCCTGTTTGTTAATTGCTTCTACAATCTCTTCCAACTTTTTTGTGCATAATGGTGACTTTACTATTCTGGGGAAGGAAATGGATACACTTGGGATGCTGTAGTGAAACTTCTTTTAAAATGAAATCACCCTCCTTATAAACCATTCTAATTGTTAGCTTTTTGTCAGATTCTTTCCGTATTTATGTTGTGACCCAGATTTTTGACCTTAAAAAAAAGTATTATTAAAATGACTTATTTAAGCAAAAATCTAAGTTTGATTAGAAATCATGAGTATTTTTTATTGTTCTCATGATACAAAGAAATCACAGCACACGTTCGCATACTTATCATGTGGCTTAGGACTGTATTCCAGTAAACAAATCCTGTACTTATGAAAACAACATTTATTGATGCTTGGTATTGAAATATATTGAAATATCCCCAAGTATTTATATCAAAACAAAAACACTTTGGCAATTTCCATGGTCACCACCTCTAAGGTCAGAATATGGTTGCTTATAATCTCTTTTTATTGAAATCAGGAGAATTCTCACTTTTGTACCAGGTTCAAAGATAACACTGATTTTTCACCTTTGACAAAGGTTTTAATCCGAGAGGAAGAATCTTATTCTTTGGTTGTTAAATAATCTAACTTGAACAATCTTTGGCATCATTTTCTGTTTTCATGACCACAGGT
Source organism: Rhincodon typus (assembly GCF_021869965.1). Lineage (NCBI taxonomy): Eukaryota > Metazoa > Chordata > Chondrichthyes > Orectolobiformes > Rhincodontidae > Rhincodon > Rhincodon typus. The sequence goes on from NC_063336.1 coordinate 31,466,466, forward strand.
CAGCAGCACAGCATAGTTTGACATTCATGTAACTGCTTTGGCAGGCTCATTCAGGATACATGATACTGCCAGTACAGAGGAACAATGGCATTTAGATATTGGTTAAATCTGAGGTTATCAAAAGAAGGCAGAAAAGAAGTTTGATGCTATCACTTGCTAAGGAAGAACAACGTTTACTTACCCAGCCAGATCATCTATTTGATCACAAGATTCAGACATATATTCATAAAACATAGTATATAATAGGAGTAATAGTAATAGCAATAGTAAGCCAGCAATGGGTTGATGTACGCAAGCTATAATTTGTCATTACTTTTCTGTAGTTACACCTTGATTTCATGCCAACTTTCTTTGTTGCTATAGCAGCCTATTTGACTATCAGCATGAATCTAGCATGAAATTATAACCTGAAATAGCATTCTTTCATTTCAAATCTGTTTTCTCCTTTTGCTTTTATGTAAACTGTTATAGACCAAACTCCCTCAAAATATATTAAGAAGATAGTCTAGACCCTAACTTTTTCTTATTTTAAAGGTAAGTGTGAGGCATTGTGTTCAAGTGCAAATCGATTGGTCAAACTACCAGGCTTGAAACAAAACACACTTTATTCACATACTATAATTAAAATACAGACAAAATTAAAGAAAAAGAAATGGCTTAACTGTAACTCTTTCGAAATGCTTAACAAAATAATATGTATAATTAACTACTAATAATTAACTGTTCCAATATAGTAACATCCTATAAACACACCCTTGCAAAGGCAAATTCAGTAAAATAGCTAATCTCACATGCAATTCTAGCAGCAGGAAGAGAACCCCGGCTTTTAGCTGTGAGATAGAGGAGCAAGATCCCAGCAACTGCTACTGAATGCCAAAACTAAGAAAAGTCCTGGTTCTGTGGGAGTTTGACCCTGTCCATTCTGCCTGCTTCTATTGTTCCAACTTACAAAAACCAAGGTCTCAAAAGCTGATTACAAGCTGAGGAAGGGTTACTGGACGTGAAATGGTAACTCTGATTTCTCTTCACAAATGCTACCAGACCTGCTGAGCTTTTCCAGCAATTTCTGTTTTTGTTTCTCTTTACTTTGTTGGCTCAGCACCTCTGTCTTAACCTTTTGTCATGAAAGAGCAGGACAAAATGTACCTCTTACAGCCATAGTTTTGTCACCGAACATAGCTCTATTGGCAGCTATGAAACTGACCTGCAGCTCAAAATTGAAGGCTAAGAAACGACTGCAACAATAGTATTTATTTCCTTAGTGCCCCTTATAATGCTTTACATAAAGTTACTGAATAAAATTTGATATCAAGCTGCACACGGCAATATTAGGACAGGTTACCAAAGGACTGGTTAAAAAGATTTAGAGTGCCTTAAAGGAAAATGAGAGGTGGGAAGGTTTAGTGAGGGAATTTAAGAGGATAGTGCCCAAGCAACTGAAGACAATGACGCCAGTGATGAAGTGGTTAAAATCAGGGACTCACAAGCAGCTAGAATTTGATGGATGCATTGATTTTAGATTGTTGCTAGGCTTGAAAAGGTTACAGGGATAGGGAGTGGTCAGAACCACAGAGGGTTTTGAAATCAAGTAGAAGAATTTAAAATAACAAGGTGTAGAGCTAGATGAACATAGCAGGCCGAGCAGCATCAGAGGAGCAGGAAAGCTGACATTTCGGCTCTAGACCCTTCTTCAGAAAAATTTTTCTGAAGACAGGTCTTTCTGAAGAAGGGTCTAGACCCGAAACATCAGCTTTCCTGCTCCTCTGATGCTGCTTGGCCTGCTGTGTTCATCCAGCCCTACACCTTGTTATGTCAGATTCTCCAGCATCTGCAGTTCCTACTATCTCTGGAAGAATTTAAAATGTTTTGCTACACGAAGAGCTAATGTAAGTCATCAAGGACAAACTAATGGTGAATAAGATTTGATGTGAGCAAAGGCATGAGGAGCAGATGAATGCAGTCCCACCCAAGGAAAACAGATATAATCGACCTTGGCTGGAAGCTCAGAAATTCTTTAGTCTGTTGAAATACCAGAAAACTGCTTGACTGACAATGTTTTCTATTCATTTGTGGGATTTAGGAGTTTCTGATTAAACTAGAATCTATCACCTATAGATAACACAGTATGGAGCTGGAAGAACATAGCAGGCCAGGCAGCATCAGAGGAGCAGAAAAGTTGACGTTTCAGGTCGGGACGCTTCTTCAGAAATTGGGGAGGGGGAAGGGAGCTCAGAAATAAATAGAGAGGAGGGTTCGGGCTCGGGAAGGTAGGCGGGATGGTGATAGGTGAGTGCAGGTAGGGAGTGGTGGGGATTGGCCAGTGAGATGGAAGGCGCGGATAGGTGGGAGAGAAGATGGACAGGTTGTGTCAGGTCAAGGAGGCGGGGATGAGAGGGAGGGTTGGTCATGGGATGTGGCCGGGGATGGGGAGATTTTGGAACTGGTAAAATCCACGCTCAGGCCATCAGACTGTAGGCTCCTGAGGCGGAATATGAGGTGCTGCGCCTCCGATTTGTGGGTGATGTCATTGTGGCACTGGAGGAGGCCCAGGATGGACATGTCACCCAGGGAGTGGGAGGGGGAGTTAAAATGGTTGGTGACCGGAAGGTGCTGTCGTTTGTCGCGTACAGAGCGCAGATGCTCCATAAAACAGCCTCCGAGTTGATACTTGGTCTCACCGATGTAGAGGAGGCCACATCGGGAGCAGTGGATACAGTAGACAAAGTTGACAGATGTGCAGGTGAACGCCTGTCCGATACGGAAGGTTTGTTTTGTGCCTTGAATGGAGGTGAGGGGGGAGGTGTAGGGGCAGGTGCAGCACCCTGCAGTTGCAGGGATAGGTGCCTGGGTTTTGGGTTTAGTGGGGAATGTGGAGCGGATGAGGGAGTCGCATAGAGAGCGGCCCCTACAAAAGACAGATAGGGGTGGGACGGAAATATCTCTTCGGTTGTGGGGTTGGATAGTAGGTGGTAGAAGTGGTGGAGAATGATACGTTGGATGTGGAGGCTGGTGCGTTTATATGCAAGGACAAGGGGGATTCTGTCTTTATTTTTGTTGTGGGGAGGGCATGTGAGGGCAGAAGTGCGGGAAATGCAAGAGATGTGGTTGAGGGCATTTCCGATCACCGGAGGGGATATGTTATGGTCCTTGAAATAGGAGGACATCTGTGATGTTTGGGAGTGAAACACCCCATCTTGGGAACAGACATGGCAGAGGCGGAGGAATTGGGAGTAGGGGATTGCATTCTTACAGGAGGGTGGGCGAGAGGAGGTGTAGTCCAGGTAGCTATGGGAGTCAGCGGGCTTGAAATAGATGTTTGTTTCAAGGCGGTCACCAGAGATGGAGACAGAGAAGTCCAGGAAGGAGAGGGAGGCATCGGAGATGGTCCAGGTGAATTTGAGGTTGGGGTGAAAGGTTTTAGTAAAGTTGATGAACTGTTCAAGCTCCTCATGGGAGCACGAAGCAGCACCGATACAATCATCGATGTAGCAGAGGAAGAGGTGGGGGCTAGTGCCAGTGTAACAGCAGAAGAGGGACTGTTCCACATATCCTACGAAGAGGCAGGCATAGCTCGCGCCCATGTGGGTGCCCACGGCCACCCCGTCAGCCTGTAGGAAGTGGGAGGAGTTGAAGGAGAAGTTGTTAAGGGTAAGGACGAGTTCAGTTAAGCAGATGAGGGTGTTGGCGGAGGAGGACTGGTTGGGCCTGCGGGAGAGGAAGAAGTGGAGGGCTTTTAGGCCATCTGCATGGGGGATACAAGTGTACAGGGATTGGATGTCCATAGTGAAGATGAGGTGTTGAGGGCCAGGGAATTGGAAGTCTTGGAGGAGATGGAGGGAGTGGGTGGTGTCCTGGACATAGGTGGGGAGTTACTAGACCAGGGGGGCAAAAACAGAATCGAGGTAAGTGGAGATAAGTTCAATGGGGCAGGAGCAGGCAGAGACAATGGGTCGGCCAGGGCAGTCAGGTTTGTGGATTTTGGGAAGGAGATAGAAACAGGTGGTTCGGGGTTGGGGAACGATGAGGTTGGAGGCTGTGGGTGGGAGGTTATCTGAGTGATGAGGTTATGAATGGTTTGAGAGGTGATGGTTTGGTGGTCAGGGGTGGGGTCATGATCGAGGAGGTGGTAGAGAAGGTGTCAGAGAGTTGGTGCCTGGCCTCAGCTATGTAAAGGTCAGTGTGCCATACCATTACTGCACCTCCCTTATCTGCGGGCTTGATGGTGACGCTAGGGTTGGAGTGGAGAGACCAGAGGGCTGCATGTTCCGTGGGGAAAAGGTTGGAGTGAGCGAGACGGGTGGAGAGGTTGAGGCAATCAATGGCCTAAAAGTCCTCCACTTCTTCCTCTCCCGCAGGCCCAACCAGGTGCCTCTCCTGAAGGCACAACCAGTTCCCCTCCACTGACACCCTCATCCGCTTAACTGAACTTATCCTTACCCTTAACAACTTCTCCTTTAAATACTCCCACTTCCTACAGTCTAAGGGGGTGGCCATTGGCACCCTCATGAGTCCAAACTATGCCTGCCTCTTCATAGGATACATGGAACAGTCCCTGTTCCGCTGTTACACTGGCACAATCCTCCACCTCTTCCTCTGCTACATCGATGACTGTATCGGCGCTACCTCATGCTTCCACGAGGAGTTTGAACAGTTCATAAACTTTACTAATACGTTTCACCCCAATCTCAAATTCACCTGGACCATCTCCAATACCTCCCTCTCCTTCCTGGACCTCCCTGTTTCCATTTCTGATGACCGCCTCAAAACTGACATCTGTTTCAAGCCCACCAACTCCCACAGCTACCTGGACTACACCTCCTCTCACCCACCTTCCTGCAAGAATGCAATCCCCTACTCCCAATTCCTCCGCCTCTGCCGCGTCTGTTCCCAAGGTGGCGTGTTTCACTCCTACACATCTCAGATGTCCCCCTGTTTCAAGGACCATAATTCCCCCCCTCCGGTGATCGAAAATACCCTCAACCGCATCTCTTGCATTTCCTGCACTTCTGCTCTCACATGCCCTCCCCCCAACAAAAATAAAGACAGAATCCCCCTTGTCCTCACATACCACCCCACCAACCTCCACATTCAACGTATCATTCTCTGCCACTTCCACCATCTACAATCCAACCCCACAACCAAAGAGATATTTCCCTCCCCACCTCTATCTGCCTTTTGTTGGGACCGCGCTCTCCACGACTCCCTCGTCTGCTCCACACTCCCCACTAACCCCACCCCCCCCGGCACCTTTTCCTGCAACCGCAGGAAGTGCTAAACCTGCTCCTACACTGACCCCTCACTTCCATTCAAGGCACAAAACAAACCTTCCATATTAGACAGGGGTTCACCTGCGCATCTGTCGACTTGGTCTATTGTATCCACTGCTTCCGATGTGGCCTCCTCTACATCGGTGAGACCAAGCGTAGACTGGGAGACCATTTTGTAGAGTATCTGCACTCTGTACGTTACAAATGACAACACTTTCCGGTTGCCAGCTATTTTTACTCCCCCACCCACTCCTTGGGTGACTTGTCCATCCTGGGCCTCCTCCAATGTCACAATGATGCCACCCGCAAACTGGAGGCGCAGCACCTCATATTCCGCCTCAGGAGCCTACATCCCGATGGCCTAAACATGGAATTCACCAGTTTTAAAATCTCCCCCACCCTGGCCTCATCCCATGTCCAACCCTCCCTCTCATCCCCGCCTCCTTGACCTGACACCACGTATCCATCTTCTCTCCCAGCTATCTGCCCCTCCCATCCCACTGACAAATCCCCACCACTCCCTACCTGCATTCACCTATCACCATCCCACTTACATTCCCGAGCCCTACCCCTCCTCTATTTATTTCTGAGCTCCTGTCCCCCTCCCCATTTCTGAAGAAGGGTCCCAACCCGAAACATCAACTTTCCTGCTCCTCTGATGATGCCTGGTCTACAGTGCTCTTCCAGCTCCATACTATGTTATCTCTGACTCCAGCATCTGCAGTTCTTGCTATCTCTGAGTGGATCTATTACCTATATTTCTTTGTCCTTGAGAAGGTGGTGGTGAGACATTTTCTTAAACTACCATTGTTGATGAGGGGCAGGTATACTTCTAGTGCTGTTAGAAATGGATTTGCAAGAATTTAACCCAGCAAAGTGAAGAAGTGCTGATAAAATTCTAACTGAGATTGGTGTGTGACTTGGAGAGGAACTTTCTTTTCTGGTGGCATTCCCATGTGGCTGCTGTCCTTGTCCTTTAGGTCTTAGAGATTGCTGGTTAGAAAAGTGCCGTTGAAGGAACCTTGGTAAGTTTCTAGCTCTCTGATTTCTGCTGTCAATTTCATAATCTTTAAGGTTAAGAAGTTTCAACTGTTTGCAGTTACTGCTATTGCTTCTTTAAAGTTCCAGGATCATTGACACATCTATTAACTTGTAAAGATGAGTTTTGATTTGAAGAACGTAGAAAGAAATAAATGAACTACATTTTTAAAGCTTTTCTTTAGACATCCTAATGTTACTGTAACGTTGTTTACAGTGTACAATGCCATTGTGAGGCATGAGATACTATGGGGTGTTGATGCAGGGTCATAGCCCGGTATGATGTCTATGATGGACTGTTGGGGATGGGTTGGAGGCCAAACGTTTTCATGGAACAGTTGAAGTGCCCTTAGGGTGGGTTGGGAAGCACGCATTTACAAGAAGAGGGATTTTTTAAAGTTGCCTTTCAAATGTTTCACGTATGCAGATTATGGTTTATGATGCTCTGAGGTGCTGTGAATCACAAATCTTTTAAAAGCTGGTCTGACTCCATGAAAATTGCAGAGGTACGATATGTCTATCTCAACAATGGAGCCAGTTAGGGCAGGTTTGTCCAGTTTGGTCTTGTAGCCTAAACCAGCCCACACACTTCAAAGGCTTATGGTTTTGAATACCTCCTTCAAATCTCCTTAGTTTCTCATCCCTGAAACATTTTTTCTTCCTTTTTTCTAATACATTTGATATTCTGTGTCAATGTCTGCAGGAAAGCCAAAATAACGTGAGCAGCCTAAAAAGTAATTTACAATATTTGGAGGTTATTTTCATTTTATTAATGAATCATAAAGTTTCGGATATATTTATCTTCTCATTTCTACTCTGGCTACAATTCAGACTTGTAATAAGGAAAGTATGAATCAGTTGGCATTTGATCAGTTCACAATATTTTTCCAGTGTACCAGAGGTCAGGAATATGTCTCTGTGTAAAATACAGAATGATGGAAAATTAATTTAACTCAAGACTAATGTGTTTCACATTTCACATTTTTTTTGTGGTCTGTGGTCTCCTTCATGATTGATGTCATCGTTGTGGTTTAATCACTCAATGGTCTGCTGATTCCTGCTACATTAAGCTTGTGCTAGAAAAATTGTCTTACTTTTATTCAGCTGCCCTTTTGGTTAATGGTGTACATAAGAATTATTATTGCTCTATAAATGAGACCATCTTTCATTATCTCACCAGCCCCCACATTTGATCTTTCATCTTTAAACAAAACTAAAGTTCAGTCATTGCCAAAAAACCAAACATAAATTTATATCTATGATAAAACATGTACACACTTGCTACACCAAGTGAGGTTATGATGAATACCCTGCCTTCTCAAACTTGCCCCTCGCCTGAACTTGCCATCAGTCGTCTCTTTCTAAGAGAGCAGCCCTACAGTTCTCAGGGACTCTGACAACTTTACCTTTACAAACTTCTACCAGAGTAGAGAAAGTCTAAAGTATTTTTTGGCAGCATGGAGGATGTGATCCGTATCATGAATATCATTGAATCAATTGTCATTAAGCAGTATTGTAAAAATATTTTTTGAAGATAATTACAACACTTGTAACAACAATTCAACGTCCTCTGGCTGTCGATCCTGAAATCACTTCTATGAATTTCAAAGATTCCAGCCATTGTACTGCAAAATGCCTACTGCAGATGACTTTATTCTGAGAGTATCTCTAAGTCATTAAAAAAACAAGCAAGGTGATTTTTCAATCTGCTGCCAAGCAAACTGATCTTTCCTCAGGTATCAGTGTTCCAACCTGTCTCAGGGCTCTGAGTTCAGGAGGAAAATGGACAGCTGGTGCTTCTGCTCATTATCTGAAGGTATTTGTTGAATAGTCTCCCGGGCTGTGTTTAAGGCAGGTTTCAAATAGTTCCTTATGTCAAATTCCGGAGGATGACTAATGTCACCTGCACCTTAATTTAGCAAAGAACCATAATTTTGCAGAAGAAGAGAGAAACTAGAGTGCAAAAAACTCTTATTGAAGAAAAAACAATTAGGCTGCAATAAAGGTTATTCAGTTGAGATTATTACACTAATCAGCTGCTATGTCCAAAACCAAGAGTTTGCAAAATGTGACAATAGCATGACTCCACTGCAACCCCTCAAAACATCTGTGGAATCAGTGGAGTAGCAGGACTAAAGTTTCTCCTGCTGACAGTATGACCTAAAAGTGGGAGGACACTGGACCTCTCTCCTGACACCTTCCCTAAACATTTCTATTTATAGGACTCTGCTATATGCACATTGGCTGCCATGTTACCTACAGTAATACAGTAGCTGGACTAAGGCATTTTAAAGCCGATGAAGTACTTCCAGATGCCCTGTAGTGCAGTGTTTAAACACAAAATGTGCTCTTTTTAATTGTGCTTCTGCTGATAGCTCACACAGCCTCATGGATTTCGAGTTTTGAGCTGAGAAATTATAGAATCCCTACAGTGTGGAAGCAGGCCAATTGGCCCGTCGGGTCCACACCGCACCTCTGAAGAGCATCCCACCCAGACCGCTCCCAACCTATCAGTATAACCTTGCATTTCCCGTGGCTAATCCACTTAGCCTGCACATCCCTACGGGCAATTTAGCATGGCCAATCTGCCTAACCTGTACATCTCTGTTCTGTGGGTTCCTGACCTAAGTTTATTCGGTTTAGCACTGTGGAAATAGGGCCATAAGAAATAGGATCAGGAGAATGCCATTCGACCCATCAAGCTTGCTCTACCATTCATTAGGATCATCGCTGATCGGACACTCCTTGTATTCACTTTCCTGCCCTTTCCCCATAACTCTTGATTTCCTGACTGATCAAAAATCTATTTCTGCCTCAAATATATACATGGACTCTGCTGTCACATCTCTCTGTGGCAAGGAGTTCCAAAGACTTACAACCCTCTGAGAGAAGAAGTTCTTCCTCATCTCAGTCATAAATTGTCACCCCTTAATTCTGAGACAACAGCCTCTGGAAATGCCGCACAACAGTCTGGACAGTATCCTCAGTATGAAGATGGGATTTTGTCATAGAATCCCCGCAGCGCTGAAAGAGGCCATTGGCCCATCTAGTCCACACCAACCCTCTGAAGAGCATCCCACCCGGATATAAGCCCAAGCTCCCTACCCTATCCCCATGACCCCGCATTTACCACGACTAATTCACTTAGCCTGCACATCCCTGGTCACTATGGACAATTTAACATGGGCAATCCACCTAACTTTCACATCTTTGGAGTGTGGGAGGCAACCGGGGCACCCAGCGGAAACCCACGCAGACGCAGGGAGGACATGCAGACTCCACACAGACAGTCACCCAAGGCTGGAATCGAGCCCAGGTCACTGCACTGTGAGGTAGCAATGCTAACCACTGAGCCACCATGCCACCCATAAACAATCACAATAGAACTTGAACCTGCAATCTCCAATTAACGCAGAAGTCAGACAGCTTTCCACCACACCATTCACCCACAATTTTTAAATTCCACTAGCTGCTGTGGTGGGATTTCAGCCCACATCCCAGGAGCATGAACATCTCTGTTCTATGGGATTCTGAACTAAGTTTATTCGATTTCTAGTCCAATGACTTTGCCACTATGCCATTATCTCTCTTGTCTCCACAAGGATTGTGTGGTGGTCATTCCCATCAGGATTGTCATAGACAGATGCATCTGCAGTTAGATTGGTGAGAACATTGGTGAGTTTCAGTCTGCTTTTCCCTCTTGTTAGTTCTCTCAATAGTGTGATTGATATATCCTTTGCCTTAGCCAGCTCGGTCAGTAGTGATGCTACTAAGCATACTTTGTGATGGAGATTGAAGTTCATCATCCAGACTACGTCCTGTGACCTTGCTGTTCTTAAGTGCTGCTTTCAAGTGATGTTCAATTTAGAGGAATACTGATCAATCAAGTAGGGGAGGGAGGTAATCAGCAGGAACTTACCTTAAACATGTGTGACTAGATTCCATGAAACATCATGGGTTCCATAATCAGTGTTGAAGACTGCAGGGTCATTTCCAACTGTCAGTGTGTAGCCATCCCTCTCCTAGCATAGCCCTGCATGTCTTTGGAGGGCTTTGAGTTGTTTGTGGAATTGTGGGAAAGTAGTCAATTTGGCCTTGAGTATTATAAAGGTGGTAACACTCTTTTCACCTTTATAAAATATTTACTTTTTATCCTAAAGGCTGAATGTTCTGAATTACATTGGAATATACAGAACTGGAAAAGTCAGTGTCATTCCAGCTGGCAGTAAATTGAAACAAATGTCTGGATGAAATAAACATAAATTTGTATCTAGTAAAAATTAATAGAATAATATTCAATAGCCAGTTGTTGCCCTCAGTTGAAGCCTATGTTAATTATAACTCTAACCATTAATCTGATAAATCTGAATGTTAAACATTTTGTATGGTAATGACCTTGCTGTTTAACTTCCAATGGCATGATTTTCAATATTTACAATTTAAGCAGCTGACATAAAGGATTGATCGTAAATTCCATATGTAAGCACATTCAGTACAGGAATACATTTATGTTAGGATACAGGTTCATCTTAGTCCTGGTTTTCTTTGTTCACACCAGGCATCTTGCCTGATTTTTTTCTGTTCCAGTTGTTTTCTTGTCCTATATACATCCACCCTGCCTCAACTCTTCCTGTCCTGACTTTTCCCACCTCAGTGTGACTCTCACGGCCTCATTCTGCTGTGGTACTTTCCCTCCTCCACATTTAGATTTAGTCCTGTTCATGGTGTGTCTTAAAAAGTCACAAGAGTAAAAAGAAGCCAACCCAGTTTTTAAGAATGGCCATGACACGAAAAAGCAGCCTCAGTTGTAATTTATTTTCCAAACTTGCTTCCTGTTATAATTCCCTACCATACTGCATTGACAGTAAACACCCGTATTATTCTGAAACAGTATTCCACCATTTTGCTGTGAGCAGTGCCTCAAGAAATTTGATAATTGTGTAATATATTTCCTTCCTTTCGATTATTCATCCAGTAGTTGCAGGAATTGAAAAAATGAAAGGAACATTGAAGATGGCAGGACAGGTGGAGAGAACATTTAACATAGCATATAGTATCCTAAACTTTAATAATTAGGGCATAGAGTACAAGAGCAAGGAGATAATGCTGAACAGGGCAACTTTTTCACACAGAGGGTGGTGCATGAATGGAATGAGCTGCCAGCGGAAGTGGTGGAGGCGTATACAATTACAGCATTTAAAAGGCATCTGTATGGGTACATGAATAAGAAGGATTTACAGGGATATGGGCAAAATGCTGGCAAATAGGACTAGATGAGTTTACGATGTCTGATCAGTGCAGAAGAGTTGGGCCAAAGGATCTGCTTCCATGCAGTACAGTTCTATGACTTTATGACGTAGCTGGAGTATTGTATGCAGCTTTGGGTGACTCTAGGAAGGATGTCAGTGCATTACAGAGAGTGCTGAAGAGAGTCACAAGAATAATTTCAGGGATGAGAAACTTCAGTTATTAGATAAGAAAGGTTGAGACTGTTTTCCACAGAGAGGAAAAGCTAAGAGGAAATCCGAAAGAAGCTTTCAAAGTTATGAGTGGTGTGGAAAGAGTAGACCGTGAGAAACTGTTCTGCCTTGTAAAAGTATCAATTATAGAAGGGCCCAGATTTAAATTGAATTTGCAATTGTAGCAAATGTGATGTAAGAAAAACCTTTTTCGCGCAATGAATAGTTTTGTTCTGGAAGTTCAATTGAATCAGATTCAATTCAGTCTCTCAAGAGGACATTAAATGAATATTTGCATGGAAACAATGTGCAAGGTTCAGGGAAATAGCAGGAGAATGGCAGTACATCATAAAGTCATAATGCTCATTTGGAAAGCTGTTGCAGACACAATGGCTGAATGGCCTCCTTTGCCGTAACAATTCTGAGATCTTGGCCGTGCTTGCCTTGGCTCTACCATTCATTCCCTGGCAGATCTGACAGAATAGTAATTAAGGAATTATGGCTGACTTCCCTTCACTCTTTGTCACGGGACACGGAGATCAGAATGTAGAACATGCAGATGCTTGATAGCACAAACCAGGGAGTACGTAAAATCACCCAAGCCAGTAGGTTTTTGTTTTGTAAAACATGCATGTTTGCCCCAATTATGTTCAATTTTAACTAGGTGACCTGAAAAGCACAGTAGGCAGGCTAAGCCAGCAAAATAGCATATGGGGTATGTTAGTACTCTTTTGATTAACTTTCCATGTGATAGTAGTAGAGTTTAGAAGAATTCTTTTGGACCCCATCAGGAAAGCAAAAGCTTTCCGTCATGTCTTTTGCTCCCCCACTTAGATTGAGGGACCCCCAGCTGAATGGCTGATCAGCCAATCCCACCATTTACATTACCAAAATGGCTGGTAAGTCAGGCAGCAAGGTTTACATGAAGCCTGGCCATTAAAACCAGCCCCATCTTTTCCTGCATCAGCGTTAAAACACCCACTAACAGCTGGTGGAATTAAGCCGATGTTGGATTGCTATTTTATACAAATGTCTGTTCACAAACCAGTGGGGTTTATTTTTATACAGCATTCCCTGGTGTAATTCATCTCTTTCTGAATTCTCAGGACAAGATATCATTTTTGGCAAGGGGTGACACCAGGTTCTTGGGTACTCATTTAAATGTTAATTCTCAATGCAGCATTGAAGCCTATTATGTCTGACATGCATTTTTGACAAACACAGTGTCACTTACAAAGATGAGTGCCCACCAGTACCAGACCGGATCATATCAGAATTAATGACTACATTTTCATTGTACTGATTAAATTTTCAGCTGTGGAGTGAAACCAGCTGAAACTTAACCCTCCTTCGGGAAATGTTTAATTGCCTTGTTTTCTTTGCAGGCATCATAATTTCTTCTTCCTTTTTGAAACATCACACTTTTTAAGTTTTGAAAATTTGCTGACTTTCAGGAGGGATGCAGTCTCATTTCCTTCAAAGTCTTTTAAGATTTTTCATAATCTGATTTATTCAAACTCATGTTTTTTGGCGAGACAACAAGGTGCAGAGCTGGATGAACACAGCAGGCCAAGCAGCATCAAAGGAGCAGG
>NC_063336.1:31480221-31495610 GCF_021869965.1 Rhincodon typus
TGATGCTGCTTGGCCTGCTGTGTTCATCCAGCTCTGCACCTTGTTGTCTCGGATTCTCCAGCATCTGCAGTTCCTACTATCTCATGTTTTTTAGCATTATTTTTAATGCAGCTTGGCTATTTTTCAATTTGTTATATTGAATTCGTTTTCAAAAAAAAGCTGGCTCCTCCCCTCTTCCTCCCCTGCAAAATAATCCTATTTGGTTTGAAGAAAATCTGTTTTTCTGTGAAATAGTGATACAGGTCAAGGATACACACAATTGGATTAATAAAATGAAACATTTAAGCTGAATGACCACCAAATGCTCTGGCTACAACATGGAGACAGAACCAGGACCAATACAATCGTATTAATTCATTTAAAGTTGATTTTAATCAGCATGAAAACAAGAACGTACCACAGGCTGATAATTCTGTAGCAAATAACTCACCTCCTGACTTCCCCAAAGCCTGTCTCTCATCTACAAGGCACAAGTCAGAAGTGTGATAGAATGTTCCCCATTTGCCTGATGAGTGCAGCTCCAGCAACACTCAAGAAGTTTAATACTATCCAGGACAAAGTAACCTGCTTATATGGCACCTCGTCAAACAACTTAAAAATCCACTCCCTCCCACCACCACTGATGCACAGTGAGTACCATTTCCAAAATGCACTGCAACAACTCACCAAGGCTCTTCAATAGCATCTTCTAAACCCACAGTCTCTACCACCTGAAAGAACCATGGTAGTAGATGCTTGGGGACACCTCCACCTACAAGTTCTCCTCCAAGATACTATCTTTACCTGGAATATATCCCTGTTCCTTAACTGTCAAAATTCTGGAACTCCTTTCTTAACAGCACTGGCCATTAAAATCAATCTTGCTTTTACTGCATTAGCATCAAAAAACCCACCAACAGTTGACGGAACTGAACCGATATTGGATTGCCATTTTTAATACAAATGTCTCTTCACAAACCAGTGGAATTTGTTTTTACACAGCATTCCCTGGTGTAATTCATTTCACTCTGAATTCTGCACAAGAATCCGTAAATGACTAACGTGTTATTTTCCAATAAATGAAAGCTTAAAATTTAAAATCAGCTTTGGGGGCCCAAGTCAGGCAGCTTGAATTTTGAACTTGTTTAAGGGACTGAGGTGAAAACACAAGCTGTGCACTGCTCAGGTTTCAATTTCTCTGATTTTTTAATTTGCTATTTTACCCAGTTCCACCTGGTTTATCCTGGTGTAAACCAGCAGAAGTGCTGAAGGTAAAGGTGACTCTTCATGAGGTTAGTTGTGTCTGGCTTTTTCCAGTGATGTGTATTGTTGTGAAGATTCATAACATACCATTATGATATGAGAACTAGGATTCTAAAGTAGAGACATGGATCTTAGTTTTCAATTATGTGAAGATCTTACCTGTTGTTTTTAAATGTCAGAAAGTCATTTCAAACTTTGAGTTCAAAATGTCATTTGCAGAAAATCATGTGATTTCAGCTAAATGACCAGCAAGCCATCTGGGGAGATCATTGCCAAGGTGTTTGCTGACTTGGGTTTTTACGGCTACCATAGGAGGGCAAAAAGGAGTCAGAAGCAGCTTCATTTCAGTGGGGGGAAGTGGCCTCAACGAGCAGAGGTATTGTTATGAGCAGCCTCTAAGTGGTCAAGGCTGAGCTGAAGACCTGAGTTGCTGACAAGTCAGTGAAAAGAAAGCTCAAGAAGCAGGAGGCTGTGGAAATGTCACAGAGGAGGACACTATGCAAGGCTGTTAAAGATTATTTAGCATTTTGTTTTATTGGTCTCAGGGAAAGACATTAACTGAAGAAACCAGCATCTGGTGAAAACGCAGAAATTTTTTGGAAGGAAACTGATTACACCAGTGCTAGCTGAGCAAGAAGCGTGGAGATAAGTGTGACACTTCACTGAGACTTGAATGTCTGAAGGATTGCTGAGATGGAAGGGATGAATCTTTTTAATGTTTGTAGTAAAACCGTTCCAATAGTTCTTGTCTTGTGTAATTTTTTTTCCCTATGAAAATAAAACTTAAGAGATTATCAAACAGAGTTTGACTCCGGGATCTGATTTATCTGGAATTGCCATCAGCTCGGATGCTAACTGTCTGTTTTACAGACCAAAGGAGAGCAGAACACAAAATGTTGGTGCCACAGATCCAACACTCACTATATTTGACTTTAGGTTGGAAAATGACAGGGATTTTGGAGGATCTTTGAAACAAATTTAGATAAGAAATAAGTTTACTCATCCACCAGCCTTGCCCCAAATATATTAGAAATTACTGTGAAAATTGGTGCAAAGATTGTTCATGATCTATTTTAAACAGCCAGAAGTCTGATTAATGGGTGCTGATGTGGCCACGTAATTACATTCTATAAGGGTAATTTGTTTTAGCTCCTGGCATTCATTTCTAGATATAACGATAATGCAAATTAAATTAGCTCATTATATTACAGGAGTGTGACCAGGTTATAAATGTGCCTCATACCAGTTTGAGACATTTAACGTAGGATTTCACAATTGAATAACATAACAATTTGTGTGTTTGTGCACTCACCCATTGGCTGGGTGGTTTTGAAACAAATTGAAGTAGCTTTCTGTTTATCCAGTGAATATCCAAGTCATACAGAATAGTGAGATTGCTAACTCTGGCTGGACATATTCCGGGAGACATCAGCAGAAGTGGTGTCACAGAAAGCTGGTGGTGTAGTGCCAGCAGGTGAAACTAGAATAAAAGGATAGAAGAAAATATGGAAATGCTAAAACTGAGAAAAGGTGGAGAGGAATTCTAACCAGCATACAGTATTTGAGCTAATCTTGCAGTTTGACACTGAATAAGAGAGAATGAACTGGTCTTCACTGTCTTCAGTGAACTTGAATAATTCCTACCTGCAAAGCACCACAATTGCATAGTGTTGATGTCAATGTGCTAGCAATCCAGAACCTCAGAGTACTGCTGTCGGGATAAGGGTTTGAATCCCACTGCAGCACATGGTGAAATTTAAATTCAGTAAAAATGGAATTTAGAGCTAATCTGATGGCAACCATGTAACCATTGTCAATTATTACAAAAACCCATCTGATTCACTGATGTTCTTTAGGGAAGGAAATCTGCCATCCTTATCTGGTCTGGCCTGCATGTGAGTCCAGAGACACAGCAATGAGGTTGACTCTTTACTGCCATCTGAAATGGCCTAGCAAATCACTCAGTTTTTTGATTCATTCATTGGATGCAGGCTTTGCATTTATTGTCCATCCATAGTTGCCATTGAGAAGATGGTGGTGACTTGCCTTCTTGACCCACTAGAGTCCATTTGGAGTCCACAATGTCGTGAGGCAGAGAGTGCCAGGATTTTGACCCAGCGACACCAGAGGGATGGCAATACGTTTCCAGTTCAAGATAGTGTGTGGCTTGAAGGAGGACTTGCAAAGGGGTTGTGATCCCATGCATCTGCTGCATTTGTCCTTCTGGATGGTGATAGTCATGGATTTGTAAAGTGCTGCCCACAGAGCCATGATGAAGTTCTGAAATGCATCTTGTAAATGGCACACACTGCTGCCACTAAGTGTTGGCTGCAGAAGGATTGAATGTTTATAGACGTTGTATCATTCAAGTGGATTGCTTGTTCTGGATGATGCCAAGCTTCCTGTGTGTTTTTGCAGCTGCACTCATCCAGGCAAACGTATTCCATCACAGTCCTGCCTTGTGCCTTGTAGATGATAGACAGACTTTGGGGAGTCAGGATGTGAGTTACTTGCTGCAGGATTCCTAGTCCTTGATCTTTTCTTGTCACCACAGCATTTAAATCGCTAGTTCAGTTCCATTTCTGGTCATTAGCAATCCCCAGGAAGTTAATAGTAGGGGATCCAGTGATGGTAATATCATTGAATGTCAAGAGGTGATGGTTAAATTCTGTCTTGTTGGAGAAGTTCATTGCCTGGTGCTTGTATGGCACAAGCGGAACTTCCCATTTGTCAGCCCATTTTCTAGGTTTTGATGTATTTGGACATGGACTGCATCAGTATCTGAGGAGTCGCAAATGTTGCTGAACATTATGCAGTCATCAGTGAACATGTCCACCTCTGACCCTATGATAGAGGAAAGGTCATTGATGAAGCAGCTGAAGATATTTGGGCCGAGAAGACTTCCCTGAGAAAGTCCTGCAGAGATGCCCTGGAGCTGAGGTGACTGTCCTCCATCAACCATAACCATCTTCCCTTGTGACTCTAAACAGCAGAGAGTTTTCCCCGTGATTCCAGTTCACTCCAGTTTTACTAGGGCTCCTTAATGCTTCATCTGCCAAATGTGGCCTTGATGTCAAGGGCTGTCAATCTGCCCTCTTCTCTGGAATTCAGCTCTTTTGTCCATGGTTGAACTGAGGTTGTAATGAGTTCAGGAGCTAAGTGGCCCTGGTGGAACCCAAACTGAACAGGTTATTTCTGAGCAGGTGCTGCTTGATAGCACTGTTGATGACACCTTTTATCATTTTACTGATGATTGAGAGTAGACTGATGGGGTGGTAATTGACTGGATTGAATATTTCCTGCTTTTTGTGTACAGGACATAACTGGGCGATTTCAATACTGTCAGGTACATTCCGGTGTTGTAATTATATTAGAATAGCTTAGCTAGGGCTGTGTTAAATTCTGGAAAGTAAGTCTTCAGTACTATTGCTTGAATATTGTCAGTGTCTCTACTCTTTGAAATATCCAGTGCCTTCAGATGTTCCTTGATATCATATGGAGTGAATCAAATTCGCTGAAGATTCGGGACCTCTGCAGGAAGCAGAAATGGATCATCCAATTGACACTTCTGGGTGAAGATTGCTGTGAATGCCTCAGCCTTATCTTTTGCACTGATGTGATGGTGTCCTCTCATTGAGTCATAGTTATAGAGTCGTACAGCACGGAAACAGACCCTTCGGTTCAACCAGTCCATGCTGACCATATTCCTGCCTGCTCCTGACCCATGTTCCTCCAAACCTTTCCTATTCATGTATTTATCTAAATGTCTTTTGAACATTGTAATTGTACCCACATCCACCACTTCCTGAGGAAGTTCATTCCACATGCAAACCACCCTCTGTGTAAAAAAGTTGCCCCTCATGTCTTTTTAAACTTTCTCTTCTCTCACCTTAAAAATATGCCCCCTTGTCTTGAAATCCCCCGTCCTAGAGAAAAGATAACCACCACTAACTCTATCTATACCCCTCATTATTTTAAAAACTTCTATAAGGTTGCTTCTCAGCTTCCTAACCTCCAGCCTATCCAGCCTTTCTTTATAAGTAAAACCTTCCATACCTGGCTACATCCTGGTAAATCTCTTCTGAACCCTCTCCTTCCTATATCCTTCCTATAACTGGGTGATCAGAACTGGACACAGCATTCCATAAGAGGCCTCACCAACATCCTGTACAACCTCAACATGACTTCCTAACTCCTATACTTAATGGTCTGAGCAATGAAAGCAAGTGTGCCAAACACCTTTTTACCCACCCTGTCTATACATGGCGCAAACTTCAAAGAATTATGTATCTGAACCCCTAGGTCCCTCTGTTCTACAACATTACGCAAGGCCCTACCTTTAATTGTATAAGTCCTACCCTTGTTTGTTGTGCCAAAATGCATTTGTCCAGATTGAATTCCATCTGCCATTTTTCAGCCCATTGACCCATTTGATCAAGATCCCTTTGTAACCTTAGGTAACTTCTTCACTATCTATTGTGCCATCACTTTTGGTGTCATCCGCAAAGTTACTAACCATCCCTTCTAAATTCTCATCCAAGTCATTTATATAAATGACAAACAAAAGAGGACACAGAACCAATCTCTGTGAAACACTGCTAGTGATAGGCCTCCAATACGAAAAGCAACCCTCCACCACCACTCTCTGTCCCCTGCCATTCAGCCAATTATGTATCCAACTGCCAAGCCCACCCTGAATCCCATGTGGCCTAATTTTACAAATTAGTCTATCATGGGAACCTTGTTGAAGGCTTTACTAAAGTCCAAGTAAATGATGTCTACTGCTCTGCCCTCATCAATCTTTTTGGTAACTTCCTTAAAAAACTCAGTCAAGTTTGTGAGACTCAATTTTCCTCACACAAAACCATGCTGACAATCCCCAATCAAATCATAATCCATAAATCCTATCTTTTAAAATCACCTCCAACAATTTACCCACAACCGACGTTAGACTCACAGGTGTGTAGTTCCCAAGTTTCTCCTTACAACCTTTCTTAAAGGTATGACATTAGCCACCCTCCAGTCATCAGGCACCTCACATGTAGTTATAGATGATGCAAGTATTTCTGCAAGGGGTCTCACAATTTTCTCCCTTACTTCCCACAACGTTCCGGGATACATTAGATCGGGTCCCAGAGATTTATCCACCTTTATATTCTCTAAGACTTCCCGAACTTCCTCTTCTGTAGTATGAACTGTTTTTAAAACATCAAAAGTTATTTCACTGCATTCTCTAGCCTCCATTTCTTTTGTGGAACTTCCACATCCAGTGAGTTGTTTAATGGTCCACCACCATTCACAACTGGATGCAGCAGGACTGCAGATCTTAGATTTGATCCATTGGTTGTGGGATCGCTTAACTCTGCCTGTCACTTGCTGTATATGCTGCTTGGGACACAGGTAGTCCTGTTTGGTAACTTCACCTGGTTAGCACCAGGGCTGATCCCTTGGCTTGATGTAATGCTTGAGTTGATGTTACGTTGGACCACGAAGCTGCAGGTTGTGAACAAAAACAGAAGTTTCTGGAAAAGCTCAGCATGTCTGGCAGCATCTATGAAGAAAAAAATCACAGTTAACATTTCGGGTCTGGTGACCTTTTCTCAGAACAGGAGAAAGGGTCACCGGACCTGAAGCGTTAACTCTGATTTTTTCTTCACAGATATTGCCAGAGACCTGCTGAGCTTTTCCAGCAACTTCTGTTTTTGTTCCTGATTCACAGCATCCGCAGTTCTTTCTGTTTTTACTAAGCAGCAGATTGTGTTCTGCTGCTGCTGATGGCCCACAGCACATCATGGATGCCTAGGCTTGTGTTGCTCACTTTGTTCAAAATTTATCCCATTTGCCACAGTGATAGTGGAACTTTGTCTTCAGAAGATCATAGTGATCCCTCTTGCCAATACTGTCATGGACAGATGCATCTGTGGTAGACAGACTGGTGAGGATGAGGTAAAGTATATTTTTCCTTTTTGTTTACAGATCTAGTTGAGCAACAACGTCCTTTAGGACTTGACCAGCCTTGTCAGTGGTGGGCTGCTGAGCCACTCTTGGTGGTGGACATTGAAGTCCCACACCCAGAGCACATTCTGTGCCCTTGCTATTCAGTGCTTCCTCCTAGTAGTGTTCATGATGGAGGAGTACTGATTGATCAGCTCATTGGGGAGTAGGGTGTGTAGAGGTACATGGTAATCACCAGGAGGTTTCCTTTGCCCATAGTTGGCCTCATACTATGAGATTTAGTGGGGCCCTGAGTCAATGGTGAGGACTCCTAAGGCAGCTCCCACCTACATACTACTGTGCCACCACCTCTGCTGGGTCTATCACGCTGGTGGGACAGGACATATCTAAGGATGGTGATGGTGGTGTAATTGACTGTAAGATATGGTTCCATGAGTATGAGTATGTCAGGCTGTTATATAACTACTCTGTGAGACAGCTGTCCCATTTTTGGCACTAGCTGCCAGATATCGATGAGGAGGATTTTATAGGTCAAAAGGGCTGTTAGAGCTGAAGTCGTTCCCTGTGCTTTAATTGATGTCGGGTGGTCTATCTCATTTAATTACTATATTGAGGTTTTTAGCGGTTGATATAACTAAATGGTTTGCTTGGCCATTTCAGAGGCCAGTTAAGAGTCAACCACTTTGCTGTGTTTCTGGAGTCACATTTAGGCCAGACCATGTAGGATGGTGGTTTTCCTTCCCTAAGGGACATGAGTAAATCAGATGGGTTTTTACAACTCAATAATGGTTTCTTGATCATTATTAGACTTTTAATTCCAAATTTTTACTGTATTCAAGTTCTACCATCTGCCATGGTGGGATTTGAACACAATTCCCCAAAGCCTTACCTGGGTCTCTGGATTACTTGTAAAATTCTGGGATTCCAGGCACAATATGGGATTCCACTTATCACATCCTGCCTATCAGAGAAAGTGAGTCAATCTTCTATCTGTGCTAATTTGCTACTCCGTACACCGTGAGCTCCTATTTTCACAATAACCTTTTATGTGGCACATTGTCAATTCTGGAAATCCAAGTACATCACATCAACAGACTCTCCTTTATTCACAGTGCATGTTACACCTTCAAAAACTCTAATGAATTAATCATGGTTTTCCTTTTACTAACAAATACTGACTCTTTTTGATTACCTTGAGTATTACTAAATGCCCTGATATAACCTCTTTAATGATCAATTCCAACACCTTCCACATAGCAGACTTCAAGCTAACTATAGCTTCCTGTTTCCTGCTTCTGTCCCTTCTTCAATAGAGGAGTTGTATTTGATCCTTTCCAGTCTGATAATTTTGCAAGGTTTTCAGAATCTAGAAAATCTTGCAAAATTAATATCAATGATTCTACAACCCCAATACTCCCTCTTTTATAACCTTAGGCTGTAGCCCATTTAGATTCAGAGACTTGTCAAATAAAAACCAAAAGAACTGCGGATACTGTAAATCAGGAACAAAAACAAAGTTGCTGGAAAATCTCAGCAGATCTGGAAGTATCTGTGAAGGAGAAAACAGAGTTAACGTTTCGAATCTGCTGACCCTTCCTCAGTTTTGGATGGATAGTTCCTCCTATCCATTTACTCTGAGGTCATTCATTAATCCTATACCATTGCACAACATGAATAAACTGCTTTCTGACACATTCCAGAAAATGCTGCTCTCCAAAACTATCTTGAAAGCATCCGATGATTTCCTCTCCCAGCCTATCATTGCCAAAATAACCAAAAGAACTGCGGATGCTGGAAATCAGAAACAAAAGCAAAGACAAAAGTTGCTGTAAAATCTCAGCAGGTCTGATAGCATCTGTGGTGAGAAAGCAGAGTTAACATTTTGGGTCCAGTGACTCTTGTTCAGAACTGATTGTAGCTCGGAAAAGGTTAGTATATATGCAGAAGATGGGGAGGGCCAGGAGTAAATGAAAAGTGGAGAAGGAGCCCAGAGAGAGACAACAACAGTTGGGCAGCCAAATTTAAAGGTCAGCCTTGGAAAATGAATAGCTGGCAAGGGGAACATTACTGGCTGACAATAAGATGTTTGTGGTAACAGTCCATGTAATGACAACGTATGGTGTGTGAGGGTTGAGGTAAGGACATGGGAGAAGGTGTTCAGGCCCTAAAAATGTTGAACTCAATATTAAGTCCAGAAGGCTGTAGAGTTTCCAAGTGGAAAATGAGGTGTTGTTCTTCCAGCTTGCACTGAGCTTCACTGGAGCATTGCAGCAAGCCTGAGACAGAGATGTTGGCCAGGGAACACGATGCTGTGTTGGAGTGGCAGGCAACAGAAAGCTCAAGGTCTTTTATGTCAACTGATTGTAGGTATTCTGCAAAGTGGTAGCTCAGTCTATGTTTTGTCTTCCCAATACATTAGGGAGAGGGGCTAAGCTGATCTCAGTGAACAGGTTATCGCTTAGTAAGTACTGCTTGATAACACTGTTGGTGAACTTTCTATCACTTTGAAACAATTCAGAGCAGATTCATACGGTGCTTTTGGTCAAGTTGGGTTTGCCCTGCATTTTATGGAGAAGACACACCCAGGCAACTTTCCACAATTCCAGAGAGATGCCAGTATTGTATCTGTACTGGAACAGCTTAGATAGGGGCAAGAGATAGTAAGAGCTGCCGATGCTGGAGTCTGAGATAACAACGTGTGGAGCTGGATGAACACAGCAGGCCAGGCAGCATCAGAGGAGCAGGAAAGCTGATGTTTTGGGTCTGGACACTTCTTCAGAAATGGGGGAGGGGAAGGGCGCTCTGAAATAAATAGAGAGAGGGGGAGGCGATGATAGAAGGTGGATAGAGGAGCAGATAGGTGGAGAGAAGACGGACAGGTCAAGGAGGTGGGGATGAAGCCTATCCGTTCCTCCCACTTTACTGAACCTATCCGCTCCTCCCACCTCCCTGACCAATCCCCACCCCCACTTCCTACCTACTAGCCTCATCCCCGCCTCCTTGACCTGTCCATCTTCCCTCCCACCTATCTGCCCCTCCCTCCTCACTGACTAACCCCCATCCTAACTCCCTACCTACACTCACCTGTACTGGCTTCATTCCTGTCTCCTTGACCATCTGTCTTCTGTCCACCTATCTGCTCCATTATCCACCTTCTATCATCGGGTTGAGGATGGTGGATAGGAGATGTTCGGTACTTTCATCACAGAGTTCCTTGGTTAGCTGAGTTTTGTGTCTGGCATTGGCATTCTTCATGTTGTTTCACCCTTCCCACTCCAGGTCTGGGAAAGATCAAATTTAACCTGGTGTGGAGACTTTTTCCGTTAACAACTCTGCAGGAGCTATCCCTGTAGTTGCATGAGTGATGGACCTATAATCAAATAGGAACCGGGACAGTTTGGGATCTAGTGAAGCTGTGTAGGTTGTTTCTTTAAGCCTGCCTTCAAAGGTTGAACTGCTCTTTCTGCCAGACCATTAGATGATGGATGGTATGGAACTGTCCTTATATGTCGAATATCATTTGACTTTAGGGAATACTCAAACTCCCTGCTGGTAAAAGATGGCCTGTTATCTGTGACCAACACTTCTGCGAGTCGGTGTAATTCAAAAGATATGTGCAGTTTTTCTATCATCGTCCCCATGTTTGATGAATTAACTCCATGCATGTCCAGCCACTTTGAGTCGGCATCCACAATGACTAAGAAGGTTGAGCCCATGAAAGGAACTGCACAAGTTGACGTGTAACCAAGACCAGGTTTTACCCAGCCATTCCCATGAATGTGGGGGAGCTGCTAGCGATAATGTTTGTTCTTGTTGGCCCTCTGGGCACTGCCCTACCAATGCGGCTATGTCTGCATCATATCCTGGCCACATGACATAACTTTTCGCCAACATCTTTATTTTAGAAACCCCTGGATGACCTTTGTGGAGTTCAGCTAGTATCTGGCAGTTACCTTTGCTCAGGACAATCACTGTTGCTCCCCATAATAATGTGCCGTCCTGTACTGTGATCTGGTCTTTTGAGGTCTAAAAAGGTTTCCGTCCTGTTTGTGATGGCCCTTTCATTTCCCTCAGCACCACCAGCTGTTTCAGTTTTGCCAGGACCGGATCTTTCTGCATCCAAAGTCTGATATTGTCAGCTATGACTGGAAGTGTGTCCATTTTATTTAAAATTTAATGCTTAAAATTAAAATGTAAAACCATTATGGCCTCTTCAGTGGTGGTACCACTGGTTGTGTATCTGCCAGCGGGAGGTGGCTCAATGCATCCGCATTTGCTACTTGGCCTCCCAAATGGCATTCCAACTTGTAATTATACGCACTTAGTATTAGAGCCCACCACTGAATTCGGCCTGAAGCTATGGGCAGCTTTGCCTTGTCCTCTTTAAGTAGACCTAGCAAGGGTTTGTAGTCCGTTATTATTACAAATTTAAATCCATTAAGATATTGGTGGAATGTCCTGACTGCAAATCTGACTACCAAACCTTCCACCTCTGAGTGGGCGGAGTTATGCCCTGCATCAGCCAAAGTCCTGGATGCATGCACTATTGAGTGTTCATCTCCATTGGGCCAATTGTAAGCTTGTACTACCCTGATGCCATATGGGGAGGCATCACTTGTCGATACCAGATCTTACGTGGGATGCCAACACCTTACAGCTATAGCTTGGCTACACAACCATTTCCAAGGCTGACCCTTTTTTAAGAGTTGATGCAAAGGTGCCAGGATGGAGACCAGGTGATATATGAACTTTCCACAATAATTTGCCAGCCCCAGGAAAGCCCTAAGCTTTGGGATAGACATGGGAGCCAGGACACCTTTGTTCGCCCTCACTTTATTTTTCCAACGGATATAAACCAGTCTTGTTGATTCTGTAGGACTAATAGGTCATTTGGGGTGTCTGGAACACACATTTTTCCCTTCTAAGGTATATGTCTGTCTGAGAAAAACACATAAGGACTATGTCCAAGTTCTCAAAGTGCTCCTTATTGGTTCTCCCTGCTATTAATTCAGATTAATTGCGACCTGGGGTAGACCTTGTAAAATGTCCTCCATTGTCTGCTGAAAAATTGTACAGGCTGACGATATCCCAAATGGCAGTCTCATATATTGGTACAAACCCCTATGTGTATTAATTGTAGCATACTTCTGGGAATTTTCATCTAACTGCAATTGCAATTATGCATGTCCAGCTTCATGAAGGACAGCGCCCCTGCCAACAATGCGTATAAATCCTCTATGCAAGGGATTGGGTATTTATCCAGCTGTGAAAAACGTATTGAAATCCCCCAAAGGCGAACTGACCCGCCAGGCTTCTCAATCAGTACGGCTGATGCTGCCCATTCCACAAACTGTACTGGTTTGATGATTCCTTCGCTTTCCAGCCTTCTGATTTCAGCCTTAACCTTTACGCATAAGGCAAATGGCACTGGGGGAGGATGTTTGCAGAATCATGCAATTACTTCCTGGTCAACATGCAAGGTGGCCTTGGCTTTTTTGATAGTTCCTGGACCTTTCTGAAAAATTTCTGGGTAATTAATTGGTCTTCACTCAGGCAGCCATTTTTTAAAAAATGAGCCAATCTAGGTGAAGCTTTCTCAACCAATTTTGCCCCACAGTCAGTGGTAATTGAATCAACTGCTTCTCTTAAGAGATTGGAACCAAAGGTGTACGCTTAATCTGTAAGTAGTTTCTCAGTCTAGCTGAGGTCTTGCGCAAACCTAAGGGTAGAAGTCCAGAGCGAATTTCTTCAGGAGCATGCTTTTCTCTTGTCCCTACTGAAATAACTCCACAGAGGCCAGTACCCCATCACATAATCACCCTTTATTTACATGTGGAGAGTCTTTGACACTGATCCAGCAACTTCAGAGCCAGCTCTCAGAGTGCACAGGATATCTGACGCTCCTTTTCTTATCTGCAAGCCAGGGCTCCCTGACCTGGACCGGATTAACAGCCCCAGTCAGGGAATTCATATTCCATGAGGTCAACCTGGCTGACCTCATTACAGTCACTACATCACTGCAATGAAATTCTTCTGAAGTCTGCACCTGCACAGAGGGACACAGAAACCCAGACATTATTGTTAGAAATTCTCTGTTCCTCCAGAGACTGAACTGTTGCAGCAACCAGCAGCCCCCCCAACCCAAAATACATTACACACAGTCCGTAATCACTTGGAAATCAACTGAATTGATGAGAAAACCCACCACTGGGTTGTTAGCCTCATTGTAAAAACACTTGGTAAGATTTCCATCTTGCTGATTGAGAACTAACTAGATTTTTAAGCATTTAAACAGTACCCCTCACTGGCCCTGAAAGGCTAGTTTCATATTTGTGGAATACTGAATTTTTTCACAGTAAATTTTATTTTTCTGAAAGGTTGTTTATCCATATTTTCGTATCTCTGCTAATCTAATTGTTATGATTTGTTTCACTAGCCATTAAAATAAATTAAAAGTGAAGGATATTAAATATTTTAATTTCCGGGCTGGTGAATACTTCAATGTGATTGAAAACAGAAGTTGCTGGAAAAGCTCAGCACGTCTGGCAGCATCTGTGAAGAAAAAATCAGAGTTAGTATTTAGGGTCCTGTGACTCTTCCTGAGACCCTTCCTCACTGGATCCAAAATGTTAACTCTGATTTTTTTTTACAGTCGTTGCCAGACCTGCTGAGCTTTTCCAGCAACTTCTGTTATTGTTCCTGATTTACAGCATCTGCAGTTCTTTCGGTTTTTACTTCAATATGATTGATTGCTTACCCAGCTCACTGATGTTTCGGTTGCTACTCACCAAAATATCCCATTGACTTGCTGATTGCAAGATTCAAACTTCCTCAAGATAGGGAAAATGTCACCATAGAGACAACTGGCTCTGGACCATTAAGCTTCCTGCCCTTCACAGCGAAACTAATGTCATATGCTATTCAAGAACACAAGCTACAAAAAGGTTAAAAAACAAGGATCCTTTATTCCACTGGCAGCAAATCTTTATAAACATTGATGGAGAGCTTAACTCCGAGAAGTGAACTATGTACAATGGATATTAATGGCTGACACTCCAGAGCCACTGTTGACAGCAGAGTTCCTGACCTCTAATCATGTGGATAGCATAATTCCTGTTACTAATTTCCTGTGATCATGTGAATTAGATTTTCTTGTCTGTCAGACCTCCAAGGAACTTTTCTCTCCTCATGGTTTCTTGGACTCAAGGGTGCTGGCCAGACAGGCCCTCTGCCTGCTTGAGTTGCCTTTCTGCTTCTCTGGCTTTGGGCTTCTGCAAATCACAAGGTATCTTATGTGCAGAGGTGGGTTGGGTAGAAGGTTTGCCTCACTCCTCTGACATTGTTGAAGTTTTCTAAAAACAAAACCATAAAACATAAATTAGCCCCCTCAAACCCTGTACCCCAACCATGCCAACCCGTGCTGCATCATGCCCTGTACCCACACCTCCACACCAAGCATGTGTGAAATGCAAACCCCAAGCTGTGAAAATGGTAGTTCCTATTTTAGGGGCTGGGCTTCTGCTTTTTGGCCCCCTCTACTATTTTGCAGTTATACTGAAAATCTATGCCTAATCTAAGAAGATGTCTTTTTATCCAGAGTATATTTTTAACAACAAACTGTTACTGTTACTCAGTGCATTTTTATTTATTCAAGGAATGTTGGTAATGCTGGAAAGGCCATTATTATGGATTCCAAGTTGCTTTTGAGAAGGCGGTAGTGAGCCACCTCCTTGAATGTTACTGAGTCGCTAACTGAGCTATCTCAGGGGGCAGTTAAGAGTCAACGACCTTAATCCAGACCCACAGCGCATATAGACTTTGAACTCCTATTTCTGGTTTATTAGTTTAGACTTCGTTTATTAACAGTTCATTAACATAACCATGTGCTTCAGCACCTCTGGAGGAATTGCCTTTTTTACTGGTTATTGATTGCTGCTTCAAGGCATTGCATTGTCTCCTCATTGTGTATCTCCTATCCTTAGTGTAAGCTTATGTTTATCTTTCATTTTGTATACCAGTAGATTTGATGTAGGGTTTTAAGGCCTTCATTTATTATTCAGAACATCAAAATGTCAGAAAGAACCGAGGTCAATATGTTGTTTCATTTAGGATAATTGTAGAGTGAAGGCAGATGCAAATAAATTTTTCCGCCGCCTCCGCCTCCACGCTTACTTCTTTAACCTTGAACCTAA
>NC_063336.1:31495620-31504683 GCF_021869965.1 Rhincodon typus
AACCCCCTTCCCCTCCCCCTTTTCTGATGAAGGGTCTAGGCCCGAAACGTCAGCCTCTCTGCTCCTATGATGCTGCTTGGCCTGCTGTGTTCATCCAGCCCTGCACCTTGTTGTCTCGGATTCTCCAGCATCTGCAGTTCCTACTATCTCTGATTCAATCATAAAGTAGCTGACTTTTTTAAATAAAACAAGCGTTTAGCTTTTAATTCAGTTATTCTGATATTTAGTGGACTTTGCCGCACTGCACGAATCGATAAGATGTGAACAAAATTCATTTTACAACTGCATTTAAAGAATATCTAAAGGATAGTGGAGAAGTGGCAATGTTGTGATATGTCACTGGACTGATGATGCAGAGTCCCAGATTAATGTTTTGGGGACAGAAGTTTGAAACTCACAATGGTAGATGTTGAAATTTGTGTTCAATAAAAATTTGGAATTCAGAAAGCTAGTCTAATGGTGACCATGTAATGAGTATCATAAAATAAAACATGTAGTTCATTAAGAGATAGTAGGAGCTGCCGATGCTGGAGTCTGAGATAACAAGGTGTAGAGCTGGATGAACACAGCAGGCCAGGCAGCATCAGAGGAGCAGGAAAGCTGACGTTTCGGGTCTGGACCCTTCTTCAGAAATGGGGAAGGGTAAGGGGACTCTGAAATAAATAGAGAGAGGGGGAGGCGATGTTGGAAGGTGGATAGAGGAGCGGATAGGTGGAGAGAAGATGGATAGGTCAAGGAGGCAGGGATGAAGCCAGTACAGGTGAGTTTAGGTACGGAGTTGGGGTTGGTCAGTAGGCAGGGAGGGGCGGGTAGGTGGGAGGGAAGATGGACAGGTCAAGAAGGCGGAGATGAGACTAGTAGGTAGGAAGTAGGGGTGGCGTTTGGTCAGTGAAGTGGGAGGAGCGGATAGGTGGGAGAAAAGACAGACAGTTGTGGCACTGGAGGAGGCCCAGGATGGACATGTTGTCCAAGGAGTGGGAGAGGGAGTTGAAGTGGTTCGCGACTGGGAGGTGTAGTCGTTTGTCACAAACCGAGTGTAGGTGCTCCACAAAGTGGCCTCCAAGCCACCGCCTGGTTTCCCCGATGTAGAGGAGGCCACATCGGGAACAGCGGATACAGTGTACCACATAAGCAGATGTGCAGGTGAACATCTGTTTAATGTGGAAGGTTTTCTTGGGGCCAGGGATGGAGATCATCGATATAATGGAGGAAGAGGTGGGGAATGGGGCCAGTGTAGCTGCGGAAGAGGGACTGTTCCCTCTTGGTTCGTGACAAATGACTGCACCTCCAAATCGCGAACCATTTCAACTCCCCCTCCCACTCCTTGGATGACATGTCCATCCTAGGCCTCCTCCAGTGCCACAATGGAACAGTCCCTCCCCGCAATAGCAACAAAGACAGAATTCCCCTTGTCCTCACGTATCACCCCATCAACCTCGGGATTCAACGCATCATCCTCCGCCACTTCCACCACCTGCAATCTGACCCCACTACCAAGGATATTTTTCCCTCCCCACCCATATCTGCCTTCTGGAGGGACCGCTTTCTCCGTGACTCCCTCGTCTGCTCCATACTCCCCACTCGACCCACCACCCCGGCACTTTTCCCTGCCACCGCAGGAAGTGCTACACCTGCTCCTATGCCTTCCCCCTCACCTCCATCCCAGGCCCCAAGAAAACCTTCCATATTAAACAGATGTTCTCCTGCACATCTGCTAATGTGGTATACTGTATCCGCTGTTCCCAATGTGGTCTCCTCTACATCAGGGAAACCAGGCGGAGGCTTGGGGCCCGCTTTGTGGAGCACCTACGCTTGGTTTGTGACAAACGACTACACCTCCCAGTCGCGAACCACTTCAACTCTCTCTCCCACTCCTTGGATGACATATCCATCCTTGGCCTCCTGCAGTGACACAACGATGCCACCCGAAGGCTGGAGGAACAGCACCTCATATTCCGCTTGGGAACCCTGCAGCCCAATGTTATCAATGTGGACTTCACAAGCTTCAAAATCTCCCCACCCCGACCACATCCCAAGACCAGCCCATCTCATCCCCGCCTCCTTGACCTGTCTGTCTTTTTTCCCACCTATCCGCTCCTCCCACCTCATTGACCAAACCCCACCCCCATTTCCTACCTACTAGCCTCATCCCCGCCTCCTTGACCTGTCCGTCTTCCCTCCCACCTACCCGCCCTTCCCTCCCTACTGACCAACCCCATCCCAACTCCCTACCTACACTCACCTGTACTGGCTCCATCCCCGCCTCCTTGACCTGTCCGTCTTCTCACCATGTATCTGCTCCTCTATCCACCTTCCATCATCACCTCCCCCTCTCTATTTATTTTAGAGTCCCCTTCCCCTCCCCCATTTCTGAAGAAGGGTCCAGACCCGAAACGTCAGCTTTCCTGGTCCGCTGATGCTGCCTGGCCTGATGTGTTCATCCAGCTCTACATCATATGTAGTTCATTAATATCCATTAGGGAAAGAAATCTGCCAATCCTGCCTGGTTTGGTCTAGATGTAAGTCCAGACCTGCACCAAGGCAGTTGACTGAACTGACCCAGTAAGCCACTCTGGTTAGAGGGCCTGTGAAAGTTGAGCAGTAAACACTGGCCCAACCAATGATGCAGATGCCCCATGAATAAAGAAAAACAAATTATATAAAGGCTGGATTTGATCGGATTATGCACTGACATTTAAACAAGTGTTTAAAAACATCATGTATATTTTCAGTAAATTGAATGTAACTTGTGTGTGGGGGTGGGAATGAATGCCTTGATGAAGTAATGAGATGAAAATGTGAATTCAGTGGTTGCATTCTGGAGCTATGAACACATTAAGTCAGCGTTGGTTGGAGATAGGGTTGATTGCCAGTCTGTGTTTTCTATTGAGTGTACAGGATCATTAAACTTACACCAACCTCACTTTTCCTAAGATTTCAGTTTTTGTCAGATTGACCCCTGTGTACAATAAGCAAAGTTGAGCTATAATTCTGCTCGTAGTTACCACCAATTTTATATTTCCTAGTAATCCTTTACTATCTTAATCATTTTCTCTGCAAGTGTCACTGCTTTATGTTGATATGTACTCCTCGCTGCTGAATACAACTAATCACCCGAATGAAACAAGACAACAATTGCTCCTTCTCTCACCCAAACAGCATGTCACTGTCTTGAAGTCCATGCTAATTCCAATTACAAAGTTTTGAACTTACATAGTGCTGGATTATTAGGAAGAAAACAAATTATAATTTTCCTGAAAATTAAGCATGTGTTTGTCAGAGTTCGATGGATCTGATGATTTCACTTGAGGAGTTCTTGGAAGAGAAGCTTCACATTGGAGCAGATGTTCCACTTCAGAACCTGTGCAATAAATTTGATAAGTTTCTGTATAATGGGACAAAATTGTTATTACCCTCTGCAAAAATTTATAAGATCCACATGTGCATTTTACACTTTCCAAAGGATCCCTACAGTATAACAACTTTGGAACTTTGCAGTGACATAAGATTGTGAAAGGTGCCATTTAAATATACATTCTTTCTACAAGAAACGATGACTGTCAAAACACAGTTGTTGGCACAGCAAATATAAAGGTAGGAACCTGATTCTTCAGAGCAGGAGGTAACATACACTTTAGCCCAAATCTCATTTTAGTCAAGTGGAGATGGTACTGCATGACAGTAGCCCTATTTGTTGTTTCTAACATCACCCACCGTAAAGGACAGAGTTCCAATATGTTTGGAAATAAAGAGAAAGTTTAAGAGCACAGTTGAATATTGTTGCTGCATGTTACATGTTAGCTGTCCTCATATGAGGTAACATAGTTCTATCACTAATAAACACAGAGAATGCTGGAGGAACTAGCAGGTCTGGCTGCATCCCTGGAGAGAAAAACAGAGTTAACATTTAAAGTCTAGTATGATTTCTTCAGAACTCCAGAAGAGTCAGACTGGGGAACCCAAAATGTTAATTCTGTTTTTCTCTCCCCAGAAGCTAAAGGACCTGTTGAGTTTCTCCAGCATTCTCTATGGTGGCTTCAGATTTCTGGCATGCAGCATTTTGCTTTTATTTATAGTTCTGCCAATGCCTCATTTTTGGTTTAGAACATTAGTGGGTCAGATGTCTTTGAATACCTCAGACAGCAAAATTCCCACTGTGAATTCATATTTAAAGAACGTTGAGAGATAAATGGAGTCTCTCTCATGGGAGCCTAACATGGCCAGCATCCCTTTGTTTCTCCCCATCTTGCATAAAGGCAGGAGGATCCACATGTGGTTCTAAAAATATTAAATGGGTATTAAATGGGCAGAGATTCCATGTAACTGATGTTTATCTAACTCTATTCCATCTGTTACATCTATTTTTCAATTATAACTGAACAGAAACTCCACACTACTGTTGCCATTATTATTTCTTGTCCAACAAAGGGTCTATGTGCCATTGTTTATTAACATGATATGCTGTCATTATGTTTTAATTTTGCTCTGTCTTGTTAAAGTGATGTGTAGATAAATTCCTAATTTAGATAACACTCACCTGAGCCAAAGATGCAAGGGAAGATTCCATGCTATAATTTCTGTCATGAACGCACAATCTAAAGTTACGAAAGAGAACAGATAGGACTTTCAGATGTTTGTTTTTTAGCAACAGATGCTGTGTTTACATGAAGCATTGAAATGTATCCTAAGTTGAATTATCTTAATAAGCAACACTTAGTACAGTTAGTCCAGTATTGGAGTGTTCGTAGCCGGTAGGATTGATCAAGTATCTGGTCTGTACCATTGATGTAGCTGTGAAACTACGTACTTGCATGATACATTTTGACTCAAAACTATTTTTGCTTTGTTTCTTGTTTTTGGAATAGGCGCATTGAAAAAAAATCTGAATTGTAACACAAAGAACTTTAAAACTTGCTGAGGTGTTGGAAATGTAACCTGTTTGCTTTTCAATGAATATGTCACACTTTAGCTTTCTGTTGCTTATTGGTTGCAAATAGTTTTTTTTGCATTTTGAGAGTTTTTAGAGAAAGAAAATGTTGTTCTTTTGAAATCATTGCAGTCTGTAGTATTTGGCTAATGTTTGAGTTTGAGATGGGGAGGGAGTGGCTTCATTTCAGAAGAACAATTGAAATGTTAATCTCTGTAAAAGTTAATATTAGAACTGAAAATCAATCGCAGAAGAAAGTGCAGTGGGATCTCTTACCTTGTTCCATCCTTCACCCTTTTTTCAGAAGACATCGTCCATCTCAAAAGATTGATTTTGGTGACCATGACAATTGCAATAAAGTAAACATCATTCAATAAGAGATATGTATTTATTTAAAATGCATGGTATTTTGTTTCCATTTTTTATGCAAGAATCTAATTTCAGACAGATTTACTGTAGCATTTGAACCCAACTGATTAAAATTTCCCGGAGCTTTTCTTGATTTCCAATCGTAACTGTTGGAAAAATTGGCAAACAGGCTGTTTTTGCAGAGATTCCTGTAAACTTACACAGACCATAAGATTCTACAAAGTCATAGGGATATTGGAGCCATTGAAATGATACAGCAGAGAAGGGGGCCATTTGACTCATCTTGTCCATGCTGACCCAAAGACACCCAGATGCCCTTTCTAATCCCATCTTCCTGCACAGGGCTCATCGCCCTGCAACTTACAACACTTAAGGTGCAGACCCAGGTTCTTTTTAAAAGAGTTAGGGTCTCTGCCTCCATCACCAACTCAAGCAGCAAGTTTCAGACACCTACCATCCTCTGCATAAAATGGTTTCTCCTCACATCCCCTCTAATGCCACTTAGATTGAATTTCTGAGCTGTTGTTTTTGAACTCTCTGCCACGGGAAACAGGTTCCTCCTGTCTAATCCAGCTCTACACCTCACAATTTTGTGTACCTCAGTATATCACCCCTCAGCCTTCTCCATTCCCAGGAAAACAGCTCCCAACTCTCCAATATCTCCTCGTAGCTACGATTCTGCAGCCCTGGCAACATTCTAGTAAATTTTGTCTTCACTGTCTCTAGAGAAATTAGGTTCTTCTTGTAATGTGGCGACCAGAACTGTTCACAATACTCCAGTTGTGGCCTCCCCACCAGTGTCTTATACAGTTTCATCATTATAGTACTTTTGTATTTTATATCTCTGCCAATGAAAGAGAGTATTCCATCTGCCTTCCTTACAACCTTATTTACCCATACTGCTACCTTTAGGAACCAGTGCACTTGCACACCAAGGTGTCTTTTCTTCTACCCTTCTCAGTATATTCCCATTTATTGTGTATGTCTTTTGCTGTTTGACCTCCCAAAATGCATCACCTCACTCTTATCAGAGCTGAACTCCATCGGCCACTTTCCTGCCCACTCTATTATGTGGAGCTTACAACTATTCTCTACACTATCTACTATGCAGCTAATTTTTGTGTCAATTTCCAAATTGTGTTTGCCACATTCATGTCCAAATCATTAATGCATAAAGTAAATAGCAGGGACCCCAACACTGAGTCCTGCAGAGCATCACTTGAAACAGCTTTCTATTTGCAAGGACAGCCATCAACCATTACCCTTTGTTTCATGTAAACTAAACTAACTTTGGATCCAATTTAACACATTACCCTAGATGGAAGTAAACCTAACTGAACCAAATTAATTCAGTTTCAGTCAGCTTTGTTTGAGTTCCTGACAAGAAAACTTCACAAGGCTGTTGGTAATTAAGTGGAATGCCTTAACATGTAGATTTTAAAATTTCAATTTGCCCTTTATTTTCTACTCTTCCTATCCCATAAAGATGGATGGCTTATTGTATCAAACCAGCTCGCAGTCCAGGCACAGTAATAGCAGTTCTTCATAAGTGATACATACGAGCTGAAGCATTTGTGAAGCTTGGATGTCAATCTTCCTGTTAAGCTATCTCAATGTGTTGCTTTTGGCCATCAGTTGAACAAATCTTAGACAAAAGATGCAAACAAAGCCTGAATTTTCATGGAGATGGATTGGCTCTGCACCAGATTCAAAATGGTGCTGGAATCCAGAATCTGGAAGCCCTTACTCCAAACCTGCACTTTCCATTTCCCCTGGTAGATAGCACTGGGGAACAGGGATCGGATGTTCACATCTAGAGTTCACGGAGACAGCAGCACATTCAAATGTTCAGCCGCCTCTTCATTAGAAGCATTTTTGTGATCATGAATCCCAAAATGCAACTTATGGGCTTCAGATATTTCAGGAGAAAGTCTGAAGCTACCAGAGTATTTGGGGAGTTAAGGTACCTTTTTGGAGAGGTCCAGGGTACCTCTTTGGAATTGCTAAAAGTAGGCATAAATTTATGTAAAAAATGGAAGGTTTATGTGACTGACAGGCTTTCAAGTCATTTAAATCACCTGCTCTTTAAAAATAAAAGTATATAGTTGAAAAAAATCAGTGCTTGCAATTCCAATAGACATCACAGGGCTATTATTATAGGATTAGTGCTGCTTGACTGATACCACACACTATCATTATATTGAAGGGGCTATAAGTTTCGAGTTTGATTAACAGCTCCAAGTGATCATAGAGCTTAACTGTTTCTGATGTGGGGCTAAGAATACAAATGTTTGTATTTGGAAGGGCTTAGGCACTTGAGGAGATTTATATGTATTGAATAGTCTTTTATTTAATAGAGTGTAATTTTTTAATACGGTGAAGTCCATAATAGAAACAAAGAATGTGACTTTATTTCATCTCACCATGGTTCTTAAAGTTTTCCATAGTAGACATTGAATAGATTGGCATGGAGAATATAGCGCCAAAGGTTAATGGGTGGATCATGGGTTGACATTTAGCATTTAGGGGATATGACAACAGCATGAGAGTAGAGGAACATTCATTGGCATGGAGAGTGTGAGGGCTGTGAAGGTGCTAGGGCATGGGCTGGCATGGATAGGCTCAAGGAATGTGTGAAAGGTGAGAATTAGAGCTTCTTCTCATTGCAACTGGGAAGAAGTCCCAGAGCACGGAAGCAAACCTTTCGAACAGCTCACCTTGTCCCGCAGCGGTCTCGTGACTACCTTGGCAAATTTCTGGGATCAATAGGTTCAATTCCTGTCAACACCACCCACCCAGCCCCCACCCCCATCCCCAGCCCCAGTGAGTGGTGACATTCCCTGATTCTGCGCAGTCAACTTTGGAATGAAGATTTGACCCAACATTTTTTGTTCAGTGTATGATGAAAAGTAGTAAGGGGCAGGCTGATTTCTCCTGACTGATTTCTGATTTCATTGCAGATCAAGAAGCGGCAACAAGAAGTTGTGGGATTTTTAGAATCCAACAAAATTGAATTTGAAGAGATTGACATAACAATGTTAGAAGACCAGAGAAGGTGGATGTATCACAACATCCCACAGGAGAAGCAGCCTGCCAAAGGAAACCCTCTTCCACCTCAGATATTCAACAATGATGCTTACTGTGGAGTAAGTAGACATCTTTGCTCTGAGCATTGATTGTCTTTTAGACAACGTTACAAAGTTCAAAATTGCAGATTCGATATTTTGCAAGAAAACATGTTCACAGGAACTAAGGTTATCAAATTTGTCTTTCTTTCATGTACCTTCTTTCAGTTCATATTGTCATTCTGGTTTTGCTGTTTCTTCATAGTTTCTGCCAATCTGCAGTTGAAGTTATAATAATCAGTAGGGAGAGCCTTTCCAGACACTAATGTTGGATTTTTAAAAAAAACTCAACATTATGTCAAGTTATTTAGTCTAACATAAAATCAGATAGCATGAGATGAAGTCCTTAACCCATCTTGCCAGTGTTGGCTTTTCAAAAGAAATTAGCCTCCACTCTTCTGCTCTTACCCAATAGTCCAATAAGCATTGCCTCTTCAAATCTACATCCTGTTTTCTTCTGTTTTGTTTCTGCAGAATTTTAATCTGGCATATTCCTACTGAAACTCTAAATGGTGTTGATTTTAGCGAATTGGTTTTTCAGTATTTACCAGCCCCAAAGTGTAACTGAACCGTATCAGAGATTGTAGGAACTGCAGATGCTGGAGAATCTGAGATGACAAGGTGTAGAGCTGGATGAACACA
>NC_063336.1:31505083-31560832 GCF_021869965.1 Rhincodon typus
ATGCTGCTTGGCCTGCTGTGTTCATCCAGCCCTGCACCTTGTTGTCTAACATTGGATTGGGGCTTGTTTTCCTTTCCTGCAGTTTGGGCACTAATGCCAATTCCTGTTTGAACGAACTCCTCAGTTACCTAAAGTAGTCTGTGCCCATATGTAGTAATTCCTGCACAACATTCAGGCTTGAGCTATTTAATGGTAAGTACCATGTTGTAGCACATAAGTTCCAATTAAAGGCCAATTCCAACATGGAGCAGGATTTCCTGCCCTGCTGCCTCAAACATCATCATGTAACCGGTTCCCGTACTACAGGCTATCCTGCAGGCATAATTGACTAGGTACGGACTCCCATCTCCTCTGGGGAACAAGCACTGCTTCTGAAAGTCTCTGATGAAGAGCAGCCAAGAGCCAGATTGCTGAAAAGTTGGCGGGCAAGATTCTTGGCTGGATGTTGCATGAACCGGAATTTAGGTCACCCTGAAACAGGGAGGGGGTGGTCTCTGGTCAAAAAGGGATGCGTATGAAAGAGGTGATTCCATCCCTTGCCCACCTGAGGCACCAGCAATAAGGTTGCAATGTTCTATGTAGCAAAAATTATCTGGAACTTCAAAGATGTAACCTGATTTTTGGAAAGGAGAAGCATTTAGCAACACAAGTAAGTTTCTTAGTTTGAAACCAGCTCAGTCTTCAGAGTTTTCTCTGAATAGGTACCAGTAGCAGTTAGGCATACCACTGTTTCTATTTAGTGAATAATCTCTGTAATGTGGTGGAATAACGTGGAATAATCTCTGTAATGATGGGGAGGTGATGGACCTAGTGGTATTATCGCTGGACTGTTCTGGTAATGTTCTGGGGTCTTGGGTTTGAATCCCACCATGGCAGATGTTGGAATTTGCATTCAATCATTATCTGGAATTAAGAGTCTAATGATGACGATGAATCTATTGCTGATGGTCGGAAAAACCCATCTGGTTCACTAATGGCCTTTAGGGAAGGAAACTGCCACCCTTACCCGGTCTGGTCTACATGTGACTCCAGACCCATAGCAATGTGGTTGACTCTTAACTGTCCTCTGGGCAGTTAGGGATGGGCAATAAGTGCTGGCCTAATCAGTGATTCCCTCATCCCATGAATGAATTTAAAAAAAGACATAGTTTAACCCCTGAAGTGCAATGGACAGTATGCTAATAGAAATTCTGCTTAGGACCTTGTGAAGTAATTCAGAATGTAATTAGAGTTGGGAACCTCCACCACTGACCATTCGAAGCAGAGTCTTTGTACATTTTTAAGACAAAAAAAAGATTCTAGTTGAGCAAGGGAATGAAAGGTTATTGTAGGTATGTGGGAATATAGAGTTAAATTTACAATCATACCACCCATGATCTTGTTGAATGGCAGCAGGATCGTAAGGCCACCTGGCTTCACCTGTTACTAGTACACATTCATATTATCACAAATGGAGTAAAAATCCATTTTTAACATATATTTATGTTTAGTGACTGTTTACAAAATACATGAAGCAGCACAACAAGGATGACTGCCATATTTAGATGATTGGACTTAGCAATAACCTTCCAGAAACTTCTCGGAAATCAACATGAGTCAAACAGTCAATACTTTGTGTGCCTCCTGATGGCTCTGGAATACAAACAATTGCATTCTGACCTGCCACAGAGATGATTGTCTCCAAGGTAAAAACATCTTGTGCATTAGAATTGCAAGGTACATCCATCCTACAAGGAGATGTGTGAATGACATTTCACGTAACTCTGGGATTGGCCGTAGACTATTTGCAATGCAGGCCTTTGTCCCAATACTAATTGGTTCTCCCCATCAAGGAGACCTGATTCTATGTCTTCCACAGTCCTGTCAAAGTCACTTGACAGAATGTTTCATTGCCAGAACTTCCCAACAAGCAACAAGCCATAGCTTGGTTGGTGGTGAGAAGGGCACTGCCTGTCAGATCTTTCATCCACAAAGTGGCTGTGGGGGAGTGGGGGAAGAGACTGTCACATATCTCCTTATGGAACATGCCTTTACTGGGGAGAAATGTAGTGGTTTTTCTCAAAGTTTGTCCTGAGCAGCTCTGTGACACAGGACTCTGTGCCGCACAGCTGTTCCCTGGGAGATACACCAGACAAATATTGACTGTGCTTGGAAGACCAACCACTTGTTGAAAGATGCTGTTTAGTCTGCCTGAAACTTGTTGATCTCTCAATGTACAGAGTTGACCTCAACTGAGTGTTGCAGACTGGCACATTTCCAAGGTCCAGGATAATGTGTTGACAGATGCACAAAAGCCTGGGGAAGATGCCTCCAAGGCGTAGTGGAAAAAGACCACTGTCTAAGGTCTTTTAGCCAAAATATAATAACAAGGGTCAGTTCAGTTGTCAGATCTTTTTGTTGCTTCAGTGTATGTAAATAGCATCCCACATGTGTAGGAAATGTTTTGATATTTGCAACTGCAGGGAATGTCACATTCAAATGTTTTTTTCTTGATGTGCATAGACTGTACATAACTGCTTTAGCACTTGTGAATGTACATAAAGATAATTTTTTCATGAATGAAGTATATCTTTGCCGTTAAAAATGTCTCGCACAGTACAGATTCCAGTTGCCTTTTTAACCATATAGTTTTGAAATTGCTGTTAGTTTAGGGGTCAGTGCTGCTCCATAAAACACCGATTAACAATACCAAGACCCCTAACTCCAGGCTTCAAAGGAAAAGCTGCCTATAGAAAGCAGCCAACAATCTCTGCAAGTAAAACTTTCTTTTGACTAAACAATGAAGTAAAAGTTACATTTCAGCAAATCTTGTTCAGAAGACGTTTGAAAAGATTTTTAAAGCAAACAAATGACCTACAACTCCTTAACTGCTAGCTAACTAATCAGCCAGGCACAGAGAGGATTTCCAGACTACTATCTCCAGTTTTGAACTTTCAAACTTCACTTTAAAAGCAATGACATCGTTAAACTGGTACGCATTGGTTGTTTTGCACTTAAATTGTTAGTAATTGAGTGATCTCTTTATCCTCTGTGATTCTTTCTTGCCCATTACGTTTCTATATGTGCCATTGTGGTGAAGCATTCCCTTGCATCTAAGACTGTGTGAAATAAATTATACTTCTGATTTAACTTTGCCACAATGTTCTGGCAGTCCTCACTAAAGCAGAGTCCACCAAGAGATAGAGTGAGAAAATCACTATTTAAAATAAAAAAGGGAAAAATTAAATCACAGACTAATAACACTCAAGTGGTGAGGTTAGAGAGAGAGGAGGAGCGTTGTTTTTAAACTTGTTATCGCTCTGTAACAATAACATGCTTGTATGTTCATGGAAATTTGGGGCAATAATGTGCAACTGCACAGAACAAAATTGCAGGTAGAAATTCGGATTGGCAAAATATATTCATTCTTTATTCCTGCATGTGCTGTTGTTACACAAATCACTTGTTGAATTAATGCACGCATCAATTTTTTTAAACTGCTTTGGTGAATTAACTGAATGTGGCATTAGAAAGCAGAAACAAGTCAGTATTTTTCTTAGAGATAGTAAGAACTGCCGATGCTGGAGTCAGCGATAACACAGTGTGGAGCTGGAGGAACGCAGCAGGCCAGGCAGCATCAGAGAAGCAGGAAAGCTGACGTTTCTGGTCAGGACCCTTCAGAAATAGGGGGGGGGGAACGGGGCTCTGAAATAAATAGAGCGAGGAGGGCTGGAACTGGGGAAGGTAGGTGGGATGGTGATAGGTGAGTACAGGTAAGCAGTGGTGGGGATTGGTCAGTGAGTTGGGAGGAACGGATAGGTGGGAGAGAAGACAGACAGGTCAAGAAGGCGGGGATGAGAGGGGTTGGGGAAGGTAGGTGGGGTGGTGTTAGGTGAGTGCAGGTAGGCAGTGGTAGGGATTGGTCAGTGAGGTGGGAGGAGTATTTTTCTTGATGTCCAGTTGGTTTTGTTTGTCACTTTAAGGTTATGTTCTCTATGACATCTAACTTTGCTGCGTTCATTAGATGAAAAAGAAAGTCCAATAGACATCAAAATTGCTTTGCCCATAATTAAAATACCTATGACCATCATCATGATAATCCAGTGCCTTGGAGAAAATGAATCATACAATAAATTACTGTATTTATTTTGTAGTATTGGCAATGCTGTACTTTCCTCAAAAATAATTTGACTAATCTACTTTAAAAAAGTCTAAGCATCAATTAGTCAAAGTAAAATTACCTGTTGGGGTACAATCCATAGCCTAACCATACCCGTGTGGTAAGTAGCTTTGCGGATTGAATTTTGCTCAGGATTTTCCCATAAAGTCAGTGATAGAAACGAAGAAGCGTGTCCAACAAATTTATTGGATAAGCAAGAGATAGTTCAGGGACATTTGTCCCATAATGGTTAGCGAAAAAGCCTCTTTTATAGAGCCTACCTTTCTCTTCACAATCAAATAATCATTGAAATTGCTAATCAAAAATATGATTGAAAACATCTCTGAGACCAGCAGATGAACAGCAACAGTCAGAGAGAAATGGAAAGCTACTAACATGGTCAGGAAAAGCAGGACGAAGAGGGAGGTGAATGTTATTACTTTTCACTTTGTCTGTGAACAATGTCACAAGAGTTCTGTTGGAGTTGTTCCAAGTGTTGTTTCTTCAGTTTTCCTCTTTACTGCACTGTGCATGGCTCTTTAAATCTGTCAGAGACTTGAGTGTAGGCATTTTGTGCAGAGCTGTCTCTGATTTGATAATAAGATGAGAGTGGTTTGGTACAGGCAATAATTTCCATTTACACCATACTTTTTACTTGTATCTTTTTAAATCCCAATTGTCTTCAGTAAAGAATATAGAAATTGGCTGCTGAGTCAGTAAGGAGCAATTAGGCAGTACTCCCAGTTTGTGGTGTCACACAATGCCAGGATCTGCTCTCAGGCACTGTCTAACCAGCAGCTGAATCTTAGAAATGCAAGGACTGACTCAGATATGTTGATAAACTCTTGGATGCTGCCAGTTTAATATATTTAGGATTACAGAACAATTCAGTCATATACGCTTTACCTTTTAAGGTTATGAGTGAATCTAACATGCTCTGTGATCCCATTGAAATTGCAAAAAGCATTTGGAGAGGACTTTTGTAAAGGAAGCACTTGGATTCCCTCATTCAGTACATGGGTTCTCTTTTTAATATGACCTCAGTGATATTTTACTGAGGCCCAATGCTCCAATAAAATGCTTTAATAGATTCTGTAGTGGAAGCCACACAACACATTTTAGGATGGGAATGATTGGCTGCTTGCATGTCACAGTAAATCTGAAATAATTTCAACGACTGAGTTTAAAGCTCTCTGGAAATCTTGTTCTTAGTCTATCACTTTGACTTAATTCTAATCCACAAAAACTTTGTGCTTCTGACAATGAGTATAAGAAATGAATGACATTGCCCATAAGTTGCCATCCATTTCCTATAAAAGGTTGGAAACTACATGGAGCAGCAGAGATGCAGAGCAGGGGAGACAATGAGCTTGTGGTATTATCACTAAATTATTATTCTGGAAACCCACCTCATGTTCTGGGACATGGGTTTGAATCCTGTCGTGGCAGATGGTAGATTTTGAATTCAATTTTAAAAAGTCTGGAATTAAGAACCTACTTATGACCATAAAACCTTTGCCGATTGTCATAAAAACATACCTCGTTCACTAATGTCCTTCAGAGAAAGAAATCTGCAATCTTCAAGGGCAAACAATTCAAGGGCAGCTAGGGACAGACAATAAATGATGGCTAGCCGGCAATGCCCAATCCCATGAGTAAATAAAATCAAAAGATGTGATAAATTAGTTTGTGGGATTAGACATTGAAGGAGTTCCATCAGTGATCAGTTTTGTGTCACTCCTGACATTTTCACCATTTTTGGCTTCATTCCAAGAGCAGTCCATGTTTAAATGCAACAAGATCTGGACAATATCTCAGCTTGGGCTGACAAGTGGCAAGTCACATTCACACCACACAAATGCCAGACTATGACAATCACAAATAAGAGTCAATCTAACCACCGGCCCTTGGCATTCAGTGGTGTTGCCATTGCTGAATCCCCTACAATCAGAATCCTGGGGGTTATCATTGACCAGAAACTCAACTGGACTCACCACATGTACACAGTGGCTATTTAGAGCAGGTCTGAGGCTAGGAATACTGTGGTGAGTAACTCACCTCCTGACTCCTCAAAGCTTGTCCACCATCCACAGGGCACAAGTCAGGAGTGTGATGGAATACTCCCTACTTGCCTGGAAGAGTGCAGCCCCAACAACACTCAAGAAACTTGACACCATCCAGGACAAAGCAGCCCGCTTGATTGGCGCCATGTCCACAAGCATCTACTCCCTCCACCACCGATGCTCAGTAGCAGCAGTGTGTACTATCTGCAAGATGCACTGCAGAAGTTCATCAAAGATCCTTAGACAGCACCTTCCAAACCCTCAACCACTTCCATCTAGAAGGACTGGGACAGCAGATACATGGGAACACCACGACCTTCAAGTTCCCCTCCAAGCCACTCACCATCCTGACTTGGAAATATGTTGCCATTCCTTCACTGTCACTCGGTCAAAATCCTGGAATTCTCTCCCTAATGGCATTGTGGATCAACCCACAGCAGGTGGACTGCAGTGGTTCAAGAAGGCAGCTCACCACCACCTTCTCAAGGGCAACTAGGGACGGGCAATAAATGAATATAAAAATAATTTTAAAAGCCATTTGTGTCTTTCTTTTTAAATTAAGTTCACTGTTCCTTACTGTATAATAAAAGGGGGCAGGACCGGCACCTGGGAATCTTTTGTGGGATAATCCACAGATCATATTGTCAGGAATTCATAATAGTTGTTCTTTTGGCTAGAATTTTGGTTCCCCAATAAAAGCCTGGGGAAAC
Source organism: Rhincodon typus (assembly GCF_021869965.1). Taxonomy (NCBI): domain Eukaryota; kingdom Metazoa; phylum Chordata; class Chondrichthyes; order Orectolobiformes; family Rhincodontidae; genus Rhincodon; species Rhincodon typus. The sequence goes on from NC_063336.1 coordinate 31,511,995, forward strand.
ACCACTCTAGCCGTTTGTGGATCCCAATTTGTTTGTCCAGCAATTAAACAGTTGTTGTCAGGGCTCCTGTCCCTTTAAAGAAGAGAAATCTGCCCCAACAGCAGCCAGCTAATATAGGGCGTCTTCAGTTCCAGCAGTGCTACTGGGAGCTAAGGCCACTGCTGGAACTGCACCAGCTGAGAGGATGCCATGGAAATACGCTGCCCTCCCAGTTGGTAACTGAGATCAGGGGTAGTTTGACGAATCAAGCAAAACCTATGCTGGGCCATGGTGGACATGATGAGTACAAATGAAGGCTTGCAGTGGGAGCAGTCACATGGAGCTTATTTGTGGACCACAAAGTGCCTGATCACTAGGACCAACCCACAAAGTAGGACTTTATGTGAGGGTGCTCTTTTGTCAAAAATTTAATTGAGCGTTTTGAAAAAATGATGAAGATGATTGATGGGGGTACGGCAGTGGATGTTGTCTACATGGACTTTAATAAAGCATTTAACAAGGTCCCTCATGGTAGGTTGGTCCAGAAGATTAAGTCAGTGGGATCCATGGTGAGTTGGTAAGTTGGATACAAAATTAGTTTGATCATAGAAGACAGAGGGTAGGTGTGGAGTGGTGTTTTCTGACTGGAGGTCTGTGACCAGTGGTGTTCCACAAGGATCAGTGTTGGGACCTCTGTTGTTTGTAATTTCTATAACTGATTTGGATGACAATGTTGGTGGTCTGATTAGTAAGTTTGCAGATGACATGAAAATTAGTGGAGTTGTGGTTAGTGAGAAAGGTTGTCAAAGAATACAGCAGGATATAGATCAACTAGAAAGTTGGGCAGAGAAGTGGCAGGTGGAGTTTAAGCTGGACAAGTGTGGAGATCAAATGGAAGAAGAAAGTATACAGTGAATGGCAGGACCCTTAGGAGCATTGATATACAAAAATACTTTGGGGTGCAAGTCCATACGTCCCTAAAAGTGGCAACGAAAGTGGATAAAGTAGTAAAGAAGGCATATGGCATGTTTGCCTTCATCAGTCAGGACAGTGAGTATAAAATTTGACAAGTCATGTTGTAGCTGTATATGACTTTAATTTGGCCATATTTGGAGGAGTGTTGGAGAGGGACACATCCCCACATGGAGCCTAGTCTTCTCTTAATTACAGCTCAGATCAGAGGTCAGTCACACTCTACCTTTCCCAATAAAGTACAGGATATTTGAATATACCGCATTACAGTGGTTACACGCAACATTGGCATCAGTGCTTATTACATCCCCTCTGACCTACACATCCAATCCTGTGAATACATGATCAATGATGGACAACTTCATGGTCCACCTTTAGGTCCTTCCATCATCCTGTCATGTTTTCTAGACCCTTATCACTTGTCCTTGGGCTGTTATGATTATTGACCACTTTCCAACACCAATTGTGATGTCCTTTTGCCAGCTGCATCATATACTTGCTTATTACTAACGACTTTTCAAATTTGGTCATGCAATTCATATTCCTTGCTGATTAGTACACAAAATTAAAAAGGATGTTAATTTCTAACAATTAGTATAATATTTGTAATGTCAGCTCTAATATAAAGTTACTTATAGAGTTATATATAGTTAAACCTCATCCTATGATTTTGCGATAAAGCTAACAATTTTGGGAACAGCTTCCCTCATGTCTGACTTGCAAAGCAGCAGTTGTTTATTCTCTCAAGGTCATAATGACCCTGTTTCAAATTGTTTCTGCCCCCTTTGCTACGTTATTTGTTTCTTGGTACTCATACGAGATTATCTTGTTTATACCTTTTTGTTGTTCTAATCTTCTTGTTGACAGAGAAAAAGGTTTCTCCAAGGGTGTCTCTGTATGCAAGGCTAACTGCCTTCAGAAATTTAATCCCCCAATATCTAATAAATTTAAACTTCTATTATTGTACAAATATGTGTATTGTACAAATATATTGTATATATTGTACAAATATTAATTATAGTTATCTAAAAAGCCTCATCTCAGGTAGATCAAGCTTTCCCTTTCCATTTCATATAAAAATTGTAAATCTCAGATCATAAGGTTTTCATCTGAACTACCTTATCAAAGTGTAACTGTTTGTATTCTAGTCCCGTCTTACTGAGACTCGGGCATTTTGTTGTCTGGCTGTGAAGGCCATGATTTGATCTATATGAAATGCTACATCAGCTAAAATTTCTTTTGATCGTCTGTGTCAGTTAAAAGGAAAACGCCTAATAGCCATATTGTCATATTCAGCTATGGGCAACTACAACAGTGTGTACAGTTCAGGCCACCACACTATAGGAGGGATGTGGAGGTATTGGAGAGGGGCAAAAGAGGTTTACCAGGATGTTGCCTGGTTTGGAATGTGTGAGCTATAAGGAGAAGTTGGACAACTTGGATTGTTTTCACTAAAGCTCCATCGGAGGCTGAGGGACAACCCGATAGATGTTTATACAATTATGAGACACATGGATAGGATAGACATTTGGAGTCTTTTCCCCAGGTGGAAATGTCAAATACTAAGGGATACAGGTAAGTGAGAGAGGAAAAGTTTAAAGGAGATGGGCAAGGCAAGTTTTTTACACAGAGAGTGGAAGATGCCTAGAATGGGCTGCCAGGGAAATGATAGAAGCAGATATATTAGCAACGTTTAAGATGCATGTAGACAGACATATGAACGGGCAGGGAATAGAGGGATATAACCCATTTGCAGGTAGGTGGGCTTAGTTTAGGATGGCATCAGGGTTGGCATAGACATGGTGGGCCAAAGGGCCTGCTCCATCATAGAGTTAGCTTTTCTATGTTTTCTATGTTATTAACAAGTAAGATTGTCCACCTAGGAAAGTCTGTGTCACTGGTCATGGGCTCTGTGGGTCCTTCTGTAGCTAATGAGCCCAATCCTAGAGCCTCATCTCTGACCACATAATTGGCAGGTGTTCCCGGGAGGTGGAAGTGGGCCTTAGCCTTGAAATCACTAATATTCCTTTCTCTGGTTCTTTTTCCATACTTCCTCTTACCACTGGTGTTCTCAAAAAATTATGTACTTTCGTACAGGAGCTTCCTCCAAGTCAGTTTCCTCTGAACGAGGATCCCCATGCTTTGACATCTATGTTGCATTTCTTGAGGGAAGCTTTCAGGGAGTATTTGAAACACTTCTTTTGTGATCGCCTTGTTTGAGTGCCTTTCTTGAGCTGGGTGAGGATGATTTGCTTTGGCATTGTTGGGGGGGTTTGCATTCATCTGGGTAGACACCTTGTGCAGGACATCTTTTAATGTGCAAATACTGTTGCACATCACGGTCCTTGACAGATGGTAGATCTAGTCTCAGTAGCAAGGAAACTTCGATAATTGAGGATCTTCGCTCTGCAACGGCTTTCATCCACCATCACAGCCGTTGATATCACACGAATATCTTCTGCCTGGCTCACTGTTGAGGATGTGTTTTGGATTGTGCTTTGTCTGGTTCCTCCCATCTGACCTTACTATCATGGGAGGCCCTGCTAGGAGTTGAGAACTGCTCATTTTCAGGATCAACAGAACAAGCCTGTCCCTTACAGCAAGGTGGCAATCCACAGAAAGATAAAGACAGATTTTTAATTGGTAAAGGATTCAAGGGTTATGGGGAAGAGGCAGGAAAGTGGAGTTGAGGATTATCACATCAGCCATGATCTTATTGAATGGCTGAGCAGATTTGATGGGCTGAATGGTTTACTTCTACTCCTATGTCTTACAATCTTTTGAAGGTGACTCACTCACTCAACATTATACTGATGGCCTAGATTACAGGCACATTTCTGAAATGGGTTTGATGGAGCTCCAACTCCTTTTATCTCAACATTCAATTAAGTTACTTCTTTTCTTGGTTGAACTTCTTTTGGTGATCCCTAGACTTGGACTTCCACTTTCCAACTACCAAAACTGGGCTATTGTATGTCTTCCATCTGATTTGATCAGCACTCACATGGCATTAAAAGCAGGGCAAATATAATTTTATTATCACCTTGCAAGTAAAATTTCACTTGGAGAATGCTGTGGCATTATACCTGATAGGCTGATTGTATAATAACTCATTGTATGTATCTAAGATGTTCTCCTGTTTGACATGGACCTAAAATGCAAGCTATTACTATATCCTCCAATGCCAGAAGTAATGTAATGTCAAACAACAATGCAACAGATTTTTCACTGCATATAAAGAGTCTTATTTTGATGATACTTGTGAGCAATTCAATGAGCAGAAACCAGGATAATGTTACAACCCCAAGTCAATTCACTTTAAATGTGTTGTCAGATAAACCAGTTTGCCGACATCCACAATATTTTGCTTTTATTTAGATATATTGTATTCTATTCTAGTCACAGATTAATTCAGCCTTTCTTTCATTCATAAGCTGTGACTGTTGCTGACAAGAGCAGCATTATTTCCCATCTTTGGTAACCCTTGAGAAAGGTCGTGGTGAGCTGCCTTATTGAACTTCCACAATCTGCATGGTGGAGATACACCCACAATGCTTTTAAAGAGGGTGTTGCATCCTTTTGACCCAAAGACAGTGAACAAGCTACAGTTTAGTTCCATATCATGTGTGACTTATCGGGGATCTTGCAGGTGGTGATGTTTAAATGCACCTGGTTCCCTTGTCCTTTGAGGTGGTAGAGCTCATGGGCTTAGAGCAGAGAAGCCTCACTGTATTGTTGCAATGCATCTTGTAGCTGGTATGTACTGCTGCCAGTGTGTACTGAAGGTGGAGGGAGTAAATGCTTAAGGTGGTTGATGAAGTGCTATTCGAGCAGGTCGGGTTCTGGACTGCGTCGAATTTCTTGAGTGTTGTTGACACTTCACTCATTCATTCAAATGGAGAGTATTCCATCACACACCTGACTGTGCCCTGTAGATGGTGGAATGGCTTTGATGAGCCAGAGGGTGAGTTAAATGCTGAGAATTACCAGCCTGTGACCTGCTCTTGTAGTCACAGTATTCGTTTAGCTGGTCCCGTCCAGCTGCCCGATGGGAAGCCAAGCCTGTCAGTCGGGTGGCTTACAGGTGGAAAATCTTCTTTCAAGTAAAAACAAAACATACATTACATAGAATTAAAACTGCACAAAATTCAGAGACCAAAACAACTCTTCTCCTCTATGTGCTGGCTTGGAAATCCTGCCACAGTAAGTACCTGGATCTTGGTAATCTGGAATAGCTGTTGAGATCTAGGAGAAGACAGGATGTCAATATGTTTAGGCACGAAATGAAGTCCATGAGAATATAATGAACCAACACAAACTTGTTTCAGACTTAACCCAAAGGTCTTAAGCACTTTGACCCTAAGCACATTTAATGAGGGGTTACATCTGGCTTCTTTTATAGTCATAGATTCAAACAGCACAGAAACAGACCCTTCAGTCCAGCTCATCTGTGCTGATCAGACAACACAATCTGACCTAGACCCATTTGCCAGCATTTGGCCCATACTCCTCTAAACCCTTCTTATTCAGATGCCTTTTAAATGTTGTAAATGTACCTGCCTCCACCACTTCCTCTGGTAGCTCTTTCCAGACACGCACCACCCACTGCATGAAAAAATTACCCCTCAGGTCCTTTTTAAATCTTTCCACTCTCAGCTTAAACCCATGCCCTCTAGTTTTGGACTCTCCTAACCTAGAACAAGGACCTTGGCTATTCACCCTATCCATGCCCCTCATGATTTTATAAGCCTCTATAAGGTCACCCCATAGCCTCCAACGTTCCAGGGAAAAATATCCCCAGCCTATTCAGCCTCTCCCTATAATTTAAACCCTCCAGTCCTGGCAATGTCCTTGTAAATCTAGTTTGCACCTCTCAAGTTTAACAATATCTTTGCTATAGAAGGGCGACCAGTATTCTAAAAGTGGTCTCACTGTTTTGCAACAATGCTATTGATATGGCATGTTAAGTTGGCCAGTTAAGCTTCTGAGTTGACAAGAACTGCAGATGCTGGAGTCAGAGACAACACAGTGTGGAGCTGAAGGAACACAGCAGACTAGGCAGCATCAGAGGGGTAGGAAAGTTAAGTTTCTGATCATTGGTAACCCTGAAGATGGTGATAGTGAGGATCTCGGCAATGGTAGCACTCTTTAGGTTAAGGGTTTAAATACATCTAGCAGAATATTTGCTGAAACTGCAGATACTACCTGGTTTGCAAGGGGGAGGGGGTCAATATTAAAATGAGATGACCTTGGCTGATTTTGATACTCGGTGTAATGCAGTTGGCCACCAGTGTCTTTTAAGCAGATGGCAAAACTCTATAACTGCCTCCATGCTGATCCAGAATCTGTGGGAGCTTTTTGTCATTGATCATTGCCAGGTAGGTTTGGATTTAACCTACCACAGAATTTCATGTCTTACCCTGATGCTTCATTGTAGCTCAATTTCTGTGAAAGTTTCTATTGTAAAAGATCCTTATTTTCCACGTTACCTATGTTGTAAATATTTCAAGTGTTTTTGATAAATTAGCAAAGCTCAAGGAGAGATGGAGACTATTGATCAGTATTGTGACTGACTGATAAAGCTAGCTGAATTCTGAAAGTCTGGATAATTAAAAGATGATCTCATCAGAGATGGTGAATCATCATCATCTGAAGAGGACAAATAAATCTAAGAGCTCAATGTAATGGGAGGAGTGAAGATCTCAAGTTCCAGATTATAGATAATAAGCACAATCCACTCATCTCAACTGAAACAAGAGATTGTCTCATGCATAAGAGATCCTGCAGTATGAGCATGACAGCTCAGAGAGTAGGAAATTACTCTTGTGCAGAAGCTTTGAAATTGTGAATCATTGACTAGAGCATATTAATAGGAGAACAGATGAGGCTTTGTATAATCATCGAGCCATAGAGATATACAGCACGGAAACAGACCCTTTGGTCCAACTCGTCCACGCCGAACAGATATCCTATATAAATCTAGTCCCATTTGCCAGCGTTTGGCCCATATCCCTCTAAGCCCTTCCTATTCATACCCCCATCCAGATAACTTTTAAATGTTGTAATTGTACCAGCCTCCATCACTTCCTCTGGCAGCTCATTCCATACACACACCACCCTCTGCATGAAAAAGTTGCCCCTTAGGTCCTTTTTATATCTTTCCCCTCTCACCTTAAACCTATGCCCTCGAGTTTTGGACACCCCCCACGGGGAAAAAACCCTGCCTATTTATCCTATCGGTGCCCTTCATGATTTTATAAACCTCTATAAGGTTGCCCCTCGGCTCCGATGCTCCAGGGAAAATAGCCACAGCCTATTCAGCCTCTCCCTACAGCTCAAACCCTCCAGCCCTGGCAACATCCTTGTAAATCTTTTATGAACCCTTTCTAGTTTCACAACATCCTTCGTATAGGGGGGAGACAAAAATTGCACAAAGTACTCAAAAAGTGGCCTAACCAATGTCCTGTACAGCCGCAACATGACCGACCAACAAAGGCAAACATATCAAATGCCTCCTTCACTATCGTATCTACCTGTGACTCCGCTTTCAAGGAACATTGAACCTGCACTCCAAGGTCTCTTTGTTCAGCAACACTCCCCAGGACCTTACCATTAAGTGTATAAGTCCTGCCTGATTTGCCTTTCCAAAATACAGCACCCCACTGTTATCTAAATTAAACTCTATCTGCCACTCCTCGGCCCATTGGCCCATCTAATCAAGATCCCATTGTACTTTGAGGTAAGGTAACCATCTTCACTGTCTACTACACTTCCAATTTTTGTGTCATTTACAGTTTTACTAACCATACCTCCAATGTTCACATCCAAATCATTTATATCAATGACAAAAAAGCTGTGGACCCAGCACCGATCCTTGTGGCACACCGCTGGTGACAGGCCTCCAGTCTCCACCCTCTGCCTTCTACCTTCGAGCCAGTTCTGAATTCAAATAGCTATTTCTCCCTATATTCCATGTGATCTAACCTTGCTAATCTGTCTACCATGAGGAGCCTTGTCGAATGTCTTACTGATGTCCATATATAATGCAGGGACATTTCAGGCAGGATGAAAGAAAAAAGTACAGATTAGGGAAAAGGCAGAAATATTCGCAGAAGAGCCAAAGGACAAACAATACACAAAGTCAATTAGAGATTCAGAAGTATATTTATGAGGTTGAAATCCAACCTTGCAATTGTATTGCCTGTACAGGGTTAATATATATAGCCAGTTGATTTGTGTAAAATCCTTCTAGGAATTAGTTGCACAATATTTGCTTTTAGTTATTATTATTTAGATTTATGTCCTCTGTGTATTCTATCTCTTTGAGGCACAATTTATTTAGTAGTTTTTCTTTAAGTAAAAATTATTTTGCAAGCTCCTTATCGTAATGGCAATGCATCTTCAACAGGCATGTCTTTTAATTGTACAAATTGTACACCTACACATTTTCTGCCTTCTTCTCCTCCTGTTCCCCACATGTGCTCCAACTTCTTGAAATTACCACAGTGTTGTACTAATGCTTTTTTTTTGTTCTAGGATTATGATGCTTTCTTTGAATCAAAGGAAAACAATACAGTGTCCACATTTTTTGGTTTAAAACCAAAATCACCGTCACAGGTAAATATATTCCTTTTGCTTTCCAGTCAGTTTGCATTGTTTTCATTCTTACCTTATGGTGAGGGCTGGTGTTGCATTCTCCATTGCTATTGATAACACATCCATGCAAATGATGATTTGCAGCAGGATTATGAAAATTAATGCACTGCTATGATAACTTATCTGCATGCAAAATGAATGGTCAGACCGCAAGCCGGAACTTCCTTACTGGACTATTAATTGGCACTTGGAAAATCGTGGGCTAGTAAGACCAAGACCTAGATTTGTTAAAGGCATATCGTGCTTGACTAATTATATTGAGATGTTTGGTAAAGTGACAAAGATGTTTGGAGGGGGTAGGGCGGTTGTTGCTATGTACATGAACTTCTGAAAGGCATTTGACAAAAATACAACATAGTAATAGGCTAGGCTAACAAAATTAAAGCCCGAAGGATTAACGAGACAGCTGTAGTGTGGATACAAAATTTAGTAAAGGAGAGAAAGCATAGAATAATACCATAACACACAGGAGCAGAGGTAGGCTATTTGCCCCATCAATGAGATGATGGCTGATCTGATAATCCTCAACTCCACTTCCTGCCTTTTCCCCATTATTTTTGTTCCTCTCATTGATTAAGAATCTATCTTTCTTAGTCTTGAATATACAAAATGACCCAGCCTCAACAGGACTTCTGTGGTCAGTAATTACTCTCTGTGAGTAAAAAATATCCTCCTCATCTCTGTCTTAAAAGAGAGACTTCTTGCTCTGAGATTGTGCCGTCTAGTCCTACACTCTCCAGCAGGGGAAATAAACTTACTGCATATACCCTATCAATCCCCTCACTAAGAATCTTACATGTTTCAATAACGTCTCCTCCTTTGCTTCTGAACTCCAATGAGTACAACCTCAGCCTACTCAACCTCGCCTAATAAGAAAAAACCTGTGGGTGAATCTAGCAAACCTTCTCTGGATTGCCTCCAATGCCAGTACATCTTTCCTTAGAGAAGAGGATCAAAAGTATTACAGTGTGGTCTGAACAGTGCCTTGCATATTTTTGGCAAGACGTCTGTATTTTTATAGTATTTCACTTTGAAATAAATACTAAAATTTCACCTGCCTTCCTATCACCCGCTAAGTTTGAATGCTAGCTTTTCGTGATTCATGGATGACGACCCCCACATCTCTCTATGCTGCACCTTTCTGCAGTCTTTTCCCATTTAAATAATATTCAGCTCCTCTATTCTTCCTGCCAAGTACATAACCTTACATTTTACGACATTATATTCCATCTGTCAAATTTTGACCCACTCACTTAACCTGACCATGGTTTCATTCTCACTCTTACCTTCCCCCCTATTTTTGTATCATTGCAAACCTGGTCATTGTGCATTCACTTTCATTGTCCACCCCAAGAAGCCCCCGTAGAGAGAGAAGGAGATAGGGTTGGCAACCTGGTTCAGACCAGTGATTTTTGTCAGAATTGGGCATTGCTCAGGTGTGCCCAGCAAAGGTTACAGTTCTGTTTAGTTCTGAAGAAGGGTCACAGGATTCAAAATGTTAACTCTGTTTTTTCTCCACAAATGCTATCAGACCTGCTTTGTTTCTCCAGCAATTTCTGTTTTTGTTTGAGACCTTCAGCATCCACAGTTCTTTGTTTTATTTTATTATTCACAATGTAGCATATTACTTTTCCCCATTCCCTAGCACTATCAGAATTGCTGAATGGAGAATTTAAAGTGAGCACAAATGCATTAAGTGGCTAGAATTTTAGCATCAATAGAAATGAAAAAGAGACATATATAACTAATGTTTTATTTGATATTGACTGATTTACATTTATTGCCTAAAATCAAAATGAGCTCCTGTGTTTGTGTTGAAGCAGTTATATTGTCTGACTGGGCAGTCATGAAACTGCAGTAGTAACTCTTTGTTTTGCGATCATGTCACTGGAGAGGCTGTAAAGACAGTGATGGAACTTCAGTTAAAGCTGTGTTGATTCAAATCTTCTTTCTATGTTCTAGTTAGTAGTAGGCTTGGAAAAAAGGGGCCTTCTGAAGGTAAATCTCTCCATTATGTGAATTAGCATGATTTGCATGCTATTAAGTCTCATCCCTCTGTTGCTATGGCAATGGCAGTAAAGTTAGTGATAAAGAGCCTGAGGTTTACCATTAATTTTTCGTAAAAACTTCCCTAAAACATATCATATCCATGTGACATAGAGGTTGTTAAAGTTAACAGTGCTCTCAGGTTTATTCTTTGACCTTCTTCTTGGCCAGTAGGTTGCAGAAGCCAGTTTTCTGGGTGTGTCAAGTACTTTATAAATTCAGAGAAATTCGTAACTCAGAAGGATCTCTTTCAGAACATAATGTGGTAAGAATGATGGTAAGCCACTTGAGCTTTAAGACTTCTGTGCCATCCAATAAGTTCATGGCCCATCTACATCAGCTCCACTTCCTGCACCATTCTCATATCCCAGGATTTTCTTGGTTTCCCATGTATCTAGATTTGCTCAACAACTGAGCATTCAGAAGCAAAGAATCAGAAAGTTCTGAGAGAAGAAATGTTTTCACTTGTGAGTCCAAAATATTTGACCTCTTATGCTGAAAATACTACCCCCTAGTTCTAGACTCACCATTCAGGGGCAACATTTCCCAGCATCTAGCAATCAAATCCATTAATGAGATCACTTTTCATTTATCTGAACTGTAGGAAATATAGACCTGGGCCATATCACGTCAAATAGAACAATCATTTCCTCCGCTCACTACCATCCCAGGAAACGATCTTAATCTTTGTGGCATTTATTCAAAAGCAAGTATATTTTTCAGTCGGTAAAGAGACCAAAACTGTACGCTGTGTTCTGGACATATTGCTCTAAGACTTATTTTCTCTTATACTTCAATCCTTTTGTAATAAAAGCTAACATATCATTTGCTTCTGAATTGTTTGCTGTACCTGCATATTAACTTTATGATGTTTTTATAACAACACTCATCTCTCTGGATCGTACCATTTCCCAATGTCTCACCACTTTAAAAAAATCAGTTTTCTATTTTACTTGACAAATGCACCTTCACTGGCTTTTAGAAAGAGAAGTCCCACCTCAGCACTCTTTGTCCCTAATCTCATAAGTTCCACATCTTCAAGTATGCGTTCAAATTCATCTCAAAATTACTTATGAGTCAGCTTCCAAACACCTCTCCAAGCAGAGCGTTTAAGGTCCTAATAATAATTTCTCTTTATCTCCTGCTGGAACTTGTACCAATGATTTTGAATCTCTGATCTTTGGCTATTGCCTCATTCACAATTGACAAAAATAGAAATTTACTATCTACTCTATCAAAACATGGCACTTCTTGAAAACATCTATTAAGTCACCTTTTAAACCATTGTGTTTCAAAGAGGATAGACCTATTTCTTTTCAACCTCTCCTGATAGCTGAAATTCCTCATCGTTGGTGAGATCCTGGAAAACCTCTTTTGCTGTCTTTATAAGGCCATTTTTACTTCTTTCCTGATGTGCAATGTCTACAGTGCTCCAACTGATGCCTAATCAATTTATAAAATTCTAGAATGGTCTCTCTCCTTTTATGTTCTACTCCTCAATTTATAAACCCAACAAACCCAAATGTTTTTTTTTCAACCACTTTATCAGCCTTCTCTGCCACCTGTAAGGAATTATGTACAAGGAATATTAATCTTTCTGCTTGGTAATTTTTTTTTTTCAAAATTGTCTCTCTTATAGTGTGCTGCCTTTTCACATGCTTCCTAAAGCACATCTCCTTACATTTCTCCACATTGAATTCCCACATTCAAGATTCTGCCCTACTCATCATGGTCTACTGTGTTATTAAACTTTACACCATCCACAAACTGGATCATTCTACTCCCTAATCCCTACCTTGATTCATAGAATCCTACAGTGTGGATGTAGGCCATTCAGCCCATCAAGAGAACACCCAGCCTCCAAAAAGCTTCCCATTCAGATGCACCCCATCCCTGCATTTCCCATGGCTAATCTATCTAATTTGCACATCTTTGGACTGTAGGAGGAAACCCATGCAGACATGGGGAGAATGTATAAACTCCACACAGAATAGTCACCCAAGGGTGGAATTGAACCTGGGTCTCTGGAGCTGTGAAGCAGCAGTGCTAACCACTGAGCCATTGTGCCACCTGATTGTTTATTTAAAAAAATAAAGAGTAACAGAACCAAAAATAATTTGGGGAAATATCATTGCAAAGCATCTCCCAGTCTGAAAATACCTAACCACTTTTCTTCCGGTGTCTGAGCCAATTTTATATCCTTATCACCACTTTCCCTTTACTCCAAAGGCCTTTATCCTAACGAGCTCCTATGCAGCCCTTTGCCAAATGCCTTCTGAAAGCCCATAAATAAATCACCTACTGTACTTCCTTCATCAACCCTTTTTGTTATCTCATTAAACAGTGCATTCAAATTACTTAGACCCAAGTTACCTTTAAAAAATACATGTCTGTCTAAGTGAATGTCTACTTTCTTCCTAATAATGGTTCCCAATAACATGTTCACCACCAATGTTAGACAGACTTGAGTGTAGCTTCCTAGTTTATCCCTGTCCCCTCTGTTAAATAGTGACATAATATTGGCAATGCTCCAGTCCTCTGGCATTACTGCTGTATCCAGTGAGACTGAAAAGATTGTGACCAAAACCTTTGCTGTTTGTGTCTTGGCTTCTTCAGAAAACTAAGGAGCATTCCACCTGGACCAGAGACTGACTTAGTATGCAACTGGTACAATGACTCAACTTCACTGCTGAGTGACAACTGTTTCATTGGAGGGCTACATAATTCCACACACAACCACCAGCTTTTCCAGAAGTTAAAAAAACTGACTGAAATCTTGATGTCAATTGAGCTCTTGGGTACAATGCCATACCTTGTATCAGCTGGAAAGGAACTTCTTAATTCTTGATGTTGACATAGTTTATGACCAACAGGACAGAAATGTCAAGGTCAATGAAGCCTAGGAGGTGTTCATAATTCCTTCATTTTAGCGTGATCATCTGTTCCTACAATAATTCAATGGTAGTGAGCATGTAAGCATGGATTATTGAGGTGTCAAAGTTAACCTGCATAGCCAAGATCTATGATATTGCTGTGTCAATTTGAAAATAAGTGCTATGTCCTATTATTGATTGTAGAAAAACATTGGGATCCTGAAGCAGCATCTAATTCCAAGGATCAGGTAGTTATTTCTGCAGGATAGATTCGAGCTGTGCATCAGGACCGTGTGAAGGTTCTGGCACCGTTGATCCTGTGGGAATAGCCTGGGAAATTGAGTCCTTTAAGAAGTCCTTTAGAATCAAGATTTAAGAGGACTCCGACTCAGATAAGGTTGACCCAGGAAAACACTGCGGATTGATACTTTAACTCCTGGGTAACAAGTAAACTGAACTTCTGTCTCACTCACCCCACTAACATCAATAACCATCCCTTGATCCCATTGCCTTTGCCATGATAGCCCAGGAGACCCCACAGGTCCCCCCCCAAGACTTTACCCACTGCACCCAACACCACTTCAATCCTACTGGAGCTGACACCCCACTGCGCTTCACAGACCCGACACCCCAATGATCTGACATCGATCCTGCCAAAAGAACACCACCCTCAGACCCACTCCATGCCCATTTCTACCTGGCCCTACTGGATCCAACACATTCCCCTACTCACCACCCTTCACCTCCCCCACCCAACATCTCCACCCAACATTGCCCAGCCCCAGGCCAACCCCACTACAGCTGGTGCCCCTCTGCCTCCTACCACCATTCCAACCAATCGACCTGCCCTAAGAACATACATAATATATATCCTTCCCTCACCAACCTGCCATCTTAACCTCAACCCATGAGGCGCTGTACCTCTTTAACCCCCCTGAACCCTACCCTCTTAATCCCGCTTTTATATTAACCTCCTCAAGCATCTTATCCACATCATGTATCCAACTTCCCTCACCCTCTCACCCACCTCCCATCCTAACCAGAAGGAAAAACCAGTAAAACTGGTGAATGTCACATATGGTCTGGCTCATCTTGTATACGTCAACATGGTGCTCCAATACAATATTTTCCAAATATTGCTGGTTTTCTACTGGGACCCATCTCACCTACCTGGCATCCAATATCCCTCACCCACATGGCAGCCTTATCCCACTCACATGCCTCACCCACTTACCACCCTAGCCCTTCACCCACCTGGCAGCCTACTTTCCACATATGCTTTCCTGTCAAAGTGGCTGCAGGACATTGGAACTACAGAATTCAGCTCACCTACAGCAAGAAGATGTGATATTTCCACAGTGATTTTCCCTGCTGCAGGCTGCCAGCGTTTCTGGATTGTTCCCTGCTGTTTCATAACAGGAGGCTGCAGTCCAGAAATGTCAAAGGTAGAAGTGATCAAAATGTAGGTTTGTATTTCTTTCTGTCCAGTCTGGGTCAGAGACTGGGCTTCCAACTGTGAGCAGAAAATCTGGGGCCTATGTGTTTGAACAAACTGCGGCCTCTCCCAGTACTCAATTCATTGTTTACAGAACAATTCTTGACTGCTGTATACTCTGTAAGCCTGTGATCAGAATGGCAAAGTAATAGAATGGAATTGGTAATAAAGCAATCAATGGTAGTACCAAGAATAGAGTGACAAAGATTGATGTGCTAGGTGCTATTTCGAGAAGTGTGGTAGTGAGCCGATTTTTAATGTTGAAGAGGGGGAAACCACATCAAGTAACCATGGCTAAATAGCCCTATTCGACACTTCCCTATCAAATACCGTCTATTGCCATCTTGTACTGAACGCTGGGTTGTTTGGAACCAGTGACTATAAACCAAATATTCAGCACAGTTCTGAAAACAAGATAAACATTTGTGTAGATTTCATCACCAAGAGAAGGAAATGGAATACAAATAACAAAGCAACCTGTAATTTCATTTCTCATGTAGCTTTTTGCAGAGAAAAGATGATACGAAAGATCGATGAGACTTCACAAACACGTATCTTGATAGTGAGAATATATTGGGGAAGCGATTAGATTCCTTGCTCTTCATCTTGTTTTCTGCATAAAAAAAATAAATCAACATATGAATTCTTAGGTAAATTCAGTCATAGTAATAAAATATACAGCCAATGTAGCTGAAGAATTGAATTTTGTAGCTTTGTCATTCAAATACCCTTCCATTAAGTGAGCATTAATAATACAAGGAAATGGATTAAGAGTGTTCCAGAAATAGATCAGGAGAAGCTGATGTCTAACTAAATGATCCAATGACTAAGAGGGGAATAGTGCTTTACTGCACAGATACATGAGTCAATCCTCGCCCTCCCAATGGATTACAGCAAAATAAATGTTAGAAATCTTTTTTCTTGCTTGCTTAAACTTTCATTTATGTAACGATAGATTTGTGCACTGAATAAAGTCAATCCTTCCATTTGCTTTCCTCAGTTCTGCTTGTGTTTTGTTTTCCAGAAAACAAAGATACGTTTCTTGGGAAAAAAAAACAAATCAGCGTAGATGCTGGAAATCTGTTAGCACAACAAAAATCCTGCAAATATTCAGAAGTCAGGCAGATTCTGTGCAGCAGATTCCATGATTCCAGTGGACGACCTTTCATCAGAACTCCTTACGAGTCCTGGGTTCTAATGAAAGCTCATTGCCTTGAAATGTTAACAGGGTCTCTCTTCGCCCATACTGCCTGATCGGCTGAATACTTCCAGCATTTACAGTCGTTGTGCCTGAATTGTGTTGTGCTCTCATGGAGTGTGGGAAATTTGTTATATTGTTAATTAACATGTATCTGATTGGAACAATCGCACAGTCACTTTCAAATCTCCTGAACTGAAAGCACAACTGAAGGCCAGTACGTGAGTGAGGTGCTCTTGTGATAAGACTCATCTACTTTCCCCAGAACTCCCATTTCTCCATTCTAGACTCAAATTCAGCCCATTTAGACAATTTGTGGAGTTTCCAAATATTTGGATACCAACTTACTGTAAAACAAGCAGCAAACCCATCCAGACACCACGATGTGTCACAACTTCTTTGAAAAAGAAGTACCACTAAGTTGATATAAAGCAGATCATCTGCATTTTTGTAAATAAATGACTAAAGGAAATTCTGAATGCAGGAAATCAGAAGGAACCAATTTGAGATTAATTATCCGAACAAATCTAGACAAGTGAAATGTTACTTCTGAGCTCTATTTCTAATATCCATTCTGGAACCAATTTACCCAATCATGTGAAATTTTAGTCATTTTTAACTTTGAGTTAATGTGTAAATACTCTGTGCGTTTGTGGATAGTTCACTTTTTATCTCTAATTCCTTAAAATTTTAGCCTGATATTTGCTCACAGAAAACCAAGACAATAATAGTTTTGTGGTTTGTTAAGTGCTGGTTAATAGTGAACAAACAAATTAGTCATCCTTGCCTTCCAAGCCCCAGTGCCCAGGTTTAAACAGGTTACTGAAAGTATGTAAGATTAAGTATCAATTCAGTTGCCCTTCTCTCTGGATCTTCTGCAGGGCGATGTGAGGGGATCAAAACTTAACACAATGGATGGAGTTGAATGCATTTGCTCCCCAGGGGTATTCTGGGTAGGGTGGGGGAGTGGACATGTGATCAGGCGATAGGTTTGGGGACAAGGTGCCATTGACTTTGCGCATGTCTCCGATTACATCTGAGGCCAGAAGGCTTTGGAGCAGCCTGCCCCGCAAATGGACACTTGAGATTCACCTAAAGGTATGATTCCATTGCTACTGGTATCGCCACATCAGAATGTTGCCCAGTATACCCTGTTGGGCTCCTCAGTGACCCCCTGGGAGTGAATGCAGACCGTCACAGTCAGGAAGCTGTGCTGATGATTGGACCTAAGCATTAAGATAGGTAATGCCACTAGATTCCAACACCCCCTACCTCTGCTGCTGACCCTCCTGATCATCTTCTCTTGTGACCCCTACCCTGCAAATACCACCCTGCCCCTTTGCTCTGGGGTCCCACAACATTTCTGGACCACTGCTGGGTACAGATTGGGCAGTTACCACTGGCAGCAGCTGGCACTGGGTAGCTGCTGCCCACTGATGAGTTGGCAGCTCTCAGTGGGCAGGATCTCTGCCATCAATCTCCAGGGAGGCCCAACAGTTCAACTACTGAAAGAAGTCCGGAAGAAAAAGCTACACTCACATATGGTGACCAAGAAACAACCAGATTGTCATAGAAATCCATCTGGTTCCCGAGAGAAGGAAAGCTGCTTTCTTTAATCTGTCTGACTCCATATCCATTGCAATGTGTCAGATACTGAAAATGGTCTTGTGAGCCACTCTATGCTTTACAAACAGACAGCTCTACACACCCCATGTAGGGCAATTACAGATATACAAGAAATGATGCCCTAGTCAGTGAATTACGACAACAAGCTATAAACCTGCAGTGTTGTAGTCTGTTCCTCATAAACACTACCTTGTGATATGTTACTTTTCCAGTAGAGTAGCAAATGATGTATTACAGATAGGAATAAAGTGTTGTTGAAGATCTGCTTCTGATTATACCTTGCCTTAACTTTTGGAGACTAAGACTTGTATCTTTGTGCCAAGAGTAACCCGCAGGGGTCTGCTGCCTTTGCAGGAATTTTATTTTAGTGTCTTGCTGTGAGGCAGTTGTTGGTGGTGGCAGCCTTCTGGCTTCTCTGTGCCACTGTTGAAGCTGAATCCTTGTTCTGGCTGCTGATTTTCTCAAACACATTCACTGAATCGAGGTTTCCAAGCCTCATTGTCTGAATTTTTCAAGCACGCTGCTATTGTGTTATTGTGGACTGGAATACCTCAGCTATCTTCAGTGAGCATCCTTGAGAGATGTGTGAACTCTACCCAGTTGCATATTGATAGGCGATGGGGGGTAGGAAAATGCGAAAGTTGTACATTTTGGAAGGGAGAGCAAAAGAATAGAATGTTATTTAAATGGAGAAAAACTACAAAAAGCTGCAACACAAAACAACTTGGAGGTACTTGTGCATGAAACACAGAAAGCCAGCACATAGGTACAGCAAGTAATCAGGAAAGCTAATGGAATGTTGGCCCTTACTTCAAGGGGGATGGAGTATAAGAGTAGGAAAGTCTTACTGCCACTGGACGAGGTGCTAATGAAAACACAACTGGAGTACTGTGAGCAGTTTTGTTCCCCTTATTTAAGAAAAGATATCATTTCACTGGATGCAGTTCATAGAAAGTTCATGAGGATGATCCCTGGTATGGAGGGATTGTCTAATGAACAAAGGCCAAACAGATTTGGTCTCTATTCACTGGAGTTTAGAAAATTGATAGGTGATGTCATTGAAACATACAGGATTCTTGAGGGGCTTGACAGGATAAATATTGTGAGGATGTTTCCCTTCTTGGGAAAGACGAGGACCAGAGGGCATAGTCTCAGAATAAAGGAGCACCGATTTAAGAATGAAATGAGGAGGAATTTCTTCTCAGAGAGTTGCGAGTCTTTGGAGCTCCTTGCCACAGAGAGCTGTGGGGTTAGAGTCCTTGTGTATATTTAAGGCTGATATAGGTAGATTCCTAATGAGTAGGGAAATCGAGGTTTATTGAAAAAAGCCAGAAAAGTGGATGTGAAGAATTTTTGGATCTTAATGAATGGTAGAGCAGACTGGAGAGGCTGAACAACCTACTCTTGTTTCAAGTTCTTATGGTCTTCAGCTCGTATGCCAATCATATGATGTTTTGATGTATGTACACGATTCAGAGCAGAACAGAGCTGTAGATGCCCTATTTTTAGTTCTGGTCACAATAATGCAAATGACTTTAATTCAACCAGTGGACCATGTGGTACTGAAGCATTAAGCAGGATCGCACTCTACATTTTATTTCCACCAGGGAACAACAAGTCACAGGCAAAACTTCAGAAAGTCAGGGATGAAGACAAATGTGATTTTATAGAGAAGGAAATATTCTGAGGAGGTCATCAGCTCTTGGCTGACTAAGAAAATATGGAATACTCAAATTAAGTACACATTCAATTAAATCCTTTGCTACTGCACAGACACACCACCTTCTGGCTGCTCTGTGGAATTACCTAAGAAGTGGATAGAAGACTGGATAAACCCTGATCACCGTGTTCACAGGTCACCGTGCAGGATAAGCTATATCTGTTTGAAATAATCCGAGAAGCTGACTGCACTAACTTCCTGCTGATTGCCTGCAGACCTCAGCAAGGGGCCCAAAATCAGAACTTCCCGGCACCACTGAAACCTCACTGCACTACTTAGAGTTAACCTGCACTTCTTAAAGGGCAGGAGCACTTGGCTGGAACAGGTACTGGCACTTGTACAGGATATGAATCTGACCTAGGATGTCTCGACATTGTAGAGAGTGGACTTCAAGGAGGAATGTGTGGAAGATAAGGAGAAGTATTATAGGGGGCCCGAGTCCAGACGCATTCTTTTGTCGGAGCAGATAGCCATAGAATTCCATAGAATCCCAACAGTGTGGAAACAGCCCATTAGGCCCAACAAGTCCACATCAACTCTTCAAAGAGCATCCCATCCAGACCCAGAGGCTGATAGTTAAGCTGGTGGTGGGGTTGGGGACATTGCTGATAGTATTGGCAGCACTCAGGCCCACAACATCAAAGCTGATCCTATGCTGATTCATAATCTTTGTCACATTTCACCTTTCCCTCATTCTATGTGCTCTTCTGATTTTGTAAGCACACCGCTCTTATTAACCCTTCCATGCCCCACAGCCTTATCCATGTACCACTTTCCATTTCAGATGCCTATGAAGAGCAACCTGGCAGTGGCTGAACCCCAAAATGCTAGTGATGATGAAAAAACAATAATACCACATGCTTTCACACACACACATGGAGCCGTCTAAGTTGTCTCCTCCCTTCTTTTTTTTCCTGTCCTTCCCACTCCTCCTCATGCTTCCACTCCCCACCCATTTGCCATATAGCGAGAGGTAAGGGTCATGCTTATATGATGCCAAGATTGGGCGATATGGAGCTGATCATTATGAATCCTGACACTTTGCTCTGCCATATACTGTAGGACTCCTGCAGACTGGTCTAGGCATTTGAAGCACATTATGTGTGATCGCACAGCTCCATTGTATGTACATCAGACACGTGTGCATGAGTTCTGCATTGGTGTCATGAGGCAGGTGGTCAGTAGATGGCCCAAAGTGCTGAGTTGCCATTTTTTCAGTTTGCTACGATGAATCAAATGGCCTGGCACTGCCATAGAATAGGCATCACGATCACTGCCAGAGTGCCAGGTATTAACCTGCATGATTTGCTGCCTACTGTCACACATCAACTGTAGGTAGAAAGCTATCATTGCAGTGACTGCTTTAGAGACAAACATGTAACGAATTAGCATTGACCTCACTAATCCATGAAAAAAGTACATAGGCTGATGGCCATTGTATTTAGATGTGTGTGGCATTTTAGTTTAGAAAGCTATTTGTTTCTAAATTTTATCAATTGACTTGTGCCTTTTCAAATACTGTGGTGTCTAGGAAATTAACAGCTTATTCCTATCCTCATCCTGTCTGAGTCCAAATACCATCTATGTCAACACAAATACATCATCTAATGAATGAGTAAATAAGAAGGTGAAAGGAGACCCTGAAAACCAAAAAGTAACCCTTGAGAAAAATTTAAAAGGATCCCTAAAAAATATATATTTTGACCCCTGTCGTGAAGAGATTTTAACATACTGTTGCATGTTCAGTGCTTCAGCCTACTCAGGAAACTCGGCGTCATACAGACCAAAAAGAGGACCATAAAGGTAATTGCAATGACTTTCTTCTTTTTTTAATAGTGACCAGAAGGAGAATGAGTACTTCATTGGACCCCACATCAAAACCTGCCTCTACCCTAAAGGAAATTGCATTTGATACCTGCGCCTTCCCAATTCTCTTACCTGACTGCATGGTTCTTCCATCACCATGCACTACAGCTTATAGATGTGCTCACTTCACTCTCACCCACCAGCCTTCAGGTCATTCCTCATGAGCTGGAGAGTGAGATGCACTTAGAAATGTGGTTTTGAGATCAAGGAGTTAAAACAGCTCAACCCTCACAACAGTGAGGATGATCTCTCCCCTCAAATTAAAATTAGATCTATGGGATTGTTCAAAAGTATATGTGGTGATCCAAGCACAATTCAGGTCGTAGACTTTTTTTATTTTACTAATAAACTTGTTTTGTAAAACCATCTTGGACAGTTTACAGCTAAATGACTCTTCTACTTGATGAAAAACTTTGGAAGTATGAGCATTGTTTCTCTTTTACAGTGCCAACTTGAGGGAGAAATTGAGGCTTTGCTATCCACTAGGGGGAGGTGATGGCCTAGTGGTATTATTGCTGGACTATTAATCCAGAGACCCAGATAAATGTTCTGGGGACTGGATTCAAATCCCACCATGGCAGATGGTGGAATTTGAACTCAATAAATATCTGGAATAAAGAATCTAATGATGACTGTGAATCCATTGTCAATTGTTGGGAAAAACTCATCTGGTTCACTAATGCCCTTTAGGGAAGGAAACTACCATCCTTACCTGGTCTGGCTGACATATGACTCCAGACCCACAGCAATGTGGTTGATTCTGAACTGCCTCCTGGGCAATTAGGGATGGGCAATAAATGCTGCCTGGCCAGCGACACCCTCATCCCATGAATGAATAAAGAAACCTCATTAAGATATTTAAATTTGGAGACATGCTGAATCTTGTAATTTATGTGAGACTCTATCCACAGCATGACATGCTAAGGTAAATAGTACATGGGGGTGCTATTTCTTGTTCTGCTGTGATTAGAACACATAAAAATTGCCAGCATTATGTAGTTCTGTTCACAAAAAGAAGTAATGGAAAAGTATGTAATGCTGTGCAAGGTATTGCCGTGTGATCATTGGGATTTTGGATTTCAGAATAATGAATGATGGAGTTTCCATTGTAATTGTTTTTTAAAGTAATATGTTAAAGAAAATCTGTTCTTAATCTTTTATTCTGTTCTTTTTATTCATAGGACACTGAACCATAGTTCCCTGAAGACCCATCTTTAACCTGAACCATTTGCCTCGTGCGGAGCTGGCTCTAAGCTTGGCTGGTCATTATCAAAAATCTTTATAGATCCAGCACAATAAAAACCACTCATATGTTCACCAACAATTGCTGTGTAATCCGGTTTATCACAATTGATATTTTTTTTTTACCGGGCAGTATTACATGGAAAGTAGTATCAGTCATGTCACCTAGACTTGGGAACAGTCAAATGTTTTATCACTTGAATGGTTCTTGTTTGCTGCTCGCCATTTTGCCTTATTGTATCCTGGTTCACTTCAGCAGCGCTTTGCCTGTCTTACTGCCTTTGCCTGGGTTATCATCAGTAGTGATACAAAGAAGATCTCCAAATTTTACCACTTGTGTACTGTGGGTGGGAATAACAGATAGATAGCTAAGAGTTGTATGGCCATAACATGTAAATTGTGATATTAAAAATAACACAAGCAGGTCACTTGTTTCTGCTTTTAAGAACTTGAGAAGGTTTTGAGAATTTGCTTGTCTCATGTCTGCCTCCGCACTAGAAAACATGCTGAGAGTATTGCTGGCGTGATGCCAGTAAAAGTCTGCAAAGGAGTGATACTAAATCACATGATTGGTACAAAAGCATATTTGGAACTTTTTTCCCAACTAAGATATTGATTTTCACTTGTTATCTATTCTTGTATTTGTTATCTTTCAAAGGTCCATATAATTTACTATCAGAATTCTTTTTATTGTAGATCACAGATGTTTATTGTCGATGAAAAGGTTGGTACATTTAGAGATGCAGTTTTTTCACTAGCTGTGGTAAACATATAAGCTTAGTAGAGTTTTTGCATGCTAATTGTGCCTATTAAGACAATAACAACACAAACTTTATTGACGTAAAGGGTAGGAAAGGATGCCTAATCAAATGACAAAGTGAAGTGGATGTCTGCAAAGCCTTATTGCTAAATTCTCTAACCACCTAGAAATATTTCCACACAGACATGGCTGTACTTGGACCATTCAAACCAACTCCTGTCATGTGCTAGAGAAAAATAAGTCCAAAAGTGCACGATGTCTAAGTTTCCAACGAACAAGAGCAGGAGTTAGCTTGAATTTTTCCATCCTGTCACAGTCCCCATATCCTGAGCATTGAAGCAATAATACCACTGGTATGAGCACAAGGTACGCAGTGGAGACAAGGTAAATACGTCATATTATAAAATACAGTAGTAATGTACCATCTATGTCTTCTATTAGTTACCTTGTCAATAACACATAACAAATCCTATACTTGCAGAGTGAATGGATTACTAAATACTGCTAATCCATTTTTGGCTGTCCTGCTGTCAAACCTATTCGCGATAATTTGGAAAACAATCCATTTAGAACTTTAACTTCTTTAATGAAAACAATTTTCCCAAATGCTTCTTTGTTTTAGATATGCACGATGTAATATATTTAATTTCATTGAACTCCATCATTATCACATTGGCATTCAATATCATTCTGATGAAATTAAGCATCGGTCTCTTCCTGATAAATACAAAGGAAGTTTTGTGAAATAGTTAATTTCCGTGAAGACAGATGCATAATTTTTGCCTGTCTATTTTGAAGCCTATTTGGAGTTCAGTCTGCCTCATGAATATTATCTACAATCCACCATTCTTTTTCAATTTTCTTGTCATCAATGAGACTTGACAAGACTTGCTAACACGTCTTCCAATCTGTTGGTGCCATGAGGTATTTTGTTTTACAAGAATAGAAGCAGTTAAAATTTTGAGTCTGCTTTTACGTTCCACAATAAGAACATTTCTATTGCATCCTGTTACTGAAAACTCATACAACTTATTTGCAAACTCCTAAGGCCTCAAATCTCAACCGAACTTCTCCAATGTCCCGTGATAACTTTGGCAGAGGATGAGCAAATTTCCAGAATGAGTAGACTAATTACCTGATAAATGGATGCCATCCATTTTTCTTGCAGAAATTGTGATGGACACAGAATACACCCCTTTGGCAGTTTTAGGAGCTCTGTCTGCACTGTAACTCAATTAGAGACAACCTTGGGCTTCTTTGCATGATTTTGCATTCCAGGAACAGCTTCAAAAAATGATCCTTTGTAAGTAATCTAACTAATGTCTCATTAATTTTTATTTTAAATAGTTCTGCTTATAATTTGTAACACATGAGCACCTTGTTCAACCTTCTGTGCAGTGATTTCCTTAACATACATCAGTTGTTATGAGGAAACTGACTGAAGAATGCTTGAAAAGGTCTCTCTGTATTCCTGAAGGCATAAAACCCTGCAATCAACATAGCTGTTAGCTGTGGTGGATGAGGACTTTTTTGTGTACCAACTGAAGTGCCCCATAGCTAGCAAAGATCTTACCAAAGCATGAAAATTATGCTGAACCTTCAGAAAGCTGTACACCACAATAAAGTATTGCATTAAGTTTTCATCACTAAGGAGATAATGCACATTAATTACCTTTACCATCAATGCTTTAGGTATTTTGCTGATGTGTCACTTATATATCCGTGCACTAACAGGGATGTTCAAATATTGGAGAAAACTAAGGGATGACTTTTCACCTCCTTGTCAGTGGTACTAATATAGAAAAGTCTGTGGAATCCTGAAAAATATATTTATGCATTTTTCAGGTTTACACAGTTCTTACATCAAATTAGCAGCAGATGAACAGAAATTCCCCTATCAGTGTTCATCCTCTAGGGGTGCTTTGTGCTAAAGATTGGAAATTTACTGCTATTTCAGCAATAAGTCAAGAAAGTCTTGATACATCTGTGGGGCAGTTCTGATACGATGAAACACACTTGATGCTGCATTGGTTAGAATGGAGTTGATGCAGTACAATGCTTTAGCTCCTAATCAAGCAACCAACACAGTGAGTTTTCATAAGGGCGGGGGGGGGGGGGGGCGTTGCTTCTAAAATCTGAAAGGAATTTGGTTGCTTCCTTTTATGATTTTCAAACTAAATATTTGAAAATTATCAGATAACCTGGCAGTTAATTTTCCAGTACACTTCTTAGAAAGTTGCTTTATTGTGAACTGTTCGATTTTCCACAATGCTTGTGATGCAAAGAGACCTTAATTCAATACCAGTTTGGCATGGTTGAATTGTCACTCAAAATTTGACTGCATTATTTGCACTGTACTAATTTCTTTATTTTGTGTTTTACATCAAATATAGTATGTCTCAATAGTGAATTATTCATAGAGATATGGCAAATAGATAAAAGAATGAAAAGCAACCTATATATCTTGCAAGCAAAGTAAATTGTGCACAGCCATTTCATGCACAGGGTATGATCTCCTGTGGACTACACACTGTTGACTCTCTTCAAAGAAACAAGATAAATATTTGTTCCAGCAATGGAATAAAGATTCTAAGGATAAAGGGAACCAGAAGTGAACAAATTCTCTG
Source organism: Rhincodon typus (assembly GCF_021869965.1). Taxonomy (NCBI): domain Eukaryota; kingdom Metazoa; phylum Chordata; class Chondrichthyes; order Orectolobiformes; family Rhincodontidae; genus Rhincodon; species Rhincodon typus. The sequence continues at coordinate 31,538,055 of NC_063336.1, forward strand.
TGGGAACAAAATGGTTCATGTACTACTAATCCCTGGATAAATCACTTTTGGAATACAACTGGTCAGAATTGTAAGTGAGGGTTCATGTCCAGAACTTGCACCTTTTTCATGATATCTCTGAATTACGTGACCTTCCTTCAGAATTAAATGTTATTCCACAGAGTATTTTAATTTTTTCACTCCTTTTAGTGGGCCTTTAAGAATAAACATTCACATTATTTATACTAATGTCTATTCACATTATACAAAGATATTGCACAACTTTGTCACTTAGATACTTTAAAATCACCTATATTCATGTTGTCAATCATTCATAGTAAGCCAGTTATTTTTAAAGGTCACACATTGAAATAAGCAGTGCTTTCCTGACGAAGAAATAGCTGTGACTCTGACTTGCAATGAAACCAGATTCTGTCATCCTGGTCTTGAGTTATGAGCCAGGATGATCAGCGCATAGCAGGGCACAGTGGTTTTAGAATCTTTTGAAGTTATCATTTGTTATAGTTCCTGATGTGGTTGCTGAGTAAAGCACCAAAGCTGGTAAGGTATGGACTGAGGATTGATCTCATCAAATTATGACTGAAGTGGAAAGTGCAGGAGGAACTTAAATTTTTTCATAATTCTCATTAACTTCTTTGAAAAGAAATGTTCTGTATCTGGTATCTGTTTCTGTGCCTTTCATGGTACAATATCAGTCAAATTGAAACTTTTAAAAAGCCTCTCCATTTGCAGTTTCTTAAATATAATGAAGCCTAATAAGCACATACGATGGTTATGAGTTTTTAAAAATTTGCTTTTTACATACAAAGAGAGAGTATAAGATGCGGGTTTAGAGATTTCCTTCAGCCTCCATTGTTAATGTTGATTTCTTGTTTGATTTACATATAATTATGCCCATGTTTACATTGGGTATATGCTATTGAAGTGGGTAGGAAAGCTGAATGTAATTTAGCACTGACAGAATGAGTGTGTAAATGGACAGAACTTTGATGTGTCCCCTCAGGAATTTTTAGGCTAATCTGTGCACATCCACCTAATATTTTAGAGTTCTTCCATTTATTTCAAGGCTGTATTCTAAATCAAAAACAAAAAGTTGGAAAAAAACTGAAAAAAGATGAATCTATATAATTTAAACTTATTTTAGTGAAATTTAAAATCCTGGTGCTGCAATCTGTGTTTAATTATTTCACTGAAGTTCCTATGTAGTAACTAATCACAATTCAGCTTCAGCTAGGTTACTGAGAACATATTCATGCATTTAGTAAGGTTGAAAACAATGCCTGTTTGTGTGCTGAAGTGTCCTACGGTTGTATTTATATAGTTGCTTATTACAGATATTGAATGCAAGAGTTTGAATTTTATGTGTACTTTCCAATGTCTTCACATTACAATTACATCGTACTGACAAGCTAATATATGTGATTACGAAACTGTTGGCACAGTCGCTGTGTAATGTATTGTTGAAATAAACATATTGCTCTGTACTATATTCAAGGCTGATTTGGTATTACTCATAAATGAGTCAGATGTTTGGGTGGAGGGAGAAGTGGAAAGTAATCAACTGCAAAAAATTAGGAATAAAAATGGAATGTGTTGGAAATACTCAGCAGGCCTAACACTATGAGCAGAAAGACAATCAAAAGTTCTTATTTCAAGTAGAAAATGATTGTGTTGGGGTGTGGAAAATTTTAATATTTGGCACTTAGTGCCAACAATGTGTGCTCCCAGATCAGATATAGCATAAGACACTCCCTTTATTCCGCTGGAAGAAAATAGTCTAGGTCAAATCTGGAAGGAGCAGCTGCTCTGTTGCAATGCAAGTGTTTCTGCTTTCCAAATCAAATGTCTTTGCAACAGCTTTGCATTCAAGTATTGATAGTTTTGATCTGTGACCCTGCAGACAGTAAAAGCAAGGTCAAACTAGTTATTAAAAGATTTTCCTTTTGTCTGATTGTGGATAATTATGATGTATACAATTAACTCATTTGGTAGGCTTTTTCAACCAATGACCGCCACGTGTTAGTTTCACACCACTCCATAACCACAGCTTGAAAGAGCATTCACATGTTGAATATTTCCCAAAATGTCATCATGGCTTTGTTGTGCCGACCTATTATCCTACTAAAATCAAATTACCCTGCATACCCTACATTATACTATCATCCTTGTGCCTATCCAAGAGTTCAAGGGTGAGAAGAGAAATTCGAATCCACTTAACCCAGAGATTTGGCTGCACTGAGAAAATTGTAACGTATAGTTGAATAATGAAAATACTCTGATTAAGCACACCAGCTAACATTTGACCATTTTCCAAGAACCAGTCTCCAAGTAAAAAGTTGGTGTGTCAAGCCCAGTTGGCTGAATGGAACTTGCAAGGGCACTAGTAAAGTGACTGATATGTCTTTTGTTGTGTGGTTTAATGACCATAACCATGAGTTTGTGTTAAAGTTGGAGTCATCAATGAGAAGGCAAGATTTGGTCTTCTTTATAACATTCTTTATTACTTAATAAAATTAATTTCTACAGGATAAGATATTCAACAGTATGCCAGACTGTTGCATTTTTGAAAGACAATTCCATAAAATCTGCTACCTAATGCTAGTTGGTCTTCTCCATATGCTTCTTTGCATGTTTTCTTAACACCACTCACACTGTGCTATTTATACCTAGTGAACAACTGCATGACATCATTGCAAGGGTGCTTAGGATCCTAAAGCCCTTACACAACAGGGACTGGTGGCAACAGTGCTTTCTTCCTGTAGGAGAACAGCTGTTTCCATGGGCAGCAGTTCAGCATTTTTCCAGTTCTGCTCGGAAAGGAAATGTAGGAATGATGCCACAGCCTGGAAGCCTATTTCAATAGTGGCCTCAAAGCCAAGGTGGCAACTGTCTGAATTTGCATGGCATCAGTTTGTGCTATCATGGAACCACCAATGCTGTCATGAAGATCCTTCACACTTGGCTCCACCATGACACTGATGGAATTGACGATGTTGGACAACATTATACCCAGCACAAAGCTTTAAAAACATTGCAGCTGGACTTCCCTATGCTATGTGACATTGCGTACAAACTCTCTGGCAGGCTGCCTTGTGCACCAAGCAAAGGATCTTCTCCATCCAATTGTGGGGCAGAACAAATGTGGCTTCAGTTTAATGTCTCATTCAAAAGAAAGCACCTCTGACAGTGCATCATCAACTGGCCTGCAGCTGACACACAAATCCCAACATATTTTAGTTCTAGATTTTAAAAAATCCTTACATTGTAGCCATATTCTTGAGGTAATCCTTCTGACTAACATCTGTAGTAATTGCTTCCCAACATTTCTTGAATAGATGCCCAAGCTGCTTCCTGCATCCTGTGTGGGAAAGGATCACTTGAAGTGAAAAGATCACTCTTCTCAATGCAACTGCCCACACCAAGGCTTCCAGCACAGCATGGTGCCCAGTGATTCCCTCCTTCAGTCACTTCTTCCAGAACCTATATAGCAGTGTTTGCAGCCTTCAAGAAGTTTTGAGTGCATTAAGGTAATGACTATGATCTTTATATTACCACGTTTTTTAGAAATATGTACATTTTAAAATAGACATGATTCTAAATTTTCTTAAAATAAGTTACATAACTGAAGGTACCACTACACTATACTTTATCAAAATTCATTAAAGACAATCAATAAGATACAATTAGGACCCATATTTGATTTGTGGCCTCAGCAGGGTCAATTTTGACCCATCTATTTCCCATTTAAACACCCCTGTGCCACAGGTAAAGAAAGGGAAAAAAACTGTCGCTCGCTATATGTATTGCCAGCCAGCCACTGCTGCAAGAAATCAGGACAAGGCATTTCAATCAATGCCAAGTATTTCAAAATTGACTGTTCAGCTACTAACATCTATGCTACCAGGACCATCCACTGCGGTATTCAACTATCTACTCTTAAAGGAAGGGAATCGAGTTTTCTCAAGTACCTGCAAATACCCAAAATGAAAGGAGGAATTGATTCTAACACCTGTTATTGGATGGCATGGAAGAATTTAAGAATCTCCTGTGGGAGGTTTGCTGTTAGGGGAACGTCTAAAATTCTGCCAGGGACACTTTCACCATCTTTCCAGCCATGTGCACTTGGCCTCGCTGTAATTTACCTACAGTAACTCATACAAATGCATGCCCAAGGTCCTTAAGTGACCTAATCATCATATGTCATTTTTCAGATGGTACGAAGATATTGGCAATAAGGTTGAGGCAAGGAGGGGTTGTGGTTGTCCAGCTGGCTCACCTGCTCAGGCAAGAAATTTGGGGCAGCCTCCTCCATCAGCCCCTCTTTCAAGGCCCCCCCCACCCCAGGCCTGCACTCCCTTATGCCTTGCCCTCAGGTATTTCCTACCCTCTGGCCCCACATCATGTACAGGAGGACCCGATTGTGGTGTATAAGATTATGAGGGGCATGGACCGTGTGAATAGAAAGCAGCTGTTTCCCTTAGTTGAAGAGTCAATAATAAAGGGGAACACTTTTAAAGTGGATGACAGGAGGCTCATAGGGGATTTGAGGAAACTGTTTTTAACCTGGAGGGTGGTGGGATTTTGAAATGCACTACTTGGAAGGTTAGGTGAGGCAGATAACCTCAGAACCTTTAAAAAGTATTTGAGTGAGCATTTGAAACATCATAATCTTCAAGTTAATAGGCTGGAAAGTGTGACTAGTGGAGATTTAGTGTAATTTTGGTGGTACAGACTCCATGGGCCAAAGGGCCTCCTGTACTGCATGATTCTATGGTATAGTTCATAAAATCCCTATAGTGCAAATAGAAACCACTCGGAGGTTCTGCACAAACTCTCCGAAGAGCATCTGACAACCCCCCCATCCCCATAATTACCATAGTTAAACCACCTGGCCTACATAACTCTGGACACTGGGCAACTTAGCATGGCCAATCCATCTAAATTGTACATCTTTGAATTGTAGGAGGAAACTGCAGCACCTGGAGGAAACCCATGCAGACATATGGAGAATGTGCAAACTCCACACTGTCAGTCACCCAAGTCTGGATTCGAACCCTGGGTCCCTGGGATCAAAGGGTACGAGGGAAAGCAAGAACAGATTGAGTTGAATGATCCATCCTGATCATATTGAATGGTGGAGTAGGCTCAAAGGGCCAGAAGGCCTGTTTCTGCTCCCAAGTTCTATTATCTGAATTGAGAACAGGATCCACTTCCCTAGGTATTCGCAGTGAATCAATAGCTTAGCAGCATACATGTTCAGACACAGTCGAGCCTAAACTATTTCATTACTCACTGCTGGAGGTGAACCAGATCATTTAGCCTGCCCAATTAGTGTTCAAGATAAGAGGATACAGAACAAACAGACAAAAGCCTGGAAACAAATCATAGCCTAGCAAGCCAATCACACCCAAAAAAAAAACTAAGCATACAGTACGATGTGATTTACATTGCCCTGTGACAGTTAAAATCAAAGAAGATATAGCACACAATACCTACTGATTTCAATCACCAAGTCTGCAACCAACAATACCCATACTACTCAATGGCAGCATATTTAACCTTCATCATTGCTGCACTGGGAATCCTGGAATTCCTGACTCAATATCAGTGCCATCAGTGATTGCAGCAATTCAAGGAAAATCAGCACCATCACTTGACTGCCTCATGATAAAAGCCCGATGTCTACAAATATGATGTTAATGTGAAGGAAGCCTTGACAATGTGCATGTTGCAATTTGATACAGGGTTGCCAATCCCAACAAGCCATAAACTAGGAGACAAATTCTGAAAAAAGATCAAGGGATATGCAATAAATGCTGGCCAGCCAGTGATGTCCATTTCCTACAAGTGAATAAAAAAAAAAATCTACTTCTACCCTTTGCATGGACTAGTGAGATGCTTAATGACTGATCTAGAACTACTCAGGGAAATTTGGTTGCTTATTTATTATTACATAATAACATAAGAGACAGGAGTTGGCCACTTACCCCATTGAGCCAGCTAATCAAATAAGATGATAGCTGATCCGATTGTCATCTCAACTCCACCTTCCTATCTGTCCCCAATAACCCTCAGCTTCTTTGGAGATCACAAATCTAACAGCCTATATTCAATATCATAGAATCATAGTCATAGATGTCTACAGTACAGAAAAAGACCCTTCAGCCCATCAGGTTTACACCAGTCAAAGAAAAAAAACCACCCAAGAAGACTCTTCTTCAGAACATCTTCAAGTTCTGAAGAGTCACACTGGTCTCAAAACGTTGGTGCTGTTTTTCTCTCTCTCTCTCTACAGATGCTGCCAAACCTGCTGAGTTTCTTCAGCATTCTGTGTTTGTTTCAGATTTCCAACATCCAAGTATTTTACTTATACTAGAGCTTTCTGAACTTTGAGAGACTGGAGGCTTGCAGCTCCCCTTTAGGAAGGCACCATGCCAGTCCAAGTTGGAGCTCAATGTCCCAGACAGTTTACACCAGTTTGCTCTTGGTTTGGAGTCACTTCTACATCACAATACGGCAGACAATCAGGATTAAAAGGCAGTTGTTTAGTTCAGTCATGAAAACTTAAATGGCAGAAGGATTGGAAGGTAATGCTTTGGAAGCATTTCTGTGAAGTTTTTTTCTGCCATTTTGCTATTCCAAAGATACCCTGATATCCCGAAAATAAAGATGAAAATGAATGCACAATTCACACTTCCTATTGCTAGATTTGTGCCATTTCTAAGCTATGTTTAACTGAGCTTCACTAGACACAAAATAATACACCAGAGGCGAACATCACTCGCTCTTAGTGTCTTGGTGATGGGCAATAATTACTGTGTTGGCAGTGTTTCCCATTTCTCCTGCCTCAGGAAGTAGACTTCTGGAAAACCACATTGTTAATCTTTAGTTATGACTTGCCAACAAAGCCTTCTCTTTTTTTTAAGTAAGTAAAGGAAAAGATAATTGATGTGTCACAGTGCAACCCATTGTTTTCATACGCCAGTTATCACACTTGGCAGAATGGCTGCCTTGTGATGCAAAGTAATACCAATAGCATGGGTTCAGTCCTATACTGGCTAAGTTTCCCATAAAGGGTTCTCCTTCTCAACCCTCGTGGTGGCACTCAGTAAACCACCACCAGTCATCTCCCTCTCTAATGAGAGAGCAGCCCTATGATCCAGTAGGACCACAGGGATTTTATCCTTACTAACCATCTATCATAGCAATCAAGTAACATCATAAATCAATTGAGAAGTGTAATTTGAAGCAGAATTTATTTTTTTTTTATTTGCATTTTATACATTTTGTAAATTTATAAAAGATGCACTGCTGTGTTCAATGAGCAATACATTCAGGAAAGTGTCAACAAAATTAACAAGAGGAATGCTCATAGTTAGCACAAGAGAAGATTTCTTTTGGTGCTGTAGGAGCTCATGTTATACCTCAGGAAAATTAGTAACCATGATTAAAAGCACTCCATCTACAAGAATTAAAACATTAAACTTGTATGTGCATCTTGGTTTCTGTGGATTAATCCTTTTGTGATTGATTTTGACAGGTTTCCAGCTTGAGGAACTCTTTTATCTTCTTTTCTTCCACAGCCTTATCAAAGGCTTCAAAATCCTGAAAATAAATTGCAAAATGTCAACATATTAATTCTTGTTCCCCATTTTCTTCCCCACTATTTGGCAGAAGAGTCATCCCCAGTGTCTCGGCTAATATTCATTCCCCAGTTGACATGATGCAAAAATAAATTCAGATGGTCTAGTTTTAGCATGTTGCTGTCTGTAGGAGTTTGATGGTAGCAAATTAGTTGCTTCACTTCCTACATCACGACAATGACTATGCTTCAAAAAAGTACTTCAGCTGTAAAGCATTTTGAGACATTGGGTGGTCATGAAATGTGTTATTTAAATAAAAGTGCCTTATGTTTTCAAACAACATTTACTCAGCGGTACTCCAATGGGGGGGGTCAGGCAGAGAATAGAGGGAATTCTAACTTTCTTCTATTATAAAATGAAATCTGTGTTGGCAATGCCAAGATAGCCATTGTCATATAATCATGAATGCATTTCATAATTGGGGGGGGGGGGGGGGGGAGACAATGAAGGGTTAGTTTCTAACAACATGATGTATGTAATTAAGAGGAGGCTATACCTGAAGTAGTAGAAGTACCCTCAGTGTACATGCTTCCCCCCCACTCTCCCCTACAGTGTGATCATACAGGCAGTGCCATCTTTGCTCCTGGCAGATGCCATATTTCCTCACATGCAAAGGCAATGCACCATCTAGCAACGGTCAATAAATGCACCTCTGATAAATAACTGCCCTTACTTTAATCCTAACGGTCATCCCCTAATTCTGCACAGACGGGACTGTATATCTAACTACTAAGATACTAATGGCTCCCCCCACTATCCTCCCTACCCAATGCAACATGCAAGTTTTTCCTGAAATAATTCAGCAGTTCTTGCATCCTCCACTCGATCTGGGAATTCAGCACACACATTGACCACTGATGAAATATTTCCTGCTATTCAGGCTAATTTGTAAATTGTTCTAATTACATTGACCTACCCTGTCGTCATATTCCTTCAATCCATTTTCTGTCATCCACATCTATCTCTTTCCTGTCTCTACTGATCCCATCTTATTCTCATTTAACTAACAAATTTAAAAACAAAATCTTCACTGTGGAGTTCCACTTGTGCAATGCAGAATTTCTTGAGCTAGGGAGAAAATGGATGGACAACCTCAAGCTTCAAGAAATAATGCTATATATAATGATCACTCAAGAATCTCAGAATAAACATGTTGGGTACTTTGCTGCAGGTTATGTTAGGACTGACTCCAACGGGATTTAACACATGCACTGGCCCCTAGTTTCTCAAGTTTCCACCAAAAAACGGACTTTTTAAAATGCTTCTCGCATTTTATTGTTGGCTTTGTAAGAGACAGATGGAGGATTCACCATAATAAGATCAATGGCATCAAAGAGGTCCTCGGGGTGAAAATGATCCCACCAACAACTGGCTCGGAAGAGCCATTTAATTGTGCAATTGGCCACCACTGATCATTTTCTGGGACTGGTCAGGAGCAATCAGGGTTTAAGGATGGAAAGTATTCATCCAAATGTATAATTTATAACTCACTCAAAACATTGTAATGCTCAATGGGGTTAGTTTATTTGTAGCTGCAATTGCAGATTTAAAATGGGTACAAATTGGCAGTAGAGTAGCTCAGTAATTAGCACCACTGCCTCAACACCAGGGGCCCAGGTTTGATTCCAGGTTTGGGTGACTGTGTGGAGTTTGCACGTTCTCCCCATTTCTTTGTGGTTTCTGCCGAGTGCTCCAGTTTCCTCCCACTGTCCAAAGATGTGAAGATTAGGTGAACTGGCCATGCTAAATTGCCCATAGTGTCTAGGAATGAGCAGGCTGAATTAGACATGGTAATTGCAGGGTATGGGAATAGGATAGGGGGCTAGCTTTGGGTGGGTTGCTCTTTAGAGGGTCGGTACAGACTCGTCTAGTCAGACAGCCTCTCTCTGCACTAAATCAGGATTCTATAGTATCTATGAAGTGAATACAGGAAAACTAAAAAAAAAAAAAATTGTCAGACCAATGAATAAAGATTTAAACAGTTGAGAAAAGAACTTTTGTTAAATAAAAGCTGCTTTTTACTTTATGGCTAGCGAATAAATCCTTAAACAATGTTTCTTTACTCCTAGCGAGCAAATGCTTCAATAATATCCAGCATTAGAATGCTTAAATATGTTGTTTTCAAGTAATATTGTCATCTGACCTGGCAATTTCTGTCAATTGCCTCCTCTGCTGTCACTCAGTAAAGACCTCCAATATGTTCACCCTTTTATACCTTTTTCAGAGGATGGAGTTTACTGTACTGTATTGAGAGGCCACAGCATTCTATGAAACTCCTTTTAAAAACATTATCCTTAATTATATTCTTCACTCCTTATCTAAGCCATGATTTGAATTCATCCAGAAAACTGTCCACGTTTCTTTTGCTTTTCCATGGGATGAAGCCCCTTATAAACATTTTATTTCTGAAAGATTGAATGGATTTTGTTGGAACACTGTACTGTATTTTATTGAGATCAAAGGCCTAGTCTTCATAACAAAAAGCACTAGTGTCTCTTGATGGCCTATATTATCTGTGCTTTTCTCTCAATAAGGCTGGTTAAATGGCAAGCTTCAAAACTATGTCAAACGTTTGTTGTGTTCTATAAAGGAAAGAAGGATAGTTTCATATTGTACAAAAGAAAAAAAGATCTGCTTCTGAATACCACAGGCCTAGTGTAAGTGGCAGGAAGTTTTGTGGCAAAATGTCTTTTTGATGTGCATGTATTTCGTTGCCTACATTAGAAGATACTAAAAAGCATAGTATAAACAAGGATAATTTGTTTTATTTGCTCCGATTAGAAGACAACCAAAGCACAGTTCCAACTTACCCCACAGTATTGGTCTCCATTAAATATTTGGGGGGCCATAGCTTTCGGATCCCCCACCTTTTGTCTCATTTCGTCCAGCAAACCTTGACCTGTTGATAGATCAATCAACTCGTAGTGTATTTTCAAGCTTGCCAAGCAGTTAATAATGCTTGACTGGCGACTTTCTAACTGTAATGAATTTAAAAAATTAATAATTGTTGATCATTTTAGTTGTAGGATTATAATATTTAGTAATAGAGTTCAGGTTGTGATGTCTGGCAAAACTGTATGTAAAACCTCAATTGTTCATTGTGTTTATCAATAACTTGAATGTCGAGAAAGCCACAAAGATGGCAACATTGTGAACACTGTCGATGAAAGTGTAAAATTACAATGAGATTAATCATTTAAGTAAGTGGGCAAATGGTAATAAATACATTTCAATGTAGGCAAATGTGAGGTCATCTACTTTAGAGCCAAAAAGAATAAAATAATTAAGTTAGCACAACAATGTCTCTGCTTCTTCAGGAGGTGAAGGACATTCAGCATGTCCACAAGGATCCTTACCAATTTTTATAGATGTACCACAGAAAGCATCTTATCTGGATGCATCAGTGTGGTATGGAAACTGCTCTTCCCAAGTCCGCAAGAAACTACAGACAGTCGTGAACACAGCCCTACTGCATCACACAAACCAGCCTTCCATCCATTGAGTCCATCTACACTTCCTGCTGCCTCGGGAAAGCAACCAACATAATCAATGACCCCTCCCACCCCAGTTATACTCTCTTCCAACCTCTTCCGTCAGGCAGAAGATGCAAAAGTTTGAATATATGTATGAATAGATTCAAGAACAGCTTCTTCCCCGCTATCAGACTTTTGAACTGACTTCTCAAACATTAATTATGATTTCTCTCTGCACCTTCTCTGCTGCTGTAAGATTGTATTCTGCACTCCGTTTTGCTAACCTGATGCACTTTGTATGATACCGTCTGCCTATATAGCATGCAAAACAACACTTTTCTCTGTATCTCAATACATGTACCAACAATAAATCCAACTCAAACTCCATGGAGACCCAAAGAGACTTGGGGGTTCCTTGTAAATGGTTCATTCTTCTTTTTAAGCAGTCCCTTGGGATTGAGGATGATTTGTGTCCACTTCAGTCCAATGGACTTGGAGATAACTTAGAAGTCCATGTACATTACCATTTTAATGATCATGGGCAGATACAAGAAAATTCAAATTCTAGTGGAATGCTGACCTTTATATCAAGAGACCTAGAAAGCAAGGGAGGAGAAGTTGTACTACAGACATGCAACAGACCACAGCTGGAGTAATGTGTTCAATTCTAAGTGCTAGACGTTAGGAAGGATATACTAGGCTTGGAGAGAATGCAGCATTAACTTAAAAGTAATACCTTATCTCCAAGGACTGAATTATAAAGAGAGATTACGTAATGAATCTTCTAGAATTTAACCAGGTAATGGGTGATTTGATCAACATTTGCATGATTTTAAGAGGAACAGATAGGCTAGATAGAGATAAACCATTTCTACCCTCTGGTGAACCTAGGACTAGTGAGCATCATCTAAACAGAGTCATACAGCATGGAAACAGACTAGTTGGACCGAAGGGTCTATGCCGAACCTAATCTAGTCCCAACTGCCTACTTCTGGCCCATATCCCTCCAAACTTTTCCTATTCATGTACCTATCCAAATGTCTTTTAAGTGTTGTAATTGTACCCACATCCTCAGGAAGTCCATTCTACATGTTCATTCCCATCCGAGGGAAAAGACAACTACCATTAACTCTATCTATACCCTTCATTATTTTATAGGAGAATTGGATAGTAAAAATATGAAATTCTCATCCTCAAATGGCAGTTGTGACAGATCAATCAGATTTGATAGTTTTCCTAACCCAAATGTTACTGAGTCACAGATCAGACATTTAAAGGCAGAACTAGCTTAAGGAGCTAAATGGCCTCTTCCTGTTCCCATGTTACTAATTTTAAGGCTGATCTATAATAAAATTTAATTTCCAAGCTGAGCAGTCAATAAATAACAGTAAATGGTGTAGTAGCTCCTTAACAAGTCACTTTTGGGACAAAGTAGTACAAATATAAAAGTGCATTTCTTAGTGTCCCCTTAGTGATGTTTACACATAACTACTTTACTAATATCCCTTCTGTTTTTTCCCCCCCAAGTGTACTGATATAATTTTAATGTACTGACTAATCCATTTACTAAAAGAACTCCAGGATATTCAACATAATTGGCACTGCTCCAAAGACATCAGTACAGGAAACCAAAATCTTATATGTGAGGCAGGGGCGTTTAGGCAGTAAAACTCCAAAAGTTAGAGCCTAGGCTGCTGAGAGCAGACTGATACCCGGAGGCAGAATTGGAGGAAGCTGGGGTGAAAAGGGGGAGGGATATTAAGATGGGCAGGCAGAGAGATAGGTAGCAGAGGAAACGAGTTGTTGAGAGTACTGTTGTGGTGGGGGCTAATGAGAAGAGAAATGTAGTGCTGAGGGGACAGCATATGCAAGCACCTATAGCAATCTTTTGAAACTTGTTCATTCACAAAAAAGTACTTCTTTATCTCACCTGCCAAGATTTTGTTCTCACATTTCCAGAGGCTACTGTGTAAATTCTAATAGCATCAAGATTCAAGGATGTCAGGTACTAACTGGAACAATAGCTATTTAGACACTAATGATGAAGTGAGTTATTACAGTCAATCTTAAACATTAAATTATTTCCTGGTCCAGCCAATTTGAATAGAAAGTAAGTGAAACTTAGTCTCCAAATATCATTTTCTTAATTTTTTGTTTTAAAAATTCATTCATGGAACAGGAATATCTCTGACTAGGCCATTATTTCTTGTCCTTCTCTAATTTCACTAGAGACCACTTGAGCTGCTGCATCCACAGTGGGAGGGAGTTCCAGGATTTCCAACAAAGAAAGAACAATGATATAGTTTTATAAAAATAAAAGAAGATACGAGCAGGGGTAGGCCATCGACCCCTTGAGCCTACTCCTGCCATATTTTACGATCATGTACTGAGCTTGATAATCAGCCACTAATCCCACTCTCCCACCCTCCCCCTATATCCCTTTAGTCACAATAGCAATATATACCATCTCTTGAATACACAATGTTTTGACCTCAATCACTTTCTGTGGTAATGAATTCCACAGGCTCACCACACTCTCTCTGGGTGAAGAAATTTCTCATCTTAGTCCTAAAAGTTTAAATTTCTTACTCTTAAACTATGACCCATGTTTCTGGACTCCAGCACCATTGGGAACATCCTTCCTGCATGTAACCTGTCCATCCTAGTAGAATTTTATAGGTTTCTATGTCATCTCCTCCCACAGCCCCATCATTCTAAACACCAGTGAATACAATTCTAACCAACTGAATCTCTGCTCATACATCAGTCCTGCCATCCCAGTCAACTTTTCCTGCGCTCCCTCAAGAGCAAAAACATCTTCAGATAAGGAGACTAAAACTGCACACAATGTTCCAGGTATGGCTTTACCAAGGCCCTGCATAATTGCAACAAGACATCCTTATTCCTGTACTTGAACCCTCTCACTATGAAGGCCAACATAGTTTGTCTTCTTTACTACCTGCTGCACCCGAATTCTTACTTTCAGTGACTGGTGGTGCACAAGGCCACAGAGGTCTCATTGAACATTCCCCTGTCTCAATTTACAAGTGTTCCAATAATAATATCCCTTCCTATTTTGGCTACCAAAGTGGATAACCTCATACGTATCCACATTATACTGCAACTGCCATGTATTAGCCCACTCACTCAACCTGTCCAAATCACATCCTCCTTAATGCTCACCCTTCACCCAGCTTTGTGTTTTCTGCAACTTGAGATATATTACATTTAAATCCCTCATCTAAATCATAAAATATATTTTGTGAACAGCTGGAGTCTCAGTACCAGCCCCTGTGGAAGACCACTGGTCACTGCCTGCCATTCAGAAAAAGACTCATTTATTCTTACTCTGTTTCCTGTCTGTTAGCCAATTTTCTGTCCATCTCAATACACCACCCCAATCCCATTCCCTTTCAACTCAGGATGCTATGTGGCTTGAAGAGGAACTTGCAGGTTGAGGTTTCCCATGCTCCTGGCTCCCCTTATCACTCTAGAAGTTGTGACTTTGAGGGGCTCGGCCTTAGGAGCATTGGTGAGTTACTGCAGTGCATCTTGCAAATAGGACACATAGCAGTCAACAGGTACCAGTGGTGGAGAAAATGAATGTTGAAAGTAGTTGAATGTGCTGTGGGGGAAGGGAGGGGTGTGCAGGTGCAATAAAGTGGAATGCTTTGTCCTGAATGTTGTCCAGCCACTTTGTTGTTGGAATTGCACGTTTCGAACATGTTCCAGCACATTCCCGATTTCAGCCTTGTTGGTGGCAGTAACGATTTGGAAAGTCAAACTGAAAGTCACAGAACTTCTGACCTGCTCTTGTACCCAATATATTTATATGTTCAAGTGAGATTATTTTTAATATGCTTCCTGCCATTGACATGGATGAATGTCAGGAAAGATAGTTAGACTCCTTTGTGATAGAGATGGTCACTGCTGGCATGTATGGAGTGCAAGAGCCAGTTATCAGTCGAAGCCTGAATGTTGTTCAAATCTTGCTGTATGCAAAACAAGGACTGCTTCATTATCTGAGGCGTTAAGAATGGAACTAAATAAACACAGTAAACAACACATTCTGACCTTATGATAAAAATTATGATGAAATAGCTGAAAACAGATAGACCAAAATATTGCCCGAGGTTCAGAGTCATAGAGATGTACAGCATGGAAACAGATCCTTCGGTCCAACTCATCCATGCTGACCAGATATCCTAAATTAATCTAGTCCCGTTTGCCAGCATTTGACCCTTCCTGTTCACATATCTATTCAGATGCCTTTTAAGTGTTGTAATTATACCAACCTGCACCACTTCCTCTGGCAGTTCATTCTCTACACGCACCACCCTCTGTGAAAGTGTTGCCCCTCAGGTCCCTTTTAATCTTTACCTTCTCACGTTAAACCTATGCCCTCTAGTTTTGGATTCCCCTACCCTGAGGAAAAGAGCTTGACTATTCACCCTATCCATGCCCCATCATGATTATATAAACTTCTATAAGGTCACCCCTCAACCTCCAGAGAAAATAGCCCCAGCCTATTCAGCCTCTCCCTATAGCTCAAACCCTCCAACCTTAGCAACATCCTTGGAATCATTTACATAGATGACAAAAGACAGTGGACCCAGCATCAATCCCTGTGGCACACTGCTGGTCACAGGCCTCCAGTTCGAAAAGCATTCCTACACCACCACTACCTTCCGTCTCCTACCTTCTAGCCAATTTTCTATCCAAATGGCTACTTTGCCTTGTATTGCATATGATTTAACCTTGTCAACCAGTCTACCCTGCAGAACCTTGTCAAACACCTTACTGAAATCCATATCAACAGCATCCACCACTCTACCTTCATCAACCTCTTCGTCACATCTTCAAAAAAACTCAATCAAGTTAATGAGACATGATTTCCCATGCACAGAGCCATATTGACAATCCCTAATCAGTGCTTGCCTTTCAAAATACACGTAAATGCTGTCCTTCAAAATCCCCTCCGACAACTTGCCTACCATTGATGTCAGACTCACTGGTCTATAGTTCTCTGGCTTTTTCTTACCATGTTTCTTAAATAATGGCACCACATTAGCCAATCTCCAGTCTTCCGGCACCTCACCTGTGGCTGTCAGTGATATAAATATCTCAGCAAGGGGCCAGCAATCACTTTCCTAGCTTCCCACAAAGTTCTAGGGTACACATGATCCCATCCTGGGGATTTATCCACCTTTCTGTGTTTTAAGATATCCACCACCACTTTGAGACATCACTATCTATTTCCCCAAGTTCACTAGCTTCCATATCCTTCTCCACAGTAAACACAGAGACAAAATACTCATTTAGCCAGCCCTGCTGATCTTTAAGCAGCCCTGTTCTCTGCCCAGTTACTCTTTTGTCCTTAATGTATTAGTAGAAACCCTTTGGATTCTCCTCAACCCTATTTTCCAAAGCTACGTCATGTCCCTTTTTGCTCTCCTGAGTTCCCTCTGAAGTACACTCCTCAAGGGATTCACTCAATCCCTGCTGTCTGTACCTGATATATGCTTCCTTTTCTTCACTAGAACCTCAGTTTCTCTAGTCATCCAGCATTCCCCACACATACCCATACACTCGCCCTTCACCCTAACAAAGACATACTGTTCCTGGACTCTCGTTAACTCATTTTTGAAGGCTTCCCACTTTCTAGCCATCCCTTCTGTGCTTATCTACCCCTAACCAACTTTTGAAAGTTCTTGCCAAATACTGTCTAAATTGGCCTTCTTTCAATTTAGAATTCTGACTTTTAGATCAGGTCTATCCATTTCCATATTCTATTAGTTTTAAAATAGTTATGATCACTTGCCCCAAAGTTCTTCCCCACTGACACCTCAGTCACTTGCCCTGCCTTACTTTCCAAGAGTAGGTCACATTCTGCTCTTTCTCCAGTAGGTACATCCAATACTGAATAAGAAAAACTTGCTTGTATACACTTAAATTCCTCTCCATCTGATCCCTTAATACAATGGCAGTTCCAGTCTATGTTTGGAAAGGGATCCAGGTGTTCTAGTGCATAAGTTACAAAAAGTTAGTATTCATTGCTGTGCCCGAATAAGGCTAATGGAATGCCACTCTTCATTATGACAGGCACATAAAAGTAAGGATGTAATGCTTCAGTCATACAGGGTATTAATGAGACTACATCTCCAATACCGTGTGTAGTTTTGGTCTTCTTATTTAAGGAAGGATGTAAATATATTCAAAGCTGTTCAGAGTAAGTTTACTCATTTGATATTTGGAATGAGCTATTGTCTTATAAGCAAACATTGGACAGGCTAGAGATAGTAGGAACTGCAGATGCTGGAAAATCTAAGATAACAAGGTGTAGAGCTGGATGAACACAGCAGGCCCAGCAGCATCAGAGGAGCAGGAAGGCTGACGTTTCGGGCCTAGACCCTTCATCAGAAATGGGGGAAGGGAAGGGAGTTCTGAAATAAATAGGGAGAGAGGGGGAGGTGGATAGAAGATGGATAGAGGAGAAGATAGGTGGAGGGGAAACAGACAGGTCAAAGAGGCGGGGATGGAGCCAGTACAGGTGAGTGTAGGTGGGGAGGTAGGGAGGAGACAGGTCAGTCCAGGGAGGGCAGGATGAGGTTAGTAGGTAGGAAATGGGGGTGCAGCTTGAGGTGGGAGGAAGAACAGGTTAGGGAGGTGGGGACGAGCTGGGCTGGTTTTGGGATGCGGTAGGGGGAGGGGAGATTTTGAAGTTGTGAAATCCACATTGATACCACGAGGTTGCAGGGTTCCCAAGCGGAACGTGAGTTGCTGTTCCTGCAACCTTCAGGTGGCAGCGTTGTGGCACTGCAGGAGGCCCAGGATGGACATGTCGTCTGAGGAATGGGAGGGGGGGGGGGGGAGGGGAGTTGAAATAGTTCGCGACTGGGAAACAACTGCATCCCAAAACCAGCCCAGCTCGTCCCTGCCTCCCGAACCTGTTCTTCCTCCCGCCTATCCCCTCCTCCCACCTCAAGCCACACCCCCATTTCCTACCAACTAACCTCATCCCACCCCCTTGACCTGTTCGTCCTTCCTGGACTGACCTATCTCCTCCCTACCTACCTACACTCACCTTTACTGGCTCCATCCCCTCAACCTCTCCACCCCTCTCACCCACTCCAACTTCTCCCCCACAGAACGTTCAGCCCTCCGCTCCAATCCCAACCTCACCATAAAACCCGCGGACAAGGGAGGCGCAGTCGTAGTATGGCGCACTGACCTCTACATCGCCGAGGCCAGACGCCAACTCTCCGACACCTCCTCCTACCGCCCCCTTGATAATGGCCCCACCCCTGAGCACCAAACCATCATCTCCCAAACCATCCACAACCTCATCACCTCAGGTGACCTCCCCCCCACGGCCTCCAACCTCATCGTTCCCCAACCTCGCACTGCCCGCTTCTATCTCCTTCCCAAAATCCACAAACCTGAATGCCCTGGTCGACCCATTGGTTCGCTGGGGCAGGAGCAGGCGGAGACAATCTCCAACCATCTGGACTCCATTTTCTCCCCCTTGGTCCAGGAACTCCCTACCTATGTCCGTGACACCACCCACGCCCTCCACCTCCTCCAGAAGTTCCAATTCCCCGGTCCCCAACACCTCATCTTTACCATGGACGTCCAGTCCCTCTACACCTGCATTCCCCATGCAGATGGCCTAAAGGCCCTCCGCTTCTTCCTGTCCCGCAGGCCCGATCAGTCCCCCTCCACTGACACCCTCATCCGCTTAGCCGAACTCGTCCTCACCCTCAACAATTTCTCTTTCAATTCCTCCCACTTCCTACAGACAAAGGGGGTGGCCATGGGTACCCGCATGGGCCCAAGCTACGCCTGCCTCTTTGTAGGTTACATGGAGCAATCCCTCTTCCGTACCTACACCGGCCATAAACCCCACCTCTTCCTCCGTTACATTGATGACAGTATCGGCACCGCCTCGTGCTCCCACGAGGAGCTCGAACAGTTCATCCACTTCACTAACACCATCCACCCCAACCTTAAGTTTACCTGGACCATCTCTAACACCTCTGTCTCCATAATCGGGCAACCACTTAGAAACCGATATTCATTTCAAGCCCACCGACTCCCACACCTACCTAGAATACTCCTCCTCCCACCCACCTTCCTGCAAAAATGCCATCCGCTATTCCCAATTCCTTCACCTCCGCCACATCTGCTCCCAGGATGAGGCATTCCACTCCCGTACATCTCAGTTGTCCTCGTTTTTCAAGGACCATAACTTCCCCCCCTCAGTGGTCGAGAACGCCCTCAACCGTGTCTCCCACATCTCCCGCAACTCATCCCTCACACCCCGTCCACGCAATAAGAACCAAAAAAGAATCCCCCTCGTCCTCACGTACCACCCCACCAACCTCCGGATCCAACGCATCATCCTGACACTTCCGCCATCTGCAATCCAACCCCACCACCAAAGACATCTTTCCCTCCCGATCCTTATCTGCTTTCCGGAGGGACCACTCTCTCCGTGACTCCCTTGTCCGCTCCACACTCCCCTCCAGCTCCACCACACCTGGCACTTTTCCCTGCAACCGCAGGAAGTGCTACACCTGCCCCCATACCTCCTTCCTCGCCCCCATACCTCCTTCCTCACCCCCATCCCAGGCCCCAAGAAAACTTTCCACATCAAGCAGATGTTCACCTGCACATCTGCCAATGTGCTATACTGCATCCGCTGTACCTGGTGTGACTTCCTCTACATCGGGGAAACCAAGTGGAGGCTCGGGGACCGCTTTGCAGAACACCTATGCTCGGTTCACACTAAACAACTGCACCTCCCAGTCGCGAACCATTTCAACTCCCCCTCCCATTCCTCAGACGACATGTCCATCCTGGGCCTCCTGCAGTGCCACAACGATGCCACCCGAAGGTTGCAGGAACAGCAACTCATATTCCACTTGGGAACCCTGCAGCCCAATGGTATCAATGTGGATTTCACAAGCTTCAAAATCTCCCCTCCCCCTACCGCATCCCAAAACCAGTCCAGCTCGTCCCCGCCTCCCTAATCTGTTCTTCCTCCCACCTATCCCCTCCTCCCACCTCAAGCTGCACCCCCATCTCCTACTGACTAACCTCATCCCGCCCCCTTGACCTGTCCGTCCTCCCTGGACTGACCTATCCCCTTCCTAACTCCCTACCTACACTCACCTTTACTGGCTCCATCCCCGCCTCTTCGACCTGTTTGCTTCCTCTCCACCTATCCTCTCCTCTATCCATCTTCTATCCGCCTCCTCCTCTCTCCCTATTTATTTCAGAACCCCCTTCCCCTCCCCCTTTTCCGATGAAGGGTCTAGGCCCGAAACGTCAGCCTCTCTGCTCCTATGATGCTGCTTGGCCTGCTGTGTTCATCCAGCTCTACACCTTGGTTATCTCATTGGACAGGCTAGGCTTGTTTTCATTGGAGTTTAGAAGATCAAGGGGTGATTAGATTGACCTTTAAGATCCTGAATAGTTTTCCGAAGGTGGATGTGGATTGGATATTCCTCCCCGGGTGAATCCGGAACTAAGGGCCACTATTTTAAGATTCAGAATCACCCATTTAGGACAGAGGTGAGAAGAATTCTTTTTCTCTGAGGTTTGTGTAACTTTGGAACTCTGCCACTGAAGGTGAAGTCATTGAATATTTGTATGGCAGAGGTGGGTAGATTCTTGTTCAGCAAGGCAATCAAAGGCACCCAGGGGAAGATGGGAAATGTGGAATTCAGAACACAAAAAAAAAATCAGCCATGGTTGTACTGAATGGCAGAGCAGGCTCAAAGGGCCAAATGACCTACTTCTGTTCCTAATTCACTTGTTCATACGTATTGAGATGTTTTGTTTTGGTTTCCTAATGCGGAGATTACCCAGCTCCAACAAACAAATGGCTTTACCAGTTATTGGAGAAGCTTTCTGCATTCCCATTGACAAGTTTCACAAGGGCTACTTAATGCCAGATTTAAGTTAAATGTTTTAATATTCCAGGTTGTCAGCTCACCTGATTTTTTTGAATTCAGTTCCAACACCCACAACTGGAGCCCAATGAGTTCTTTGCAAAACACACAATTGCTCCTTTTGCTATATTTCACACAAGTTTAAATATACATCTCAACAAATCTCACCTAACAGGTAAGGTGTGCCCCAATCATTTTAGGTAAATATTCTGACCTCATTTTCCATAAAATGCCATAATTTCAATCTCAATAGGTGTGAGCTAATCAGCGTCTGATTTGACTATTCACTGTTAAATTTTCTGAACACAAATCATTTCTAATGCCTTACTTGACAACTATGTTTAGAATTCCAATAACTTTCGTCACAATAAAAAAAACTTACTTCCGTAATTTTGCATTTCGCAAGACATATTCTTCCCTTTTCCTCATTTTACCAACCTGATTTATTCTCCCCTTTGTTAAATAAGTTAGCTTTCCCCAGCAATGAGAACATTCAGTTAAACACTGGGCGAACGTGCCCACACGGTATATACGGGTACAATCATGAAGCAAATACAAGGCTGACATTCCACTAAACAAGCGTAGAAAAAAAAAACGTGGTTAAGCATTGAACTCAATTTTTACCGTCGATGTTGCAGTGATGCTGGCGTAGTAAATGGTGATGACCATGATGAAGAGTTAGTTGAATTTAATCAGACCCGAGCAAACTGCATAAAATTTGCTGCACTTTAACGCCCAATCACTTTGTCACAACTAAACTGCAGCTTTGCCGTTCTTCCGGCTTTTCTCAGAGTTAAATACAACGTAAGCAAGTTATTTGCAATGCTGAACGCGAAGGGGTGGGGTTCACAAGTACATCCTGAGGGGATAATTACGTTTCCCTTAACCGAGTCCTTGCTGAAGTGCCAGGGATACAGGGCCGTGGATTTTAAAACAAAAACAAAATTAAGAAACCAAACTCAGCTTTTAAAACAACAACAATGCAAATATTTAGGGCTTCAAATTAATAGATTTCATGGATTAGTGGGGCTTCAAATTAATAGATTTCATGGGTTAGTGGGGCTTCAAATTAATAGATTTCATGGGTTAGTGAGGCTATTGCTTTCAGCAATAAACGATCCCGTGAATAAAAGTAATGCATCAGAATCCCAGTAATGGCCACATAATAAACCTTACCTTGTTCCAGTCTCAGATCACTGAGGGACAGAGTGGCCTAGATCTACATAATATGCGACAACAAGGTGCAGAGCTGGATGAACACAGCAGGCCAAGCAGCATCATAGGAGCACTGCCGTCGAGGCATCAATCGCCTCAAACTTTCCCCCACAGAACGTGCAGCCCTCTGCTCCCTCCGCTCCAATCCCAACCTCACCATAAAACCCGCGGACAAGGGAGGCGCAGTTGTAGTATGGCGCACTGACCTCTACATCGCCGAGGCCAAACGCCAACTCTCCAACACCTCCTCCTACTGCCCCCTTGATCATGACCCCACTCCCGAGCACCAAACCATCATCTCCCAAACCATCCACAATCTCATCACCTAGGTGACCTCCCACCCATGGCCTCCAACCTCATCATTCCCCAACCCCTCACCGCCCGCTTCTTTCTCCTTCCCAAAATCCACAAACCTGAATGCCCTGGTCGACCCATTGTCTCTGTCTGCTCCTGCCCCACCGAACTTACCTCCAACTATCTGGACTCCATTT
>NC_063336.1:31570832-31593047 GCF_021869965.1 Rhincodon typus
GATGCTGCTTGGCCTGCTGTGTTCATCCAGCCCTGCACCTTGTTGTCTTGGATTCTCCAGCATCTGCAGTTCCTACTATCTCAAATTGGACCGATGGGCTTGTTTCCGTGCTGTATGACTCTACAACTCTATAGGTAGCCTAATATGTGGTACCTTATCAAGTACTTTTTGAAAATCCAAATACATTCCATCCATTATATTGCCTCTATCCTGCTTGTTACCTCCTCCAAGAACTCTGCTAATTTTGTCAGGTATGATTTCCCCTTTGTGACACCATGTTGACTCTGCTTGAGTATTTCTTAATGCTCTGTTATAACATCCTCTATAATAGATGCTAATATTTTCCTAATGACAGGTATAAAGTTAACTGACCCATAGTTACCTTTTTTTTTGTCTTTTTCCCTTTTTAAATAAAAGTGTTACATTGGCAGTTTTCCTATTGTCTGGAACTCTTCCAGAATCAAAGGATTGTGGAAGATTACTACCAGTGCATTCACTATCGCTATAGCTGCTTCCTTTAATAACTCTCACCAGGCCAAAGGGCCTTTGAAATATCAGTTTGACTGGCACTTTTCTTACAGGCTCATAGAGTCATGCAGCATGGAAACAGACCCTTTGATCAAACCAGTCCAAGCCAAACATAATCCCAAACTAAACTAGTCCCACTTGCCTGCTCCTTGCCTATATTCCTCCAAACCTTTCCTCTTCATGCCCTTATCTAAGCGTCTTCTAAACATTGTAACCGTGCCTACATCCACGACTTCCTCAGGAAGTTCATTCCATATTCGAACCATCCTCTGTAAAAAAAATTGCCCCTCATGTCTTTTTTAAATCTCTCTCCTCTCACCTTAAAAATATCCCTCTGGCCTTGAAATCCCCCATTTTAGGGAAAAGACACCTACCATTAATCCTATCTACACCTCTCATGATTTCATAAACCTCTTTAAGGTCATCTCTCAACCTCCTATGCTCTAGTGAATAAAGTCCCAGCCAATCCAGCCTTTCTTTATAACCCAAACCTTCCATACCCTGCAACATCCTGGTAAGTCTCTTCTGGATCCTCTCTCAGTGGCAATTGTTGTATTTATTG
Source organism: Rhincodon typus (assembly GCF_021869965.1). Lineage (NCBI taxonomy): Eukaryota > Metazoa > Chordata > Chondrichthyes > Orectolobiformes > Rhincodontidae > Rhincodon > Rhincodon typus. The sequence continues at coordinate 31,571,923 of NC_063336.1, forward strand.
CCTCTCTTCCTTTTGTCCCTTGATTTTTAGTAATTTTACAAGGCTATTCATGTCTTCTACTGTGAAGACTGATGCAAAATATTTGGTCAACTGCTTTGCCATTTCACCATTATTATTTCCCCAGCCTCGCTCTCTAAGAGGCCTATATTCACTTTGGCTTCTCTCATCCTTTTTATATGTTTAAAGAAACACTCGCTATCTACCAAGTCTTGCGAGTTTACCCTCAAACTTCATTTTCTCCCTCTTTATTATTCTTTTGGTCATCTTTTGTTGGTTTTTAAGCTTTTCCAATCCATTGGTTTACCACTAATCTTTGCCATATTGTATGCTTTTTCTTTCAATCTGATGCTATCCTTAACTTCCCTGATCAACAATGGTTGTTTTTTCCCTTCCTGGAATCTTTCTTCCTCACTGGAATATATCTTTGTTGTGAGCCACGTGCTATTTTCTTAGACATCTGCTTGTTCCTCGCCCATTTTTTGCTGCAAAACCCCTTTGTCAGCCCACTCCAGCACGTTCTGTCCTCAGTCCATTGTAATTACCCCTATTTAAGCTTAGCACAGTTTTTACAACCCAACTTCCTCCCTCTCAAATTGAATGCTAAATTCTACCGTCTTATGGTCACTGTTTCCTAGGGGATCTTTTACTCCCTCGTCATTTATTACACCTGCTTCATTACATACCACCAGATCCAAAATAGCCTGATCCCTCATTGGATCCACAAGGGTTGTTCTGGGAACCTGTCCCAAGAGCCCTATTGATTCTTCCTCATGGTTCCTCTGTCAATTTGCCTGTCCCAATCCACACAAGATTAAAGTCACCCATGGTTAATACACCTTGTTACAGGCCATAATTATCTCCTGATTTATTCAGTAACCAAAATAGTTACAGTTAGGGGGCCTAATGACTGCTCCTACAAGTGTCTTCTTTCTGCTTTTATTTCTTACCTCCCATTCATGTGGATTATGCGCCTTCCAATCTATGGTCATTTATTGCCATCATGCTTATGCCATCCCATACCAACAATGCTATCCCACCACCCTTTCCTTCCTGCCTGCCCATTCTTAAATAGATACCCCAGAATATTTAGCTCCCAGCTTTGATCTCCTGGTAACCCTGTTTCCATAATGGTTCGGAAATCATAACCATTAACTTATATTTATGCCATTAATTCATTTATCTTGTTTGAATACTAACTGCATTCATGTAAAGAGCCATTAATTTTGCCTTTTTACAGCTATTTTTCCTGTTTTGAGACTATTTACTACTGCTTTTTTATGTTTGCAGGCTCTGACCCTTCCTGTCTCTCTCTGGACTTTGTACACCCAAATAGCTGCCCTGTAATGCTGCCATATCGTCTTGCTTTGTTAGTCTACATTTCCCCAATGCCCACCACAATGTCCACCACCCCAAAATAGGTTTAAAGCCCTGTCTAGATTATTTCCACTCAAAAGTTTTCATTATCAGCATTGCCATCTCGGCAGGTTTAGCTCACTCTCTCCATAAAAATATTGGGAAAATAGTCTGTGATGTTAACACAACTAGGCAAAAACAGAAGCACAGTTGGCCCATATTCCTGTTTGTGTTGCACACAATCTGCTTCCTAGTCCACTTCATTCAACATAATCTTCTGTTATATTTCAATCTGTTTTGCTTGCACACATCCCATTTCAACACCGTGTATACAGTATATCGTCTATTTTAAGTTGCAGTACTATCATTTAGCCTTGTTGAATTTCACAAGCTATTGTCCTGCATACTTACAGATTTTCTCCATCGCTGTTTGTAAACTCTTGACTGTTGCCGATGGACTGGTGGGAAAAGAAATTTGATATAAACATACTTTTGTACAATAGCGTTTGTCAATTTCTGTCCATTTGTAATTAATATTTTATACAATCCACTTGGATTCCATTTCTTCAAAAGTCAAGGAGATTGTTCAGGCAGAATATATCTCTTGAGAAGTAATATTAGACGATATGTAATCTTTACTATCACATTTTTAACTCTGCATTATGTGCATTTAGCAGAACCATTCTACAACCAAGCATGGATGTGTAATTTTCCTGAACTGCGCAATTAGCTACTAAATCGAGCAGACACAAAAACAGAAGTGCCATTACTTCCCTGAAGAAAATTGCCTTAGTTAACAACACATATTTGCAACAGACACAAAAGACAGTAAGAAGAGATTTTATGGTTATATAAAGGGAAAGTGGCTGGTTAAGAGCACTATTTACCCACTGAAGCCTGAGATTCGGGATATTCTCATTAACCATAGAAAAATGGCAGATATACTGACTATTTTGCTTTGGTATTTTCACAGCAGAAAAGGAGGATAGCTGCCAGAAGGTCCAAAGATATTAACTGAAGCTCAGGGACAAAGTCCTAAATAAAATTAGCTTAACTAAATCATTAATAATGGAGAAATGAATGGAACTGAAGAGTGATGAATCCCCAGTACTTGATGGTTTCCATCTATGGGTGTGAAAAGAGGTAAGAGAGCACATTGCTGATGCCCTAATCATAATCATTCAGAGTTCACTGGATTCAAGAGTTGTACTTCTGAATTGGAAATTTGCTCATGACACTCTGCTCATTAAAAAGGTTGACAGAGGGAAACTGGGGAATTACAGACCAGTTACCCTAACATCTGTGGTGGGGCAATTTGAGTCTACAATTAAGGATAGTGCAACTGATCACCTCAAGAAGTTTTCCTTCATCAGGGAGAGTCAGATGGATTCATAAAAGGTAGGTCTTACCTGATAAAGCTCAACGAGTTTTCTGTAGAGATGTCAAAGGTAGTGGGCTGAGGTAAGATGATTGATGTTGTTTATATGGACTTCCAAAGGGCTTTTGATAAAGTCCCACATGAGAGGTTGTTAGCTAAGGTGGAAGCCCATGGAAATGTGGACAAATTACTGACATGCATAGGAAATTGATTGAGTGGCAGGAAACAGAGTTGGAATAATGGATAAGTATGCAAATTGGGAGGACATGACTAGTGGTGTCCCACAGAGATCTGTGTTGGGCCCTCAATTATTCACAATATTCTATAATGACTTGGATACGGCGTTAAAAAGTCAAATATCCAAATTTGCCGATGACACAAAATTGGGTAACATTGTAGATAATGTTGATAACAGCATAAAATTACAACAGGATATTGATAAATTAAGTGAATGGGCAATGCTGTGCCCGAGGGATTTTAATATAAGCAAGTGTGAGGATAGATCAGGGTATTTACTAGAAGACATAAAGTTAAATACAGCAGCTGTCCAACAGGATTTGGGGATTCAGGTGCACAGCTATTTAAAATGCCACAAACAGGTGCATAAAGTAGTCAAGAAGTATAGTGGAATGCTGGTCCTCACAGCTAATTGGAGTATTGGGGTGCAGACATTATGCTGCTGTTATATAAAACCTTAGTTCAACCCCACTTAGAACACTGTGAACAGATCTGGGCATCACACCTTAGGAAGGATGTTTGGGCCCTGGAGGGAGTTCAACATGGGTTTACAGGGCAGATACTTGGAATTCAGTGGTTAACTTATGAGGAGAGATTAGACAAATTAGGCCTTTATTCTCCAGAATTTATAATGTGAAGGAGTGATCTAATGAAGGTCTTCAGGATATTAACAGGGAAAGACAGTGGAGATAAACTATTTCCACTGGTTGAAGATTCAAGAACCAGAGGGCATAGTCCAAGAGTTAGGGCCAGGCCATTCAGGAGAGATGTTAGAAAGCATTCCTACATGCAAAAAGTAGTGTAGGTTTTGAACTCTCTTCCTCAAATGGCAGTTCATGTTAATTCAATGGTTAAATTTAAATCTGAGACAGTCAAATTTTTATTAAGAAAGGATATCAAGAGATATGGACACAAGGCAGGCATATGAAGTTTGGACACAAGGCAGGCATATGAAGTTAGGCCACAGATCAGCCATGATCATTTTGAATGGCAGAGTAGACTCATCCTTCTACCCTGTAAGAGGGGCTGAATGGTCTACACCTGCTCATAAGTTCCTAGATTGAGAGTCTATATAGCAGTAAATGCTACCCAGAAATATATGCAATTATATTTTGGTTAATTTGTTTTGTTTACTGCTCATATGGGATATCCTTTAAAGATGAGAATGAGACAGAGAGAGCAAAAATACTTAAGAATGCTCCGAGAGTCAGCAAAGTGAGTAAAATACTTTATAAGTTCTGTTTGAAAACTTCCCTAAACTATTAAGACAAAGCCTATTTAAATTGCTGTCATCAACTAAATATACACCAGTTCAGCATCGAGTAAGCTAATGAGTAACGGGTCCAATTTGGTCTACAATAATGAAAATAACACTGTTCCACTGGAGAAACGTGCTAAAATTAAAAGGACACACAGTCATTAATTTTGTGGTAGATTCCAGATTTGTACCCATTTGAAATGTTGCTCCCTTTTACAGAGTTGGCACAGGAGAAATCCCTGTTTCAGTTTATTTTAACTCACTTGTAGGTTGTGGATTTTTTTTAATTCATTCACGGGATGAGGATGTCGCTTGCTAGGCCAGCATTAAATGCCCATCCCTAATTGCCCAGAGGGCTGTGGGTCTGGAGTCACATGTAAACCAGACAGTTGAGGATGGAAGTTTCCTTCCCTAAAGCACATTTGTGAACCAAATGGGTTTTTCCGACAATCAACAATAGATTCATGGTCATCATTAGACTCTTACTTCCAGATATTTATTGAATTCAAATTCCACCATCTCCAATGGCGGGATTCAAACCCAGATCCCCAGAATATTACCTGGGTCTGTAGATTAACAGTCCAGCAATAATACCAGCGGTAATACCACTAGGCCATTCCCCCTGCTGGGCCAGCATTCATTGCCACTCCCTAGTTGTCCTTGAGAAGGTGATGGTGAGCTGACTTCTTTAACAGCTGTAGGAGTTTGACCCAATAGCACTGAGCGAAGAGTGATATACTTCCAAGCCAAGATGGTGAGTGACGGGGAGGGGAACTTTTGGGGTGGAGGTTTTTACTGAATATGCATGAATGCTACTGTTTATGCTCATGTCTCGTTGAAACCCATTACCTTATCTTTATATTCTCTTAACTCAATCTTTTCAATCAACTGGTTTGTCATTTTGTATATACTTCAGCACATCCTACACTTTACTCCTTTTATTATTACTGTCACTAAGCTCTATTCACCTATCACCCCTGTGCTCACTGACCGACATTGGCTTCCAGTCTGACAATGACATAATTTAAATATTTTCAACGACAGGAAATAACATACATCAGATAGTCTGTGTGATTTAAATAGGGAAAAAAATCTGTTTACTAATTGCTGCAGCAACAAAATCTCTGGAGCGAGTGAATTAACCCGTAATGGACTCTGAAAAATTTTGATTCAGTTGATTGTTATTGTAAATTGTCTGTACGTTTTCTCTAATCCTGACCTTATGTTTATGCTTCTACAACACTCTTCACATGTTGTGTATATTCTGTAGTTAATTTTAGTCTGTAAAATCTCTGTAAAATGTGTGGTGAGCGTAATTTGATTTTACACTAAATGGACTGTTGTGATTAAAGAAGGCAGCTCACTACTACCTTCTCAAAAACGACTAGGAATGGGCAGTAAATGCTGGCCCAGGAAGTAACTCCCTCATTTCATGAACTAATTTTAAAAATTTAAAAATAAAAAAACAATAGAGCCAAGGAACAGTGCAATGAAGATATATTGGAATAATCCAAGGAATTCATTATTGCGGTCACGAAGACCTGTAAAAATTGAATTCTTTTCAGTGCTGTACAAAGATTTAAAAGGAGGAGTCTAAGATAGATTTTCATAATTATGAAAAGTAGAATTTGAAAATGAACAGAGTTGAATTTTTTTTATTGATTGACCAATTGTTAACAAAAGGGCATTATATCTAGATTTATTTTCAATCCTACATCACTCGGATGTTTTAATGAGCTCCTCATTTGTTTCAACTTAGAACTTGATTAGAGACAAAAAAAGTGCAGATGTTGGAATCCAAGGTAGATGAACAGGAGGCTGGAAGAACACAGCAAGCCAGGCAGCATCTGGATAAAAGGAGCGGTCAACGTTTTGGGTATTACTCTTCTTCAGGATTGGATGTGGGGGCCTGAAGAAAGGTAATACCTGAAACGTTGACTGCTCCTTTCCTTTAGATGCTGCCTGACCTGCTGTGTTCTTCCAGCCTCCTGGTTGTCTACTTTAGAACTTGATTGCCTAAATTGCGTGTTATATGCAAAAGAGGCATAAACCTGGCAATTTTGAATCTTTATTCCCATCTCCATTCCATAAATCCTGTGGGTGCAGGAAAGTCATTTCAATACTGGCTCAAACCCAAGCTAATATTTACTTTCACTGACCCCACTGTCTAAGCAGTCAGTTGCAATCCATGTTTATTGGAACCTTTCCCATATTTTTCTGTGAATAGAAGCTTCCACTTTAGTTGCCTTTACAATTTTGTTTTTGTCTCAGTTAGCCCTGATTCAGATGTAGATTGAGACTATTCTTAATCAGTAGGATATTTGAGCCATTCAAACTTCTTAGCCCATGGAATGTTTCCTACACTTTGAAGGTCCTAGTTGGGTACAAATATTTTGATTGCATAGATCGATACGTATCTGGGATCTCTGCTTGATACAGAATAGAAGGAGGACATTCCACCAATTGTGGGCTGGTGTTTGGCTCTTTGAAAGAGCTATCCAATTAGTTCTACTTTCCTCTTCTTTCCCTATCACCTTACAAACTTTTCCTGTTTAACCATGTATTCAATTCCATTTTATAAGTTTTGTTGGATCCTTTCAGTCAGCACATTCCAGATTGGAAGGGGATCAAGGGTCATGGGGGAAAAGCAAGAATGCTGGGTTGAGGATAATTAGATCAGAAGATCATAGAGTGGAATTTATACAGTGTGGAAATAGGCCCTTTGGCCCAACAAGTCCACACCAATCCTCAGACATCCCACCCAGACCCATCCCCCTAATCTACACATTCCTGAATGCTACAGGCAATTTATCATGGCCAATCCACCTAGCCTGCACATCTTTGGACTGTGGGAGGAAACCCACACAGACACAGGGAGAATGTACAAATTCCACACAGACAGTTGCCGGGGGGTGGAATTGAACCTGGATTCCTCATACTCTGAGGCAGCTGTGCTAACCACTGAGCCACCGTGCTGCCCAAATAGGCCATGATCTCATTGAATTATGAAGCAGACTCGATGGGCTGAATGACCTTCTTCTGCTCCTTTGTCTAATGGCCTTATGGTCAATTCTTATGCTGTATAAATGTAAGCCATTTTTTTTTTAGCTGTAAGATCTGTCAATATTCTTCTGCTGATCATCAGTGCTTTCAAAGCAAACTTATTTGCAACTGGAAACTCCACAGCATCTCCAGGGGAGCCTGTGTAACACATGTCATTGCAATAATTCCAAAGAAGTTATTTAATTTCCAGCTTTCATTCTCTGCCCTGTGTCACAGGCATATTCCTGTGCCATTTTTTGACAGGATTGTGTAGGAATGCTGTTTCTACTCTTTCAAAAGTAGGATGAGCATCTATTAAAACGTGCTTAGACCTGCCCAAGACAGGAATTCAGCTCATGAGGAGCTCTCACAGAATGTCCCAGATCATATTACTCAGTACATATGCATTTTTCTTTCTAATTGCGCAATAATCAGATGGTGATTATGTGTTGTATATACCTGGTATTTAAAGGCAATATTTTGTCAGTCCTCTGCCTAAATCAGCTACTAGTTTCTTAAATAGATTTTATCTTATTTCCAGCTGTACCAGCTGCACCTGGGCTTTTCTTTTTACTTTGGCTGTTATGAGTATTCATTGAGCGTTAATGGATTCTATAAAGAAATGACTCCATTAGCTGTTTGCAAAAAGCTTGAATGGACGTAGGAAATCAAGATAAAATTCAAGGTATTTCAGAGGCAGGGTAGAATCTAATTCATCAAAAACAGGTCAGAATGGTCACTGCAGTAGTAAAATGGTTTAAAGCAATCATTTATTCAGCTTTTAGCATGGTTCCTGAAATGGTGAAACTTGTAGGGCTACAGAGAAACGGCAGCAGATCGGTGCTCAATGGGTCAGCACAGATATGATGGACACTGTAATGACTATAACAAGGTCAGCCAGGTGGACCTCATAGAATATGAGATCCCTGATTGGGGTTGTTAATCTGGTCCAAACAGGGAGCCCTGGCTGACAGATAAGAACAGGAATGTCAGAAGTTCTGTTCGCCTTGAGACCTGGCTTGAAGGGAGCTGTCAAGGACTTTCCACATGTAAATAAAGGGTGACTTGATGAAGGGGTACTGGCTTCTGTGGAGTTTTCTCAGACACAAGGCCTTTGTTGTACTGTAACCATTTTATGATCCTACTGGTTAAAATGTTTGAATCTATTATTTCTCAACACCACTTCTTTATTTTTCCATTCCCCTTTCTGCGTCATGCTTTTTCACTTCTAAAATTAGTTCCCTTACTAATTTCAGAACCACTGGAAATGAGTAAGAAAAAGCATTTTTTATTTGTTCACTGACTGGTGCAACAATTATTGCCCATCCCCAAACGTCAACCACATCACTGTGGGTCTGGTGTCACATGTTAGCCAGACCAGGTAAGGATGGCAGATTTCATTCCCTAAAAGATATTAGTGAAGTAGACTGGTTTTTACAACAATTGACAATGGTTGCACGGTCACCAATAGGCTAGTTCTTTATACCAAAGGATTTTAATTGAATTTAAATGTTCACCATCTGCCAGTATGGGTTTCAAACTCACATCTCGGGAGCATTAGTCTGGGTCCTGGACTGTTCTTCTGGTGACATTACCACTAAGCCATGGCCTCACTGTGTTTGACTGCACAGAATAACAGGAAGTGGGGAGTATTCTGACCAAGTCTCCAAGAATATGTCCAACCAAAAATGGAAAACCAACTAATCCCAAGCACACAAATGCCCACAAACTTATTTGCTGGCAATACCAAGAGCAAGAAATGAACAGATCAACCCTGTTTTAATGAAGAGCATAGGAGAGAATTCTAGGAGCAGACTATGCTGCTAAAATGAGATGAAGCTACAACACATTTCTACTTGCATACCAAGCAATATGTGATAGACAGGGATAATTGATCCCACATCCAATGGTTAAGTTCTACAGCCCTGCTATATCCAGTCAGGAATGCTGGTGAACAGTTAAACATCCAATTGGAGAAGGTAGTTCCATCAACATCCCCATCCTCAATATAATAAAATAAAGAACTGTGGATGCTGTAGGTCTGAAACAAAAATAGACATTGCTGGAGAAGCTCAGCAGGATAGGCAGCATCTGTGGAGAGAAAGCAAAGTTATAATTTCAGATCCTGAACATCTTCTATCATGTCCTTTACCCAGCACCACCCCTACACCCCAAGCCCTGTTGTGACGTGGGCTTGATCTGTTTTTAGCACAGTGGGTCCATTTTCACCTGCTCATAATCCAAACATTCAGCTTTTCTCCTTCCTGGGCTGGCTTACCATTAGCCATCCCTTTGTCTACCTAACTGTCTTTCTCTCCCTATATTCCTCCTTCTCATCACCCACCACCCACCCTACCTCCATCGATACTTCCTGTCATCAGCATAAATACCACCTTTTCCTAGCTACTATCAGTTCTGAGGAAGGGTCACTGGACTTGAAACATTAACTCTGCTTTCTCTCCACTGATGTTGCCAGACCACTGAGTTTCTCCAGCAATTTCTTTTTTTGTTGCCTATCCCCATGGATGGGGGAGCCTAGGTATATCAGTGCATAGGAGAGGACTGAAGAATTTACAACTGACTTCAGCCAAAAAGCCCAATTTGCACAATCCATTTCAGTATCCTTGTGAAGTCACGGATGTCAATCTTTAGCCAAATCAAATTGTTCCACATGAAAGCAAGGAACGACTGTAAACACTGGACATAGGAAATGCCAGGCTCTGACAACATTCCAGCAATAATACCAAAGCTTTGTGCTTCAGAACTAACCACACTCCTGGCTGGCGTTCAGCTACAAAACCGGCATTGACCCAGCATCGTGTAAAATTGCCTCGGTGTATCCTGACACAAAAGTCAGGACAATCCGATGAGGCCAATTACTATTCAATCAGTCTATTCTCAATTCTCAGTAAAGTGATAGAAGAGTCATCAACAATACTGTCAAATAGCACTTACACAGCAATAAGCTGCTCACTGACACTCAGTTTGGATTTTTCCATGACCCAGTTGATTTTGCCTTAATTACAGCCTTGGTCCAAACTTGGACAAACGACCTGAATTCCAGAGGTGAAGAGAGAATGACTGCCCTGACCTTAAGGCAGCAGCTGACTGGGTATAGTATTGAAGAGTCAGAGCAGGACTGAAGTCTATACAAATCAGGGAGAATGCTCTCCATCAATTGGCATCTTCCTTGGCATGAAAAGGATGAATGTGGCTTTTGGAGGCTAATCATCTCAGCTCCTGATCATCTTTGCAGGAGTTCCTCAGGTTAGTGTTCTAGGCTCAACCATCTTCAGCTGCTTCATCAATGACTTTCCCTCCATCATAAGGTCGGAAGTGGGGATGTTCGCCAATGATTGAATAATGTTCACCATCACTCACGGCTCCTCAGATACTGAAGCAGTCCATGTCCAAATGCAGCAAGACCTGGGCAACATCCAGACTGGGTTGAAAAGTGGCAAGTAACATTCATGTCACACGTGGCGGGCAAAGACCATCTCCAACAAGAGAGAGGCTGACCATCTCCCCTTGATGTTTAATTACATTGCCTTTGTTAAATTCCTTACTATCAATGCCCTGGAGGTTACAATTGACCAGATACTGAACTGGAATAACCGTATAAATAATGTAATAACAAGTGCAGATCAGAGGCTGGAAATTCTAAATTACTTTTGCTCTCTCTCCAAAGACTGCGGACCATCTACAAGGCATGAATCTGGGGTTTTGCGCAATACCCTCCACTTGCATGGATAAGTGTTACTCCAACTCTACCACTACACTATCCAAGACAAAGCAAACAACTTGTTTGATACCCCATTTACAGCTTTAAAAGTTAACATTGAAAGTTAATGCTTAAGGGTGGCACAGTGGTCAGCACTGCAGCCTCACAGCACCAGGGACATGGGTTCAATTCCAGTTTTGAGTGACTGTCTGTGTGGAGTTTGCACATTCACACCGTGTCTACCTGGGTTTCTGGTGGATGCTCTGGTTTTTTTCCACATTCCAAAGATGTGCAGGTTAGGTGAATTAATCATGGTAAATATGGGGTTGTGGGATAGGATGGGGGAAAGTGTCACTGTGGAATTCCTTTTCCAAAGGTCAGTGCACACTCAATGTGCTAAATGTCCTCTTTCTACAATGTAGGAATTCAAGATTCTTAATCCACTGACCTACAGTGGCAGCAGTTTGTACTATATACAAATTGTACTGCAGTAACTCATTAAGCTTTCGTTGCTGACATCTGCTAGACATGCCACCTCAAAGGAAAAAGGATTTTGTTTCTCCTCGATTTATCATTCAAAACAAGAATGTCAATATTCATCATCTGGGGTGTTTGGTAAGGTATGTAGGTATCTTCACCTGATATGGGTCCAAGAGGTTCTGTCGCAGACTAGCCAAGACATTGCAGGTGCATAACCTCTACCACCTAGAAATACAAGAGCAATATGGGCACAGGAACATCACCATCTGCAAGTTACCCTCTGAGCCATTCATCACACTGACTTGACATCCAAGTGAAGACTTGAAACAAGAAACAAAGTTTTGTGAAGATAAGTTAAGTTGGCACTAATCAAACAATTGTTGTTGACCAACACAGTTAAAGGGAAGCCAGTTATGGCAAAGATCTGCCAGATTTTGTATTTTAAAGTAGTAACAGTAATGTCCAACATACTGGTGTTATCACCAAATATGATGCATTTTGTGCCACTAACACCATCTTTACTTCTATTTCAGAACTTTCCCACGTCCAAATTAACAGTCTGATTCCAGTTGCTGTACTGTAGTTGTCCTGGTTGAAGTGATTGTGTTATGATGAGGTGGGGTACAAATTTGCTGCAAAGTGCATAGATCATTTCCTTGTCCCCTTCCTCCAATTTTTCCTGCTGCTTTATATCTACTTAGCTTTTTAGCTCCAACCAAAATGAACTACTGTTGAGATAGAATTCTGCAGTTGCCTAACGGTCATCTAATTCCATGAGGCTCTGTGAATAATTCAGATGTACAGCCTTACCAAGGCTATTTAATTTCCCCAGTTCAAAGTTTCTGAACTGGTGTATAGAAGTGAGTAAGCAGGTGATCAAGAGATAATATTGAATGAGTGGGTTGGAGCACAGGAATATGATACAGCATCTTACTACAGTGAATTCTATTTAAGCTTGTTCTCATGATCAATGGCAGTTTCCACCAGAAAGTGTTTTTTAAGCTCCTGCTCCTTGTCATTATTTTATTCCTCCTTTGCCACCCTCTACTCCCTGTGGCTATGATGGATTTGCAGGGAAGTGTCATCTAAGCTAAAAATTGTAAAGCAACAGTCAAAGCAGTTATTTCTCACAGTTTAATAAAACAAAAATAAAACTGTAGGTGCTAGAAATCTGAAGCAAAAATAGAAATTGCTGGAGAAACTCAGCAGGTCTAGCAGCAGCTGTGGTGAGAAAGCGGAGTTAATGTTTTGAGTCCAGGAACTCTTTATCAAAACTGTTCCAAAGAAGGGTCACCAGATTCGAAACATTAACTATTCATTCTCTTTACAGATGCTGCCAGCCTGGCTGAGCTTCTCGAGTAAATACTGCTTTATCTCTCACGTTTTTATTGGTAATCTTCTTAGCAGACAGTTGATGTCACTCTTGTCCAGCAAGTAGCATTCAGATTCTCTAATTGAGAAAAACTATGCTGCAATAATCAATACACTCTTGCTTTAAGGCAGCTATCTGCATGTACATTTTTCACTAATGAATCCTGTGTTAAGTCTAATTAGAGGTCGTTTGATGGCATCTTCTGGTTTAAAGAATTTTAATTTTGCAATGATGAAAATGTGTAAAAAGGATTAGACCTGCAAGACTGACTCATATATCGTTTTACTTATTAATGATGCCTATTTACTAAATTGCGTCCATGCATTATTCAGTTTATAAATATTAACTACCTTCTAGTTTTTAATTGTTTCTGACAGATGATTTCATAAGCAAACCTCTACAATTCAGACTCAGGGTGTAACTTGTTCATGCAGGCATGTGAACAAAAGTAATATTTCTGTAGATAAGCTTGGCCTTGCTCTGAGCAGGTGTTTTGGGGAACTAGTTTATCAGTCATCCTATTCATCATTCACTATGGGAATCAATTGCTCAATTAGCTTTTTTTTCTTTATTCATTCACGGGATGAGGGTGTTGCTGGCTGGGCAGCATTTATTGCCCATGCCTAATTGCCCAGAGGGCACTTAAGAGTCGACCACATTGCTGTGGGTCAGGAGTCACATGTAGGCCTGACCAGGTAAGGATGACAGTTTCCTTCCCTAAAGGACATTAGTTAACCAGATGGGTTTTTCCGACAATTGACTCATGGTCATCATTCGGTTCTTAATTCCAAGTATTTACTGAATTCAAATTCCACCATCTGCCATGGCAGGATTTGAACCTGGATCCCCAGAACATTATCTGGGTCTCTGGATTAACAATTATACCACTAGGCCATTGCCTCCCCTTGTCTGGATTTTGTGGGAAGACATTTTGTATGTTCAGTTAGATGATAGGTTTGTGAAGCAGAGTGATACCAACATTGCTGGTTCAATCCCTGTATGGCTGAGGTCATCATACAGGTCCTACCTCCTCAACCCCATCCCTTGCCTCAGGCCTGGTGACTCTTGGGTTAAGCTCACCATCAAACAAGCGAGCAGTCTCTGGGATGATGACAACTTTCACTTTCAATTGGAAGTGTGGATGATGAGGTTAGACATAACACATTCTTTAAGTGCATAAAATGAAGTAATTTTGTGTGTTGGATCAAATACAGAGATTGTGAATTGCTTCTCCTCCAAGAATTGCTTATTGCACATGCACAGACACAATATAAACTTCCGGAGGGAGCTCTGATGGTACAAAATTAAGTAGAATTTCCCAAATCACTTTGCCTTGACTTCAACTACACATTGGGGTAAATTTTATAGGGGTTACATTCCTCGACATTTCAACACCCACCACCACCAGCACTTGAAAATTCAATCAGCAGCTTAAATCTGGCAGTTCGCCAGCAATAACACACTGGAGATAATCTTAATTACCTGACAGTGGGACTGCCATCCCTCAGCAACAGGAAGTCTTGCCTTTGGAGCTTGACTGCCAGTCAGATTGGCCAGCAGCTCCTGTACTTCCAATAGTGTCAGCCTGAGGGTACCTCAGAATGGAGCCCCATGAGCTGGTGGATGTCTTGTACAGCATAGGTGAATGCTCTATTTCAAAGTAATTTCACAAAGGTTTTCAGATAATAAATAAGCAGAAGTTGTTTCTATTGGCCCAAAGCTCAGTTATCACAGAACATGAATCCAATGTACTTGGCAAAAAGCAAAGAAGGGAGCTGAAAATTCTTGTGCAGTCAATTGATATGGTATGGGAGACACTGAATGAAAGGCTGTCTGAAGCAAATTTGATATTAACTTTCAAAAAAGAATTGGATAATTAATACTAAAATCAAAAAATTGGATAAATTGTTAATTTGATAACTCTACCAAAGAGCAGAGGCAGGTATAATACACATCACAGTCATAATGGGCTGAACAGCCACCTTCTGTGCTATATCCTTCGATGACGATTTTTTAATAATTGCACAATGCTTAAATTCCATTCTCATTGTTTACAACACACCCTAAATCCCATTAATGAGATTGCTGCCTTGTAATCCACATTTTAATTTCTTTCTATGTACATCAGTAAGCTTGAAATCATGATTTATTATTTGTTTTCCATTCGAACATGGTACAGCAGACTATTTGCATAACAAACAGGAACATTTGAGGAAAATTACTTCTTGTATTTTATTGACTATTTTTGATTTACTGTACTTAAGTGATAAATTAATGCAAGTCTGTGTTGTTACACATTACATGGAAAGACTTTCAGCAAGTGCGAATTCCCCAGACAACTTGCTGCATAGTTTTTAAGCATGTGTATAAACATATTCTTAAAGTCAATCTCCGTCTCCAACACTGAGCTTTCATATTCTTTCACACTGTGACATCATGTTACCTCCCCGCAGCTACAAAGACAACGCACTTGAAATAGTGGTACACAAGTTGGTGTTTCATTGTTATTGGAACAAGATGTATAGATGGACAAAGTACATGAGAAATGTTTTATTTTTATCTCAATAGTTGCATCATTTGTTGGAGAACTTAGGGAAAATGATTTAGTGCAGTAGTACTGAGATTTATTCAGTGTGGCTTCCAAGACAATTTTCCATAAATGAAGATTGAATTTGGAAGTTGTGTGACATCTGTTGAATGTAGAATTGTAAAGACTTGTTACAGGCTATCTTTTCGTAAAGAAACTTGCACCAGCACTATATGCAAAATATGGGTAGCACGATGGGTCAGCAGTTAGCACCAGGGACCTGAGTTCAATTCCCCCTCAGGCAACTGTCTGTGTGGAGTTTGCACATTCTCCCCATGTCGGCGTGGGTTTGCCCCAGGTGCTCCAGTTTACTCCCACAATCCAAAGATGTGCAGGTTGGGTGGATTGGCCATGCTAAATTGCCCATAGTGTTCAGGGATGTGTACATTAGGTGGGTTACAGGGGGATTGGTCTGGGTGGGATGCTCTGAGGTTCTGTGTGGACTTGTTGGACCGAAGGGCCTGTTTCCACACTGTAAGGATTCTATGTCTATGTGTAAGCCACCATCACACAATGTCAAATAACAACAAATTAACCAGATATGTTTTCACAAAACTCTGGTCAGGGTCACTGTTATTGTAACGAACTTTTAATTCCGGATTTATTTAATTTAATTAATTTAAATTCCCCAGCTACCACCGTGGGGTTTTAGCTCATTCACTCAATAATCTTAAGTAAGATGAAATGAGAGTTGACCACCAGCAGGAAAGCAGTGAGACCGCTGCATTATCTCTTTTGGGAAGACCAACCACATCTCTGCCATTCAGCCATGTGCCAGGGCAACAGCAGGCCTTCCTGCAAGATTAAGTCCTGGGGCTGGATCCTCGCTTGCCAAGAGCTGCTGGGCAAACAGAGGCTTTTAGTGTCACCCCACATTCCAATGCCAGGCTCCTCAATCAGGATACTGTGCCTCTGGATCCTTTGAATGAGATCTACCACAATGCCAGAATCCAGCAAACAAACAGGGCAACACTTGCTTAAATTGCCATCCTTCCCATATGGCAAGCATGCTTAAATGCACAGTAATAGTGGGCATATGCAAGATAGAATCTTACCCAAAGTACTTCTCAAAGCTAGAAATTTTGGCATATTTATAACTCTGAATCTCATGCTAGCGATTTCAACATTCAGTTCCACAACGAATGGAACAATGTTTTCCACTCTCCAAAGATATCCTAGTAATTAGGTACCCAATCCCTGTGGAATCCTTTATGTCTGATTATCTTCCCATCTTGCCACATGCCATTCCTGGAACAACTCTCTAATCACTGGATATCTGTCAAAAGACCAACATCCCTGGCACCAATCCCACATTTAAA
The DNA here is from genome assembly GCF_021869965.1 of Rhincodon typus. Taxonomy (NCBI): domain Eukaryota; kingdom Metazoa; phylum Chordata; class Chondrichthyes; order Orectolobiformes; family Rhincodontidae; genus Rhincodon; species Rhincodon typus. Next base: position 31,588,670 of record NC_063336.1, read on the forward strand.
AGAAAAACAGAAATAGAGAGAAACACAGCAGGTCTAGCAGCATTTGGAGAGAGAAAACAGAGTTAACGTTTCAAGTCCAGAGACCCTTTGTCAGAACATCAGGGCACTTTGGTAATATGGGTGACAGTGCACTATATATGAAGTCCCATATTTCCGTAAATAGACTCTGGCATCTCTGATGAAGAGTCATCTAGATTCAAAACATTAGCTTGCCCTCTCTCCATGGATGCAGCCTGACCCATTGTGATCTGCAGCATTTTTTGTTTTTGATACAGATTCCAGCAGCTGTAATAATTTGCTCCTACGTAAGTCTTCACTGGTTGAAATCAAACTGGTACATAGGAAGATGGTTATTGTTGTTGGAGTAAAGTCACCTCAGCTCCAGGACATGTCTGCAGGAGCTGCTCAGGGTAGTGTCCTGAGCCCAAAAATCTTCAGCTGCTTCATCAATGATCTTCCCTCCATTATAAGGTCAGAAGTGGAGATGTTCGCTGATGATTGCACAATGTTCAACACCATTCATGACTCCTCAGTTACTGAAGCACTCCATGTTGAAATGCAATAAGTTCTGGACAATATCCAGGCTAAGGTTGAAAAGTGGCAAGTAATATTTGCACCACACAAATGCCAGGCAATAACCATCTTCAGTAAGGATAATCTAGCTACCGTCCCTTGATATTCAAAGACATTACCATCACTGAATTCCTCACTATCAACATCCTGGGGATTACCATTGACCAGAAACTGGACTCCTCATATAAATACAGTTGCTGCAAGAGCAGGTCAGAAATGAGGAATATTGCAGCAAGTAACTCACCCGGAATTCCCTCCCTAAGGGCATTACTGGTCGACCTACAGCTCATGGAATGCAATGGTTCAAGAAGACAATCCACCACCACCTCCTCAAAGGCAACTAGGGATGAGCAATAAATGCTGGTTCAGTCACCAGTACCCACATCCCATGAGTCAATAAAAAAAGTTGTTTTCACTCTATGAGTGTTCAAGATATACAATGTATTGTCTGAGAGGGTGGTGGAAGAGGTAGGTTCAATTGAGACTTTCTAAAAGGAATTGGGTCATTACCTAAAAAAGAAGTATTTGTAGGGCAATGCACAAATGGAAGGAGAGTAGCATTAAGGTAAACTGTTCCTTGAGATGGCCAACACTGATATAAGTGGTCAAATGCTGTCTTTCTGTGCTATAGCCATAGAATCCCTACAGGGTGTAAACAGGGCCTTCAACCCAACCAGTCCACACTGACCCTCCGTAGAGCATCCCACCCAGTCCCATCCCCCTACCCCTTTCCCCTTTCCCCTATAACCCACCTAATCTACACATCCATGAACACTACGGGCAATTTAGCGTGGCCAATCCACCTAGTCTGCATATCTTTGGACTGTGGGAGGAAACTGGAGCACCAGGAGGAAACCCACGCAGACACGGGGAGAATGCGCAAACTCCATACAGATAGTTGCCCAAGGGTGGAATTGAACCTGGTTTCCTGTTGCTGTGAGGCAGCAGCGCTGACCACTAAACCACCGCGCTGCCCCAATTGCATGATTCTGTGGTTTTATAATAATGTCATTAGTAAAGAAGAGTGACATGATTTAAAAGATAGTAAGTATTAAAAATGTACTAAAATGTTGGTACATGGGGTTTTCCTATAACGTGTGCCAGCAGCACGAATTGGCTATAACGTGATTGACGAATTGGGGAACGGTATTTGAAAACAGCAAACTTTGTGTTGGCTATAATGCGATTCCAACGTCAACATCACATGATCGGTTCACGGGCTTTGTCCTGAGCATGAATGAAGAAAAAGGGCAAAGCAGCAAAACTGGATGTCTTTTTGAAGCCAACCTCCAAGAAAGAGTCGGAAGACAATAAACCACAGCCATCCACTTCTGGATTAACTATTTTTCACTCTAACCCTGCAAACAAAATTATACCTGAAGGTGATAATGATGATGATGACTTTCAGTCCCTGCATTAATAATAGAGCTACCTCAGAACCTTTTCACCCATCAAGTCATCTTGACACTTTTTCAAGTAAGGTGACAAATTTACTGTTATTTCATTATTACATGTGAATTAAACATTTGTTCAAACTGTACTATCCATTTGCATTACGCTTTTGAGTGATTTTTGAGTCATTATGAGTGATTTTTTTTTGGTCTGTCCCAACCCCTCTTTTCCCAGACACCCCGGTATTTCATAGCATGATTTTCTATAACACGTCATTTCACAGGAACACATCTATTGTGTTATAGCAGAACCCCCTGTACTTCCTTTGTTTAGGGTGATTCTGTAAAACTCTTGTTACTTTTATTAATGGACACATCACAAATGGAACTTGTTTACATTTTTTACATGTACTTCATTGTTATTTTTAAATGCAGATTCCTTTTGAGGTTCGAATTTGCATGTTTGCATGTTAAAATATGGTTGCATATGTTTTTCCTCTATTTGCTCTTCCCATGGGTGGTAGTTTTAGAGACAAGCAGTGTTTAATTGAATGTAGAAAGAAATGTGTTGTCCATTCATTTATATCCTGATTTATGTAAATCTTAACCAAATGCACAGTTTTTCCAACCTAATGGCATGTGCTATCTATAAGAAGGACAGCAGGCACACGTTAACTTCAACCGCTCAAGGAGAAATGAGGGAGGTTATGTGTGCAGCCAGAGGAAATGGGTGAGGTCCTTAATAAGTACTTTATTTACCAAAATACTCTGTATTTACCAAAGAGAGGAAAAAGAGGGATGTTGAGGTTAGGATAAGGTGTGCGAATACTCTTGGGCAGGTCAACATAATGAAGTAGGAAATGTTGGGTGTCTTGAAATACATTAAGATCGACAAATCCCCAAGGCCAGACAGAATCTATCCCAGAATACTGTGGGAGGCGAGGGAGAAGATAGTTAGGGTCTTAATAGATATCTTTGCATCCTTTTTGGCCTCAGATGAGGTTCTAGGGGACTGGAGAATGGCCAATGTTGTTCCTTTGTTTAAGAAGGGAAACATATAATCCGGGTAATTACGGGCCAGTGAGCCTGACGTCAGTGAAGAGGAAGAAATTGCAGAAGATACTGAGAGATACGACTTATGAACATTTGGAAGCAAATGGCCTTGTTAGTGATAGTCAGCATGAGTTTGTGCAGGTAAGATCATGTATCACCAATTTGATTCCGTTTTTTGAGGAAGTGACAAGAATAATTGATGAGGGAAGGACAGTCAATGTTTTCTACATGGACTTTAGTAAGGCTTTTGATAAGCTACTTCATGGCAGGCTGGTACAGAAAGTAGTGTCTCATGGGACTGGGGCTGAGCTGGCTAGATGGATCGAGTCCTGAAGAAGGGTAATATCTGAAACATGACTGCTCCTTTTCTCCAGATGCTGCCTGGCTTCCTGTCTTCTTCCAGCCTGCTGTTTCTCTAACTTGGATTCCAGCATCTGTAGTTTTTTTTTTGCTCTAGATGGATACAAAAGTGGCTTCGTCATAGAAGACAGGGAGTAGCAGTGGAAGGGTGCTTTTTGGAATGGAGATTGGTAACTAGTGGTGTTCTGCAAGAATCAGTGCTGGGACCTTGGTTGATCTGGAGGAAAATGTAGATAGTCTGATTAGTAAATTTGCCAATGACACCAAAATTTCTGGAGTTGGAGGTAATGAGGAGGATTGTCAAAGGATATAGCGCAATATAGGTAGATTGCAGGTTTGGGCAGAGAAATGGCAGATGGACTTTAATCTGGACAAGTGCAAGGTGATGCATTTTGGAAGATCAAATTCAGCTATGAATTATACAGTAAATAGCAGAACACTTAGGAGCATTGACATACAGAGGGATCTGGGCATACAGGCCCACAGATCCCTGAAAGTGGCAACGCAGATGCATTAGAATTAGAATTAGCTTTATTGTCACATATTCGAATGAGTACAGTGAAAGTTTACATCACCATTTTACAGGACAAAGGTACCTAGGTACATATTATTAAGATCAAATTCTTTGGAAGGAAATTAAATTAGAAAAGTGAAAAAAAGGTCCAGCATTATAGATCATTGGAATAAATTAGAAAAATATAGTAAGGAGTTCAGAATATCAGTCTTTCTGACCCAGTTCATGCAGACAGCTAGCCTCCAGGGAGACCATCCCACTTCGGCTGCAGGTATTGCCTTGCTGGTGCCACCAACCTGAACAGTCTGCTGCTGTTGGCACTGCTGTCCTGATCACTGGAGGAGCTTTGCTGCTGCTGCTGGACCAGGACTCTGGGGGAATGACCTCGCTGCCACTGGCCCTGAATCGCAGGAGAACAAACTCACTGCCACCGCCTCCTATCACTGGGAGAAAGACCTCGCTGCTGCTTCCACCACGCTGGGAGAAA
>NC_063336.1:31593057-31661524 GCF_021869965.1 Rhincodon typus
GAAAGACCTCGCTGCTGCTTCCACCACGCTGGGAGAAAGACCTCGCTTCTGCTTTCACCACGCTGGGAGAAAGACCTCGCTGCTGCTTCCACCACACTGGGAGAAAGACCTCGCTGCTGCTGCTGCAGCACCTGGATGGATAAGGTGGTCAGGAAGGCATTCTGCACACTTGCCTTCATTGACAAGGGCACCGAATATAAAAGTTGGCTAGTTATGTTACGGCTGCGTAAAACTTTGGTTGGGCCACATTTGGAATATTGCATGCAGTTCTGGTTGCCACGCTACCAGAAGGAAGTGGATGCTTTGGATAGGGTACAGAGAAGGTTTATCAGGATGCTGCCTGGTCAGGAGAGTTTTAGTTATGATAAGTTGGATAAATGTGGCTCATTTTCACTGGAAAGATGGAGGCTGAGATGCAACCTGATAGAGGACTACAAAATTATGAGAGTCATAATTAGGGTGGATAGTCAGAGGTTTTTTCCCAGGGTGGAAAGGTCAATTACAAGAGGGCACAGGTTCAAGGTGAGAGGGGGAAAGTTTAGGGGAGAAATGCGAGGAAATTTTTTCACACAGAGGGTGGTGGGTACCTGGAACGCAGTGCCAGTGGAGGTGGTGGAAGCAGGCACATTAGCAACATTTAAGACGTATCTTGATAGACACATGAATGGAAGGTGAACTGAGGGATAGAAACCATGCACGGGCAGTAAGTAGGGGATGTAAATAAAGACTAGGAATTGGTGCAGGTTTGGTGGGCTGAAGGACGTGTTCCTGTGCTGTATTGTGTTGTGTTGTATGATAACACCTGCAAGTTCCTCTTCACACACAGCCTCCTGAATTGGAACCATGCCACCAATCTTTCACTGTCCCTGAGGCAAAATCCTAGAACTCCACACTGGCAGCTCTACAGGTCTCCCTACATCACATGGACTTCAATGATTCAAGAAGGTGTCTCACCGTCATCTTCTGAAGGGAAGTGAAGGAGTGAGCAATTATTGCTGGCCTTGTCATCTTATGAATGAATCTTACGAATGAATCGAAACAATTAAAAAAAAGTGTATGAATAGAGACTTATCTGACAAGCATGAATTTCTTTCATTCATGAACCACAATTATTCATAAACTGTAAATGATCACATAGAAATCACATATGCATGATCATTTCCCTGTCATATTGATGCTTCCTTTGGCTGTGCACTGAGATGGAAAGTTATCTGTGGAAATACTGAGGATAAGAATTGCAAGATCAGATGAAAGAAGTAAAAATAAATAATTGATAAACTGCAGCACTGCAGCAATAAAAATTAAATTCACACCCACCACAAAACAAAAATGTATGGTTTAAAACCTGTAGCACCAGAGTGCAGAGACACAGTGCTTTATCAAAATCTATTTATCAAAATTCTTTATTTGTGTTGCTGCATTGTATTGTGTGAGATTCAAAATAGAAGCCATGAATTTTCCTGCTGATTGGGAAGAAGACCATTGGTTTGCCTGTTCTGGGCGGGTTGTCGAGCAGTCCTGTCAGAGACCCCTATCACTTACAAACACATAAGCAGCAGATATGTGAGACCACCACCACCTGTAAGCTCCTTTCCAAACCGTGCATCATCCTGACTTGGAACTATATTGCCATTCCTTCAGCATCTCTGGGTGAAAAATTTGGAATGCCTTTCCTCATAGCACTATGAGTGTCCCAACATCCCAAAGCCTGCAGCATTTCACGAAGGTAGCTCACTACCAGCGCCTCCAGGACAATTAGGCATTGAAAATAAATGCAGGCCCAGCCAATGACACCCACATACCAAGAATGAACACTTTTTTAAAAAGGGTCCCAATTTTATACTGAAGCATGCTTGAAGAATTGGGTTCGCTGCAAAACTTTAACGTTAACATTACTGCAAAACTTAACATTAATTGCCAGGAGTGAAGGGTGTCACTCAGATTGATGTCCTGTCTACTTCCACACCTAATTCCTAATGACTATTACTGTGATGTAGTAACTGAGGCTGGGCTGAGAAACAATTCCCCAGATTCTAAGTTCCAGAGTCCAGGATTTGGGGAGTGCATGCTGGAGTGTGCGGTCTCATGGCCACCCAGGAAGGTGAGGCTCAGGGATATTGGGGAAGGGGTGGGGGAATGGGGGTCTTGATATAGACTCAGATGGGGAGGAAGCACTAGTGAAGGGGGTTGTTCACTTTAGGAGTGCAGTTTGACCCATTTGGAAAGGAGACACATTAAGGAGATGCTTCTTCCTACTGCAGGCCCAAGTAGGGTCACCAGCCAGGACTCTTAAGGGCCTCAATTATTAAAGATGAGCAGGCTGCCCTAAGCTTCACTCTCCCCATCTGTATTTGTGGACACACTGGGGCTAGTTGGGAGTGTGGGTGGAAGAACAATCTTCTCACTTTCAGACATGTGCACTGGGATCCCACAAAATTCTGATCTCATTACTACGATTGGTCATGTTGGTATAAATAAATAAATTTTAATTTGAATTCCACATATATTCCATAACACCCACCTGCTGAGATTTATCTTTGGGAGCTGCAAGGCAATATTTATTGCCTATCCTCATTGTCATCATCATGATTCATCATGAGTTACACACGTAGGGCAGAATTTAATGCCCTCTGAGTGTCAATGTTTGTGGCAGAAGACATTCAATCAGGCAGAAGGGTGGTGAGTACTAATTAGTGGCATTTGAGGCCCTCCTCCCATTGCCACTGGTGCTCATTGTGATCAGTTTCAACAGTATGAGGAAAGGTTGTGAAATGATAAAATGTAAATTCAGCACTGAATGTCTGCTGTGTGTCATTGCTGAGACCGCAACAATATTAAAGAACACTAGCTTATAATACCACAGGGTGTTTCATCAGATAGGTGGGACAAAATCATTGTCTGATGAAGGCAATTATAAAATAGATAAAATAAAATATGATTTCTTAATTTTACACATCATTTGTTATTTTTCCTAAGATATTGACCATGGTATATTGTTAAGCAGGCATTTTGCTGAGACACATTAGTTAGTACTGTACAATAGATGACAGAAGGATGAGTCATGATTTCCAAAATCACGGCAAAGACTGCTTAGGGTAATAAATAACCAATTGGGATTTACATGCATGTTATATTTTTTTGGCAAGAGTGATTCCCTAATCCTTCAGGGCTAATTCTTTATAAACTGTGGAGGAAGTCAGGTCAACTCAGAGAGTGGAGAACTAAAAGAGCAGAGAGTGGAGGAGAAAAACATGGACGATTATTTCATTAGCTGAGCTGTCGGGGCAGAAAGAAGTAATATTACACAGATGAAAGAACATAGGACTGTACAGCACAGGAATGGGCCCTTCGGCCCACAATGTTGTGCCAAACATGACGCCAAATTAAACTAATCCCGACTGCCTGCCCTTGGTCCATATCCCTCCATTCCTTGCATATTCATGCACTTATCTAGAAGTTTCTTCAACACCTCTATCGTATCTGGCTCCAGCCCCACCCCTGGCAGTACATTCCAGACTCCGATCACTTTCTGTGTCAAAAACTTGCCCCTTACATCTCATTTGACCTTTCTGCCTCTCACCTTAAATACGTGCCCTCTAGTTTTAGACATTTCAACTCTGGGAAAAAGATTCTGACTGTCAACCCTATCTGTGCATCTCATAATTTTATAGACGTCTATCAAGTCTTCCCTCAGCCTCTGCTGCTCCAGAGAAAACAACTCGAGTTTTTCTAGTCTCTCCTTATAGTTCATACTCTCAAATCCAGGTAGCATCCTGGTAAGGGGTAGTAGGAACTGCCAATGCTGGAGTCTGAGATAACAAGGTGTAGAACTGGATGAACACAGCAGGCCAGGCACCATGCTCCCTGGCCTGCTGTGTTCATCCAGCACTACACCTTGTATTGTTAGCATCCTGGTAAACCTCTTCTGCGCCGTCTCCAAAGCCGTCACATCCTTTGTGTAATGTGGCAACCAGAATTGAACACGGCGGTCTAACCAAAGTCTTATAGAAAAGAAAAACAGAAAATGTGATAAATATTCAATAGGTCAGGCAGCATCTGTGGAGGCACTGGGTGAAATATTCCCAGCTCCTGAACGATGAAGGTCCATGGCAAGGAAATTATGAAAATCATGCGAGATGTCCTTAGAGGAATTTCTCATTGTTGAGTGCAAGAAGTTCCATTTTCCAACCAAGTGTTGAACAGCAAGAGGAGTTTCTCACTAGTGAACGGTGAGAGGCCTGTTTGGCTATGTTAGCATTTCATCATTACTTATTGTCACTACATTAATATGCAGTTCCCCAACCTCCCACTTGCCAGATAGAAACTAAATGGCCCAATGGAATTCAGTGCAGTTATCTGGTGACTCTAACTTGCTGCTGGCTCCTTAGAGCCTGCATCATAAAAAGCCGGCACCAACATCTCAGGATCCACTCCATGGGCAGTGGCCACTGACACACACCACACAATCACTGACCTTAGCATCCGACACATACCAGCTTCATCGGTTCATCATTGGCACGTCACCAATACAGTTAACTAGTTCAAACTTCAATGCTGCACTTAGGAGCACATTGGCACATATGCATCTCAGAAGTTGCTGTCTCACTGTCTTCGTGCCCATTCACTTTCCAACTGCTTTGATGCTCACTGCACTTCCACTGCCCCCAACCATTTCCAGTTGCACCTTAAAGGTGCATGGTACTTCTCTCCTATCTTGTCTTGGTGCTTAGCACGGATACAAAGCCAGGATGGTTGTCAGCAGTCAAGGGGACAGACACATTGCTGTATGGCACCATGCCATGTCACATTGTACACATGCAGCATACATCAGCAGCCAACACAGAAAACACACTGCATGTGTTTCAACCAAATGGCCATGTCTCAAAGTTGAAGAGGAGTAGTCCTAAGTCAAACCAAGGGTTGCAGTATGGTTGGTCAATGTCATTGTGCAATCGTAGTCCAGGGGCTTGAGCATGGGTGGTTGGAGCAGAGTGTCCGTTCTGCCTGGGGACTAGGCTGCAGTCAGTCCTGCAGATCCAGTGCAGTGAGATTTTCTGAACACCAGCTGGGGAGTTGCATGGATTAAGCCAAAAGGGGCTGGTGAATCATGTCAGGGGTACCCACCCAATTCGCTAAGGAGAGTGGGCCACAGTCAGGGATGGGACGAATGAAAGTCAAAGGCGTTATCAGCAGACATGGCTGTGATAAGGAAGTGGGAGAATCCAATACTGGGAATTTGAGCCAGGACGAGATGCAAAAGGCAGGAAGTTTCATTTATAAAGAGGGTGCGATGATAGCAAGACGTAGGATATTTACTCCTCAGTGGGTGGGACTAAACTGTAGAGACTGGAAGGCTCAGGTGTAAAGATGAGACATGTAGTGATATTTCCAAGTGGTGTATATGAACATGTGGGAGATCAATAATGAAGGGCTCTCCACTGAGTGCCAGGAAGAAAGGGAAAAAGTGTTTTTGGAGGGAGTTGAATCTTTGACTACCAAGTTGAGACTATGATTTATTTGCTAAGCTCGACTAGTATTGCCTGCCATATTCATTGATTCCTAAATGAGAATTGTGAATGAAATGGTTGCAATCACAGATGGAGTAGGTGGACTCAGAGTTTTTTTCTTCTGTTTCAACATGAACTCCCCTTATCAGTGATGTGAGACTCTTTAGAATAAATAATTACACACTCGCACAGTATAGATTCCATTTTTAAAATTCACTCATAGTCTGGCCAAAGGCAGGCTTTATTGCCCATCCCTAATTACCCAGAGGGCAGTTGATAATCAACCATGTTGCTGTAAGTTTGGAGTCACATGTAGGCCAGATGGGTAAGGGTAATATGATAGATTTCTTTCCCAAAAGACATTAGTGAACTAGATGGATCTTTCCGGCTCCCATTTTGAACTGCCAAGTATTCTGCAACATGCTTATATATACAATGACGCCTTTCTTGAATGATAGGGATCTGGAAATACAAGGTCTCAGTACTTGTACAGTACATACAATTTCTTTGCAACATGACTGATGCTGCACTCATTACACTAAGGACCAACGTCAAATTTCCATGAATACCCACTGTATGGAGGAGTATGTTAAATTGTAATTTGTGAGTGACAAGAATACTGAGTGCTCAGTTCAGTAAATACCTGTTCTGGTCCTTATGCTCATCACAGATTCACTGTGAGCATGACTGATGAATCCAGTCACACTGGGGTCATTATTGCTATTGCTGTGATGCAACAAAGGCACAGTATAAAAGCTTATATTTTTATTTTTCTGTATTTTTGATTGTGGATGGAAAGAGAAAGGATTGTTTGCAAAACCATGATGGCGGAAAGGATGCTGCACCTTTTAAAAGCCTGTTACCTGATACTTCTTACAAGTGCAATTTATATTTGTTTGCTCAAGCAGTGGAGGAGGTTACTACGGAGCCAGAGGGGTGGGGTGAGGGGGCATGCCTGAAGGGAGATTTGGTGGGCAACAGTTACTTGACTGGTCTAAAGAATAGTGACCTATAGTCTATGACAAAGGCTTTTTGCCCACCAACAATGATGCAATTGGCTTCCAAGCAACTGAACAGCTTGTCACTGTAAATGTTTGGGCTGAAACCATTTAAGGTCCAACAGAAAAGGACCTGTCCTTTTCTTTGCAGTAAAAAAAAACCTCAAGTCTGAAGCAAGCAAATTTATATCCCCTCAACAGCTGCTGTAAATCGTGGCTCATAAAAGTCAGTGGTATTACAACGGTGAATCAGGCAGCCTGTGCCTCTTGCAAGCGAAACAACCTAGAGGAGAACGATCAAGGAGCAGCCAATCTTGACTCGCTAAAAGAATCATCTCACTGAACCACATGGACAGGGACCATTGAACTGCATTCCTAGCCTTTCCCTCCACCCATTTCTCTGTTTCTGTCTGCAGGTGTGTTTACGGTGAATTTTATAAGGGGATTGAAGTTTTAACTGATAAGAGTTATGTTAACAGTTTTAATTGTTTGCCCCATACCTAGAATCTATTTGTAAAAAATAATAATTCTTAAATACAGAAACTTAGCCCCTGCTTTCTGTCAACCTCAGTCTAAAAGAAATTCAGAGAATTTTGTTTGTGACAACTCCAGGAATAGCAAGGCTCATTTCCAGTGCATTATTCCAGTGAGGTGTAATAGCAAAGAAATAGAAGAGCCAATCCATCCAACTTTCATCCTTTTATTTCTACGAAGTCCTAAAATTAATACTGACTAGAATTTATATCAATAAACTTGAAATCTTGATGGCAGTATTAATACTGATAAAGAGGAATTATATGGAATATAATGTTTACATAATGATGCTCTCTGCCCCATTTTAGAGTAACTAATAGTATTTGTTATAATATTCCTGTAACACCTTAGATTTCTTGAGAATATATACTATGTCATTTTGATATAGATCATAAAAACCTCACACTGTGTCATTGCTAGTGGTATTTTTCAATTAAAAACAAAAGATGAAATACATCTCTTCCAAATTATTCTAAAAGTCTTGGAAATATATCATATTTGAATAGCTGAAGTTAAAATTTATGAAACATTTCTGGTTTGGGGTTAAGAAATGCTTTGCATTTGATATCCTGTGTTAGGACAATTCCTATCTATCGTCTCAAATAACAAGTGGATGTTTTAAATCATAAATGAATTATGGAGAAGCCAGATCACAAGTAGCTGTTTTATACTTTATTTCCACAGCAATTGCAGCAAAGTGTTTATATACAGAAAGATGGTGTACATTATTACATTAAATCTCTGGTTGTTGGCCTTAGCCTTTATAATACTGCACACTTTAAAGTTTACACATTTATGTGAACTTATTAACTTGTAACAGTGCAATTACACAATTGATGTATAGTGGGACAGTACAACACAACAGAACCAAGTCAATACACATCAAGTCAAACTTAGATCTTCATGAAACTCCATACGGCATCTTCGGATTCTCCCCCAAATTCTTTACATTTAGTTACTATGCACTTTCAAGTGCATGTTTGTCTACATCATTTACATAAACTTTCATTCAAAATGGAGAAACAACGTGAAGAGGTGGAGCACTTAATTTTTAGAGATGAGAAAACCCTGTACCTTACTGTTGTAAATAGTAAGTCACCATAAGGTGAGTTACCTATATTTGACCATTGGTTACAGGCAGTTCCATGCACTAATTGCTCAACATCAAAGGCTTACATATACTAACAACATTTAATCAACTTACGTATAATGCATGCGTGATATACTGAAACGTTATGTTCCATGAAGTAGCAATACTTTCCAAGTTGCAAATTTAAAACAGCAGCATAAAAAGTGTAAACTACAAATAAACAGTGTAAACTAAAAACACAAAACTATCAGCAATTCCACTTCTACATTCTTAAATCATGCAATATTTACTCAACAGGTCTTTTGGATTATGTTTCAACTCATTCAGGTTTGATCATTACGCAGACTTTGACTAGCAACAAAAAAGTCAGTGAACTGGACAAAGTAATAGCTGTGCAAAATAAAGAGGTAAAATATTAGTCTAAAAATATTGGAAACACATTAGTGATCTCTGTATGTGTGTTTTATATAATACATTTATAGATGCTGTTATACTGTTACATTTGCATTACTTACAAGCATTTCTGATTCACAATTGTGTTAGTACGATTCTGAATATAATGGCAAAATATAGTGGATGCTGGAATCTGAAATAAAAACATAAACTGCCCAAAGTACTCAGGTCAGATAGCATCTGTGGAGGTAGCAATGGAGTTAATGCTTTCGGCCCATGACCTTTGCAATTTCTCCCTCGAACTGGCAAGCTTGTTTTCAATATTTTGTGTCATTTTTGTTCATTTCTCAACTTGAGTTCTGATCAACATCTGGAGTTAGGGTATGAAAACCCTCAAAGAACCCATCACGCATTACTTACACTTAGATTCGAACATGTGCGACATAACTACAATGCAGCGCCATTTCATTTAACACTCAGCAATCCAGTGGAACTCCTGGCCACTTTAAAACTGAATTCTTCTTAAATAAAAATGATTACAATACTTTCAAAATATTCACAAGCCACAAAGATAAGATTATGATTAAAAATAACAAGTCATAGAAAATCAAGCAAGTTGACATTATTTACTGGTATTACATATTTGAATCATATTGGATACATACTCATCAAAAGAGATAAAAATGCAGTATTGCAATGTAACATTAGAGCAAAATGGGCATGTATTCCATTATATAATTTGCATAAGGCCAGGAAACATCTCAAAGGCCGCTTTCAGTACTATCCTATAATTAAATAGTACCAGGTACAATCAATATAGGTTGAGTAGTTTTGGATCTCACACTCAAATTTTGCTGTTCACCCAACGAAGACAAAGAAACAAAAATGTTTAATTTTCAACTTGGAAGTCACTGAGTTAACTAGTGTTCTGTTAACATATATATATGGAATCATTTTCTACACTATGGATAGTGTCAGTTATTTCCCCGAGAACACTGGCTGCTGACAGATGTTACAGATTGATCTGAATGAGGAAGCCCGTCAACCCATGTGATTTCACTCTGATTTGATCTTACTATCTCCTGATCTCCAGAATCATTCCTGATAAATCAATTCTGGCTGTTACCTCCTCTGTAAGGAAATAGTTCTTAATACTCACCTTGGAAATGACTTTCAGTGATTTTAGATAACAGAGTCAGATCAGCAACAAACTCAAGTTGGTTTATAACTGTCACCTGAATATCAGTTCTGACAACTCTATCCAGAAAATGCATTAACGCATTAAAAGACTTCAGCTACTAAGCCTGTACAATTTTGTCAAGTAGTTTCATTGAAGACACTAAAGACGAGATGCACGTATATCAATTGACAATGTGTTAACTAAGACATGGATAATTGTTGCTTACTTTAGATCTCTTTATCTGGTAACATATGCAGTGGAACAACTAAAACATCAACATTTCCTACCTTAAAACGGTCTTTAAATTAATTAGTAAACAGTAAAATGCTATTTGAAAGATTTAGTTTGTTGATGGAAACATGAAGATGAAGGACTGTGGTATTAATGCAGATTAACCAATTCTAATAACATGCATTTCATACATCCAGAAAAGAAAGTATTAATATTAATAAGTGAAGAATTAGATTTCTTAACACACATGAAAATGGATAATGTGCTCATTTGAACACTGCTGAAAATAGTGACATATTGATAAAGTTTTCGCAAACATGTTTCTAATGATCACAATAATTTACATGGCATTGAGAAAAGAATGCTGATTTATTGGAAAGTGTACACTGAGTGGACAAGGCATTGCAATGGAAAAAAAAGGGGAACTACTGGTTCAAAAGCTCCTTGATAATTCAAAAATCCTGCAAGGCTTGAGCGTTTTCCTTTCGTTTACAGGGTACAGATCTCTGCATACGAATGCATTTTGCTTCGAGTAAGCATAAATAAATCATGTTGCAAGCTTGCCGATTATTTAAATTGGTTAGTGTAGCTTTTAGTGGACTCAGGATTATTTAAAAGAAGTGTTCGCCAATAGTGGAATCACATCAAACACTAGACATTGTTTTGGATTTTACAACCACATGCTGCTTCTGTATTGCTTACACTCTGCCTATTAAGAACAACTACTTTGCCTACCACACAACTGAGCATGTTGTGTATAAGCTTCAATGCCAGTACAATGCCATGTAGAAGCAGTGAATGTCTGAATGAATCAACAGCATATTCCTTTGGTTATTCAAAATGGAGTTAATCAGGAGCTTGGGAGCCTTATAGCACCTTGTTGCTTTCTTCAATTCAGCCAATCAAACTCAACTTGCCACTCGGTCCATCAGTATAAATTGTTGCAATTGTTTGAAATTTGGTTTTCTCTCCTTTGACCTGATGTGTACCAGACAAAATACTTTGGCAACATGTCTCTCTTTTCACCACTGTTCAAGTTCCGTACTGCCATACAAATGTACAGCAGACAAAAAGAAAGCAGAATCAAGGGAAAAAAAACTCCTTCAAAATACAAAGGGTAGAATAATTATTTACATTTTTTGTGCATGCATGTTTTTGTGCCCTTCTTATTTTTAAAAAAAAGCAGCATTCCAAATAACGTGAAAATTACTTAAGGAACGGATAATTTTGCTTTACATTTAAAAACTGTTGAACTATAATGACTAGTTCAGATTTCTACCACCATTTTTAGGTACTGAAAGATTATTAAAAATCTTGATTCAACATACTTAAACTTTGGCGCTCATGAAATCCTTTAGTCTAATTATCATTGCAAGTCTAATTGTAGCTTATGATGCAAATTATTCCCCAACAAACTGTCAGCTTTAATAATTTTAAAAAAAGTTTTAAGCTGACTTGGTTCACTGACCATTGCTACACATAGAAGTTTTCATATTAGAACTTAATGCTTGGGAACAACTAATTATGTAACTGTTTTTAGGAGTTGGACTCCCTCTGCATAGTTTTCAAATATCTTTATGTTAAGAAAGAAAGAATATTTTACTGTCGGATCCACTATTCTAAAATAAAACCAACAGTTTATAATTCTCAGGTTCTGTACAATATTAAATGCATTATGAATTGCCCTTAAACCCCGCCAAAAATATATACAACCATCAGCAATAACAGTCAGAACAAGCATCAGGGTCATATCAATTGCAGTTAAACCCAAATGAAATCAATACACAATAAATTATTTCAAGTGTACACAATATTGCTGAGGATTAAAATTACAACACACGACAATTCAAAACAAACATTTAGCAGAATGTTTCTATCATTGATATTCTAAGAGGTAGCTCACATTCAAAGAACTTAAACCTGTTATATTTAGTATTGAACAAAATCCCTTCTGAACTAACCTAGCTCCTTCTCCAAAACTAGATGTCTGAACGAGGGTTCACACTTTCATAAGGTGACCCAAGTACAAACGTCTAAAGCTATTAACCTTAAGACTAGTCTTCTGCAACTCAGTAGAATGACACACAGATGTCAATTGGGATTTCATCAACTTAATCAGTAGTAAAATTAAACCAAGGCAAGATGCTGCTCAAGCTTATCCATGCCTTCTCACACATCAGCAGCCACTGAATTAAGAAACTTAAGCATTACCCTATTTAGACAGCCTAAAGTCCAACTACCTCAAATCTTCAAAATAAATTGGTCCTGTAATGCCACACAAATCAAATCCATTTCAAAAATCTGGATGGCTAGAATGACATTGTCTCATAAGTCAAGATTGTTCTTTCATAAATACAGATTTAATATTAGGAAGAATATTCTGTACTCAGACTAACAAAACTGCTCAGCTCAAAAATGAAAAGTGGTTTCTACTGTTTCATTACTGATACCAAGTATTTAGAAGAACTTTAACTACATTGGAAAAGAGTTTTATGAATTTAGGACATACCTTGTTACAAGTCAGTAAATATAATTGAAACATTCTGATGTCAAAAATCCAAAACTATATTCTTCGAATTATTCTTGGACATGTTTATAAATATATTGTTCTAATTTTATGTTGAAGTTTTATCCTGTTGCAGACTCCTTCTATTCTAGCAAGAAAGCATTGGCACTTATTGCAAATATACAATTATACTTGCACGCAAGGGTGGTGATTGGATCATTACTGCCTATAAATTCACAGAATCCCTACAGCGTAGAAACAGGCCCTTCGGCCCAACAAGTCCACGCCAACCCTCAGCATCCCACCCAGACCCATCCCTATAACCCACCTAATCTACACATCCCTGAACACAATGGGCAATTTAGCATGGCCAATCCACCTAGCCTACACATCTTTGGACTGTGGGAGGAAACCACAGCACCCGCAGGATACCCACGCAGACAAGGGGAGAATGTGCAAACTCTACACAGACGGCTTCCCGAGGGTGGAATTGAACCCGGATCCCTGGTACTATGAGGCAGCAGTGCTAACCACTGAGCCACTGTGCTACCTCAAATATAAAACAAATTAGAAATTAATATGCAAAACCACCTTAATGGACTTTATTTATAAAAGTTTGGAACGTGTGAGAGAAGGACAAATAAATATATGAAAAAAAAAGACCTAGTCAGAAAAGGGACTTAAAAACCAAATCAGCATATACAAACACCTTATTCGTTGTGATCATTGCAAAGAATGGGAGTTCTTTTTTGTACTGTACGCGATGTATTTGTAAGCTCTTCTGTTGAGAGTATTTTGCTGTACACAAAGGAAGGTTTGCAGCATCAATGTGCTAGCACTGTCAAGCAGCAAATCAATCCAAAAAAAAGGAAAACTTTATTTGAAACTAGATTATTCTTCCCTGAATAAGGATTGATCAGTTTGACTCGACTCTCAGCCTGTGAGAAATAAGTCTGTGCAGTCAACTTGACTCATAATTGTTACAATTTGTCCCAACTTGCGCTATATATCTTTACATCTCTTAAGACATACAAATCTTTTACCATCTTTGAAGGATTTTATAATGCAAATTTGTTACAGAAAGTGTGTACAGAAAGTACAACTTTTATTTAGCTTCTCTGTATATTGGTGTCAGTGTCTAAACTTGATGATTGTCAGTACAAAAATAGTGAAAGTTAATTGTTTAAAATGTTTAAATCTAACTTAGAAATGCTTTTCTGCGGATGTTAAAAAAAATCTAGGTTTTGAAAAGCTGATGCCAATGGGTGTGATTTTGTAACCATTTTGTTGCCATTGTCATACATGTGTACATTTCTAGTATTCCAAGCTTTTTTGAAACACTCTCCATTTAAAGCATTCACTCCAGTCTGGTATAAATTGCTGGGTGTACAGGTAGCTACCATAACAGCAGTGCACAATTCATTGCAGATCCTCATACACTAAAAAGGACTAATTCAATTCTTATTCTCAATATAAATTGCAGTGTGGTTTTATTATCCCCATTATAAAGTTACATTCACAGGCTGTCCCAGTGGTTCAGTGATTTAATGTGAGTTGATACGAAGCCATTATATGAAAAGTTCCTGGTTTATGCAGAATTGACTAAACTCAGCCACAGCATTTGCAGCCAGAAGATTTCACTTGGCTTTAGGCATGTTAGGGAGGGAAAATCAATCAGGGTTCCTTTTAAAGAGCAATTTCAACAAGGGCTGGTGCAGAATGCATGTATATGGATCAAAGCAAGCCTTACTGTTGATTCCAAATCCCCCTCAGTAGGTCAAATAGGCCGCTAATATTTATTGCTTAGGCTCATGCAAAAATAATACTGCAGTGGGTAGAATACAACTGCCACTCAGAAGACAGTACACTAGGAGTCACTTAAAAGCTTGGAAGAAAAGTGAGTCAGGATGGGTAGAGGGCATGTTGAAATACATGCATTATTGTACAAATTTGTATTGCATAAAATCAATTAAAAATAGAATTATGACCCTTGTTGCATATCATAAACCTCAGATTTGAGACCTGTTCTGGACTCAAGTTAAAATTTTAACGTATCCCAAACAGTACTGATTTGTTTATATGGATCCAGACAATGATTATAATTGTCATTCTACTTTTTAATCTTAGGACCTTCAGTACAAAGAACACAAGCTATTTCTACCACATTTCTATAACTGAGAGCTGATAACCTGCAACCAAAACTAGCTTTGGACTTGTAGACCCCTGGACTGTTAACATGGGATTCACCTATGTGTATATGGTAGAAAATTGAACTAAAACAAAAGCAACATTAAAACTGAGGTAGTGGTAAAGTAAAAGCTTTTTAGCAAGGATTCACAGAAACAAAAAACAGGAAACATAACTAAATATAAAAAAAACTAAAATATGGATTTGAAAAAGGGTAAAAGACCAGATTTCTCTTTCATAAAACCTATTCAGTGCAATTTATTTACCGGTGTATTTTCTTGTCTATCATCATGTCAATACTATTGTATTGATCACAAATTTCATTTACAAAGCAAATACAATAAGTTACAAAGATGGCAAAGGATACAACAGATCAGTTGAAAGCCAGCTGAAACACATGCAGTCATCTTTTGCTGACTCGATATTTGGCTTTAAAACACAACCCTTTGTTTTTCACCTCGCCCATGTATCTTATTCACGCTTAGCTTTTCCTTTCTTCTTCTTTTTCCCATTTTCTACTATCAGCTTGTTTTCTGATTTGATTATTCCATTAACCATTCCACTGTCGTTCACAACTACTTTTCCATTCCTTACAAGCTCTTTCTTTGGCTCCCTGTATGTCTGGTAATAAAAGTTGGCGAAGAGGATTATGAAGGAAATGGCGTAAGCTATCAGTGCCCAGTGCATCCATCTTGGGAAAGGGCAATCAATGTACAAGGAATAAGCAGTGTGGCCTATCGTAACATGAAACTGCACCTGTGTTAAAAGAATTACATTTTTAAAAAGAGAAAACATTGTTTAAAACGTTGTCCAGATGTTAAAGTGAATATTTTGACATTTTCTCCTCTTTATTTCCTCCCTATGAAGTATCTTCAAACATTTACTTTCTCCTACTTTCTTTTTGGAACATATTACTTTCTGAATTTCTACCCTATATTGAAAATAACCCAAACGGGATGTCAAGTTTATAAAGGTTTCTGTGACAGGAAAAGAAAGCACAAAAACGTGGAGGGGTACAGTTTACGAAGTACTGACAAAGCAGTATATTTATTAAACAAAAGACTGTAATAGAAAAGAGGGGTCTGCCAAAATAAACAAAGAAACTAATATTAATTGTCTGTATTCTGCTCAGTAATGTGAAACCAAGAGCCTATCCATACAATACATGGATGCAGCATTCAAATCGTGGAATTGAGTTCTACAAAGTTAAAAGTTGTTAACTGTAGTGAATCTATATGTGAAGGATTTAACACATTATATCGCTAAAAGATCTATTAACCTATATCACACAGCAGGTAAATTAAGCAATGATCTAAAATTTTATTGCACAATAATTTTGAAACTATTTCCTGATTCTTCTGTGCAATAGTTTCCATTTTCTCTGTCAAATTATGAGACAGTTAAAGTAAAGGAGAGTTATAGGTTAGCCAGAAGTAAACGCTCTCCTTTGAAGGAATTTTGCATGTTGTTGTGAAAGTCTCAAGTTAAATGCCCTGCTGGCTGCTACTTCAAGATTCCCTGTTTGGAAGCAAAAATGCCCTTTATTGAAAAAAACTTATTCAGCTATGCCATGCATCAGTTCGGACAATAATCAATTTTAGCTTAGAAATACATTCTGTTTTGGCATTTGACACTTCTACAAATATATACCATTGCACTGTTTAAAATGAAGTTTCTTTATGTCTGACTGCTAATAGTCAGCCAATTTGCCTCTCATCTCTGCATCATAAGCTTCTGAGCTCAAGACCCACAGCAGGGCTTGAGCACAAGTGAAAAAAAATCAAGGTTGCCAGTGTAGTAATGAGGAATCTTTGCGCTATTGGAGGCGTTGTCTCTCAAAAAATCTACTAAACAAAGTCTCCATCTGCCTGTTCAAGTGTGTGTAAAATATTCCATGGTACTATTCTATGTAAGGAATTAGTCTCTCCTTTCCCGCAATCAACATCTTAAGAAACAGTGTACCTGGCCATTAATAAATTGCTGTTTGTGCGAGTTTGCCAAGTGCCAATTAGCTGCTGTGTTTCCTACATTACAACAGTGACTTCAAATGTCCTTTATTGGCTGGAAAACACATTTAGACATCATGGTCCTGAAACAGGCTCTGTAAACCTAAGTCCTTCTTCTCAATCTTTCTTTCAATTACAGTCTGACACAATATTGTTAGTGACTTTTGTCCACTAAGGAAATTGGCATATGGGGACGGCATGACTGAATGGTTGAGAGATATTTTTGGTCCCATAGAAGTGCAAGGTTGAAATTGGCTCAACTTGGCATTGTAAAAGTCTCATGTCAATCAGCCAAACAGTAGAAAGCAACGAAGCTAATATGCCTGGGTTGCATTTGAATCAAGTTGTAGAAAAGAATGTGCAAATACTCTCCAATCCCTTATGCAATCTGAATTTTTCTATTAAAATAGAACTCAAATAGTTTCAAGACTTTAATTTACCAGTTGCAGGATGGTCAAATATCGTTTCCACCAGAGATATTTTTGGAACTGTGGACCACAAGCTGCTAATCCGTAGTATAGATACATAACGATATGGATAACGGCATTCATATGAGCTCCAAAAAAAGCTGGAATTGCAAAAAAGTGTTACTGATCTCCCAGAAATACATTCTTCCAATTTAATAACTGGAAATTAATGTTAATAATGTGAAAAATCTAGATCATATATTTGGTTTTTTACAATAATATTACTACAAAGCAATCCCACTTGTCAAAGGCTGACTCACCGTGGTTCATAGCTCACACCTCTTCAGTTATTGATATTTTCTTGTCTGACACTTTGCAATAATGACACTCTGCAATGCATCCCTCCCAGTGTCCATACTTGTTTAATACATTATCTATAACTATGAAGGTGGACAGAGTGCTAAATAGCCTCAAGGAAACAAACGAGTGTTCAGATTTCTATAAAATTAGGCTTTGAAAGGCATCATTTAAAAAATACGCTTTCACAACTACCAAAGCTAAATTTCCCCTACCTTAAATGTTAAACTTCATTACAAGACAGACTTCAGTGTCACCTATCTTTAGTCTTTCTTTTGTCATTTTTGAATCAGCTGTCTTCATTTATAAATGGGGTGCATTCTGAATAAGGGAGAGAAACAACTACTGGAAATTCTGCTTAGAGAGGATGCTTACTTGCTTGTACAATTTAAAACTGAGATCAGTTTTTACATCCTCATAGTAGGTACACTAATTCTACACAGAAGTTCATGTTCTAGATTCTTAAAAGATTCCCTATTTGCTTCCAACACAAGGCTTGATTTTAACCCAGAATTATAATCATGTACAGGCTGAGGAAGGCAATAAAATCCTCTCACCTCTATATGGGATAAAGCAACTGGCTGGTTGATGGAAAAGGGAATACCAAGCACCCCAAAATTGTTGGGGGAATAGCTGCCGATACTCTGTTAAGTCATAGCGAGATGTGTTGGGAGTCTTATAATGGAAGAGTGGGGCGTGTTCCTATGGTATCTCAAGGTGAATCTAATTGGACTGTAAGTTCAGTTCTCTTCCTTATGGTTAGACTGAAAATTAATACTATATACTTCCTTGCAATATAACAAGTCCCAGCCATCTCCAAGTCTATTGTGTGCTTTTTCATGCATCATAGCGTTGTTTTGATAGATGATAAAATGTTTTTCCATACAGCAGCTTGCAATCCAAGCCACCATAATTCATGCAAATCAATTCTATCAAAATATTACATGAAGAGGATGATAAAGTTTAAATTACCTTTACTTTCCTGGGGATTTCCCCTCAAGACCAATAAGACCAACTGGCAAGCATGATCAATGACATATTGCAACATTGTGAATTGTTTTCTTTTTTTATTTAAAGGCTGCGAGTGAATGATATCCACATAGGATTATAAATTGTTGGCCCCAATTGTCCAACTGTAATAGTAGTTATATACATAGTTAAACTTGGAAATGAAGAAGTTGCTACTTCTAAATCACGGACTTCCTATTCTTCCACATGCTGTTTTTTTGAGGTCCTCGCAGAGATTACTGAACTGTCTGGAACTTTCCATTTTACGTTGTAATATCACTATTAGAAGCATCTGTAACTGTGCTGAAATATAAATGAATTTTTAATAGAAAAACTTATAACTACTCTGAACAACCTCTCTGGACTTACAAATTTTATACTTGTATATGCCAAATAATGTGCTAAACCTCCACAAGTTTGAATAAATATTTTGAAAGAATTCATTATATTTGATTATATAATGAGTTAGGTCCCAATCTTTATTCCCCCTCTCTGCGATAGTTCTACTTGATTTGTTGTCGATGAGAGTTCTTCGATGTGACTGGCTGCTTACCACTTTGATAGCATCATGATTGCTTAACATCTGAAGATCCTTTTGACTTAGTGCCTAATTCAAACTAACATTAGCAAAGGGAAAATCCATGCAATAACAATTGCTACATCTTTGTTGCCAGCTTTCGTTGCAGTCAGTAGCGAACACGATTGATTTATCAACAACTGTGAAAATCTGGGTTAGTCTACCTGGCAAACTTGAATGATTTTCATTTCTTCCATTGACACTTTAGAAACAAATAAACTAGATACAGAAACCACACTTTCAAAAGGCTAACCAAAGATTTTCTTATGTTCTAAATAACACCTTATCACAAGAGCTGAGAACACCATAACATACCTTAACATTTTTGTGTTTACTCTCATCAGACCAAGTTCTATAGCCAACTATAAATGAAAATATTTATTAAAAATGCAGTCGTTTACAGAAAAAATCCCCAAGAACTTCAGATGCTGGAAATCAGAAACAAAATTGCTGATGTCTGGCAGAACATGTGGAGAGAACACAGAGTTAATGTTCTTCACTTCTGAAGAACCGCCTCTGGATTCAAAACATTAACTCTGCTTTCTCTCCACAGATGCTGACAGACCTGCTGAGTTTTTCCAGCAATTTCTATTTTTGTTTTTGATGCAGTACTTTGTTTGTTTTCCTCTCATTACTATTTTATCATATTTTTAATTTACTTAAGCAAGACTTCAAAATAGACAATTTATATACCATCACAGACTACACTCTTCCTCAACAGAACTTTGCATTTTATAACAATGATAATACATATTTAGTTCCCCTGATAATCAGGTGTCTAACGTTTTGTAGGCAATTCTCTTTGTACTCACATTGCCCTCCTGCTACCCATTTGATTCCGATCCACCAGAGGGTAAACATCGTGAAGTGATGATATACGTGCAGAAAGCTGACCTGGTTAAATTTCTTTCTCAATATAAAAAATACTGTGTCCAAGTATTCAATCCCCTTTGAAACATAATACCACCACAAGGCCGACGCTATCTATAACAAACAACATGCAATTGACAAGAATTACTTCAACAGTTACATGAAAGATGTAAATTTCAAAACATGTACATTTCATAACTGATATTTTTGCAGTGTTGAACAAAATAGCAAATGTTGAGAACCTGAATACAAGAAAATACGAGAAATGCTCAACAATTTGGTTGACCTGAAAGAGACAAATAGTTCATTGAGTCAGACTCTGTAAAAGCTGCTACAATTTGAAATGTCATGAAATTATTCGATTATTGGAAATACCAGCTCACTAACTTCCTTCAGAGAATGAAACCCACTGTTCTTACCTGGTCTAGCCTCTCTGTAACCCTAGTTCCATACAAAGTGGTTGAGCATAAAACAACCTTTAAAACATCCAAGCAAGAAATCCAATAAACACACTCTCAGGGCACTGAAGATGGAGAATAAATGCTGTTATTTCTTCCGGCAACACCAACGTACCAGTAACTATAAATTTAAAAATGATGCATCATTCCATTACTACAAACTGTTGCATTTAAACATTTTTCTAAACAAAAGTAATGGAAAGGAGGAAAGAACAGAAAGATGGAAAGATAACATAAACAAGAGAGAAAATGGCATTAACTTTTGGTGTCAGTCACAAATCTGAAAATTCCAGCCCCAAATCTAGTCCCCACTGTTTTTATAGCTTGGTGAAGGGAGAACAAAGACTGCTTGCAAATTGCACATCTGTGGTTCTCAGAGGCAGCTGCATATATGAAGTGGGGATACCCAAAATATAACTGGTGGAAGGTTTAAACTCACCAGAGTGACTTGGAGAGGTACAGCACTTTTTTGATATCCTTTGGGAGAAGTCAAGTGCCATTTGGGAAAAAAGTCAAGACGCCCTTGTGATTGGTATTAATAGAGGGTGGAGAAACACATTAAAATGGCCAAGTCAATTGGAATCACTGGAGGGAGCTGTTCAGCTATTTAAGTTCCCCACCCTTTTATATACAAAAACAAATTTGAAGAAATTCAGGGCTAGAGATATTTAAATTTGTTAAAATAAGCCTGAGGGTTATCTGCTACATTATGAGATCACAATCCATCATCACAATTTGACTGACAACTCCAAGTGTCTATAAAGCTCCTGAAATGGGACTATGCTATTCTTATTTGAGATGATATGAAAATAAATGGATTTATATCAATAAGGCTTAAATAAAATTAAAAGCAAATCAACAGACACTCAAGAACTTTATTTAGTTTTAACATGGGTTCTGAGGTCTGCCAGTGCCATGGAAGTTGTTCGGGCAAAGAATGGTGAATGGGGACATGGGCTGTCACCAAGTTGGTACAAGAGCTATAAAAGACCACAAGAGATGAATTGGGGGAATGAAATGGCAGGAAGTGGCATGGGAAGAGTGTTGGAGGAGGCAGGCAAATGAGGAAAGAGGGCTGGAGGGCTGTATTTTATGTTATCCCCCAAAGCTTTGACAAGAGCCAAACCACCAAGGCCAAGCTTCCTGCCGGATCGATAGCCCAAACATCTGCCAGAGCAGCAGCCGAGGCTCAATCTTCACCAACACAGCAACAGGTCAGGCTTGTGGAGTCCATCCCAAGAGTGAAAATTCAGGCTAAATTTAAGCTTTGCTATGGAATACACCTTTCCTGTAAGTAACAACTATCTCCATTTAAGCACTGTTAGCAGACCTGTCTTGAAATATTTCCTTCAATACAATTTGACCACTATGTATCAAGGTAAAGGAAATGGAACACCATTTCAATAAATAATCCTTTTAACAGTGCAGGAAAGCAAAATTATGTGGGTCAAGTCCCTAACATCATGCATATCAAATGTATCTTAAAAGATTCAGTATTTTTTGCCTTTATGAATACATCTTACTCCTTGCAGGAAATACAGGATGCCAGGATAAAGTGCACGTGCACTTATCTTCAATGTCAACTAGTAAACAAGAATGCTTCTGTCCATTATTTAACTATTCAGTATCAGTTCTTGTCAATTGTAAAACTAATGAAAGTACCTACCCGTACTTCATTGACATCATCTGTGTAGCTGACAGTCTGGCAGATATAACTATATCCTGCTGCTCTTGCAGCGAAGAAGAGCTGTAAGGAACAATAAATCAACAGTGTCAACAGTGATGAACAACAAAGGATAGACTGCCAAATATTTTAAGTCTGTGCCTGAAAGCAAAAGCAGCAAAAAACGTATTGGTTAAAAATGCATTTACGTTAGAGAGGCGATGTTTCCTTTAGTTTGATTTAGTTGATCATCTGGTTTTCACGTGTAAACGTTCAACAACATACATTGAGAAATAATTAACTAGAGGTATCTTTAGATCACCGAGTTTTCCTATCAGCGATCATCTTACGTTTTCTACATTGAACTACAATCAATGTTGCAAAGGTACTTCACTACCTGAATAAGCATTTTAGGATGTCCTGGGATGGTGAAACAATATAAAAATAAAATTCTCTTATTTCTAAAATTTACAGACAAATTTATACATTTTCTCATTTGTCCCTGAGCAAACAGAAGTCATTATTTGGTGATTTCTCTAGTCTAGAGCCTATTTCATGTCAGTGATTTTTTTTTGTCCATATTGGCATCCCAAGTTTTTGAATTTGAGGTCAATCTGTTACCTTGTGGCTAAGTGGTTTAATAACAGTCTGGTCAGTATCTGGAATCTTCCATTTCATGCCCACAATTACACAGCTGGAGAAATGAATGAAGGGAACGAATGGGAAGGAAAGAACTTTCATTTACATAGGTTTCACAATCTCAGGAAATGTCAAAGTGCATCACACCGAATAATGCATTTTTCAAATGCAATCATAACTGTCATGGAATGAAATGATCTATCAAGCAACACAACTGCTGCCAAATTTAGCCTCGGGTGTCAGGAAGAATCATGCAATTTAAAGCAAGAAAATTTGTTTGCTTTTCTCTCTCTCATTTATGAGCAAAAGTAAAAGTAAAAGAGGCTGGGTAGCTAAGTGACCTGCTTCTCATCTTTGGCTGTAGTGCTCATCTACTTTTAAGGAACTTACGATGAATCTATCCTTCCAATCTCATCAGTGCTCACTTAGCATCTCTGCATGGAAGTACGGGCAAGATTGGTCAATTTTACCTTTAGATCGAAATGCTGTATTCTCTGAATTCCAACAGATTGAACCAGCTTCTTGTTTTTGATAAAATACACTAAAAGATGACCTGGTAGAGGTCTTTAAAATTATGAAGAGTTTCAATAAGGTAAATGTAGTAAATGTTACCATGGTGGTGAATTGCAAAATCATGGGCCATAATTAGCAGAGAAAATTCTTTACCTAGAACGTAGTTAGCTACCACAAGGAGAAATTTAAGCTAATAGCATAGATGCACGTAAGGGGAATCTAGATATACATAACAGAGGAAAGACAAAAGGATATGTTTATAGGGTGGGAAGAAGGTGGGAGAAGATGGTGTTTATATATCACACTAACAACAGACATTGATTGGAATGCTTTATTCCAGTTTGGTAAATGTTATACAATGTTTTCTTTCACAAATACAAATAGCATAAACCCCAGGACACAGTACAGCCGAACGAAGCAAAATATGTAGGTATGATTGACTAACCTCTTTAAAGATGTAGAAATTTAGTATTACCATTCCAAAGTTGTAGAAAATAAGCAGAGTACGTAGCTGAAAAGGCTCCCTGTTCTTCATCCATTTTGGACCCAGCCACACAAAGGAAAGGTAAAGACTGCTCACTGCCAATGTAGGCAGGGGTGACTGCATCAAAGTCCAGTTTTCCACCCGCTTGTCTGTTAAAATAATGGACAAATTATAAATGTGCTTTTATTATTTAAAAAAAAAGCTGCATGAACAAACAACTTCTAACTCAAGCTGCTACTATATTAGTACTACAATATATTTCTATTATATTTAATTCCTTGATCCAGATGCATGCAGATCAACATAAAGTAGATTGTATACCCCAGCAAACAGGCTGAAGTGGAAGCACTGAGTCTTCTTTGGTGGAGAGGCCTCCAAAGCAGACTCCTGAAGAAGATTCCAGCATGACCAAAGCATCTTATGGGCTGCATTTAGTCAGAATAATATTTAGTTCATCTGACATTTATGCCACCTCAGAACTGCTATATTAGTATTGCTCCCAAACTGTTCTATTGGCTCCCATTCCCCACATCTCCATACTTTTTGCTTGCTTGGAAACAATTCCTTTCAACAGGTCCAGCTGATGATATTTAATCTCTAGAGCTACCCATTGTGACAGGGCTGCACATTTTAGGTTGGTAAATGGGGCCAGAGACTGCACTTGGGGTTGAGATAGCTTTTCAGTTGTCTGAGGAGAATGTTGATTTGGCTGCAGCACCGAATTATTTTTCTGTTACATATTCTTACCAAGTGTGGAGAAGTATCATTACAAAAGCACGACTGAATCTTATCAACAGGAAGGAGGAACACCAAAGGGGAAACTGAAGATTTCTAATATTTTACACTGATCATATACTAGTATCTATATAAACAGTAAATTAAAAGCTATCCATGAACAAATACCAAGACACTAAATGAAACCAACAAAACTGTCCAGTGTTTGTCCATTTGTTATTTACATTTACACAAATATACATCACACACTCAAAATACCAGCCCAGCCACCTCTGGTCCAGTTCTTTTCATGGTTATTCGGTCCTCTAGCCCTCACTCCTCAACTAACGCCTATGGTCTCGCCATACCCTCTCATCCAGTATCCTCTAGCCGCAAAACTGATGAGCCACATAATAATACTGACAATTCATTTTAATTATAACCATTCTACATTCCTTTTGAGAAAGGCTTACCCTCTTACATTATCGTAAACTCTCAAACACAAACTGCCAGAGAAAATCCAATTGAAAAAGAACCTTTTATCCAGTTAACACCACGAGATCTTGTCCTTAGAATGAACCCCGTTCCATTTTCTTAGCTGGATGCAAGACAGCCAAAGCAATCTAACACCCATCATTGCTAAAATATCAATGAAGGAAAATATGTCTACACATCCCCACTTTTATCTCTGGAAGATAAAAGTGGCAACAACCAAATGACAATTCTGTTCCCCGATAACCTTGAGATAGCTTTTCAGTTGTCTGACGAGAATGTTGATTTGGCTGCAGCACAGAATTATTTTTCTGTTACATATTCTTACCTAGTGTGGAGAAGTATCATTACAAAAGCACGACTGAAAGAGAAAACAGGGCCCTTTGACCTCAGGTATTGATGAGTCAAGCGGTGCAGAGCAGACAAGCAAGAAAAAACCTACACCTATTAATTGAGAATAAAGCAAATACAGAGTTACTGCAGCTGTTTCTTAAGTCACTTGAAAATTGCATTAGTCGATTTATGCCATGCAGACTGAATTCAGGAGGTTCTGCTATGTACAACATTTTTGTTGAAGACTATTTCTTTGAAACCCTGATTGGCTGTCTGTTGCAATCGATTCTAGATCAGGATATGTCCTAGAACAAAAGGTGCTGAAAATTTTTGTTAGAAAAAGGTAAGAGTGTGAAAGACAATGAGACTGTGACAATTTGCAAAATCAATTTTAATTGTATCTGACACTAAGTGTATAATTAATCAATTGCCTATCAATGCATGCTTAACTAATGCTGACATTGGGTTTAGAGTTTAGGCGATTAATAAAAATGGTATTCAGCATTTTTTTTGACTTTTGTCCAGGACAACATCCTCTGTTTCAAACCTTGGAATTGTATGGCTTTGTTCTTTTAGTAAATAGCTAGAATTTTGGATTTTGTCTACTTTTCAAAAAATTCTTGATCTCTACCAAAATCCTAACACATTCCAACAACATAAATGAGAGCATCAGAATCACATTTAAAAGCATGAGTTCATCATAGAAAAGGGATCAGCAGAGTGACAACTAATCTAAACACGCACTCTTGCTACTAGAGCTTGGAATTGTTCAGCAAGACAAAAATGTTTTCCAAAGGGTGACAGGAAAGTTTCATTCATATTCTTCAGCACTTCCCACCAGCAAGGTTAGTGGGTTAGGTTAAATATTCAGAGAAATGTGGACATCATGGGAACAAAAGCCAGAGAGCAATTTTTCTAAGTATTTAATAATAGTGGCATTTTTCAAATTGTGTCACTTCAGAAACTTCAATTGTTAAGAAAACACACAATAATTAGGTAAAACATTCATAAGTATCCTTTGGTTTGGGGTTTGGGTACTGCCTGGGCCACTCAACTCCTGACCTCATTAAACACAGATAAAACAACCGAATTCCAGAGGTGAGGTGAGAGTGACAGCCCTTGACATCAAGGCCATGCCTGACACAGTGTAGCATCAAAAAGCCCTATCAAACCTGGAATCAATGGGTATCGGGGGCAAAATCTCCGCTGGTTGGAATCATACCGAGTACAGAGGAAGATGGTTGTGGTTGTTGGAGGTCAGTCACCTCACCTCCAGATCATCTCTGCAGGAGTTCCTCAGGGTACCGTCAACAGCCCAAACATCTTCAGGCGCTTCATCAATTTCTTCCCTCCATGATAATGTCAGGTGGGGATATTCGCTGATGATTGCACCATCTTCAGTATCATTCACAACTCCTCAGATACTGAAACAATCCATATTCAACTGCTACAAGACCTGGACAATATCCAGGCTTAGACTGACAAATGGCAAGTAACGTTCACACCACACAAATGCCAAGCAATGACCATCTCCAATAAGAAACAATCTAACACCTGCCCATGGACATTCAATGGTGTTGTCGTCACTGAATCCCACACAATCATTGGTGTTACCATTGGCCAGAAACTCAAGTGGACTGACTACAAGCACAGTAGCTACAAGAACAGGTCAAAGGCTAGGAACAGTGTCCACCATAAACATGACACATGTAAAGAGAGTGATGGAATATTCTCCACTTGCCTGGATGCTTGCAGCTTCAAACACATTCAAGAAGCTTGGTACCATCCAGGATAATGCAGCCTACTTGATTGGTGCCACACCCACAACAATCCACTCCCTGCACCACTGACACTCAGGAGCAGGACTGTGTACTATCTACAAGATGAACTGCAGAATCTGACCAAAGATTCTTAGACAGCACCTTCCAAACCCACAACAACTGCCATCTAGAAGGACGAGGGCAGCAGATACACGGGAACACCGCCACCTGCATATTCCAAGTCAGGATGTTAAGTGGCTTGGAAAGGAAATATATCACCATTCCTTCACTGTTGCTGGGTCAAAATCCTGGAATTCCATCTTTCAGGGTCAACGTATAGCACATGGGCAGCAATGGTTCAAGAAGGCACCTCACCACCACCATCTAAGGGACACCACCAGCAACTAGGAACAGACAGTAAATGCTGGCCAGCCAGAGATGCCCATGGCCCACAAATGAATAAAAAAATCTGCAGCAGATCTTAATTAGCATTGCGAATTCACAATCAGAAGCAGACTTGTTAGAGGCCAAGATTAAGTTGTATTACAGTCAACAAATTGATGTGGTATTTAATTACTGTACTCAGATCTTGCTGATGTGTCACTTTGGATGACGGTACAACAAGTGACTTACATGATTAATGGATTTCAGTTGCCAGACTTAGTGCTGAATGAAACTATAAAACCAATTCATTTGGGATAATATCAGATAGCCTTCATAATTTTAATGCAAGCCAAGAGCTACTGAGTACACACTTGATTTTTTTTCTTCCCCAACGACAATAATAGGCAATTTAAGCAAAGTTGCAGCAATGTCAAATGGGTGTGTGTCAAAAATTGTAACTAAATATTTTCCCAACAGGTAACTTCAAAATTTGCTTTCCTCAATTAAACAACAACTTGCACTGCTATATCTTAAAGGAAATGTATTATTTCATTGGAGGCAGTTCAGAGAATGTTCACTAGGATTACCCCGGCATGGAGGAAGTGCCTTACGAGCAAAGCTTAAACAAGTTGGGACTCTACTCATTGGAGTTTGGAAGAACAAGAGATGATCTCATTGACATATATAGGATTCTTAAAGGGGCTTAACAGGATAAATACCGAGAGGAGGTTGAATGTTGTAAAATACGTAATGGCAATTTACAGGAGACAGAGGTAGAAATGGGGAGATGATGGCCTAATGGTATTAATCGCTGGACTGTTAATCCAGAGACCCAGATAATGTTCTGGGGATTTGGGTTTGAATCCTGCCATGGCAGATGGTGGAATGTGTATTCAATAAAAGGAAAATCTGGAATTAAGAGTCTAACAATGACCATGAATCCATTGTTAATTGTTGGAAAAACCATCAGATTCACTAACGTCCTCTAGGGAAAGAAACTGCCATCCCTACCTGGCCTGGCCTACATGTCACTCCAGACCCAGAGCAATGTGGAAGACTCTTAACCGCCCTCTGGGCAATTAGGAATGGGCAATAAATGCTGCCTAGCCAGCGATGCCCTCTTCCCGTGAATGAAAGAAAAATGCTCTTGATTAATAAGGGGATCAAGGGATACAGGGTGGAGGCAGGAGAATGGGGTTGAGAAACATATCAGCCATGATCAAATGGCAGAGCAGACTGAATGGCCTAATTCTGCTCTTATATCTTACCGTCTTATATGAGTAATATCAAACAACTTGACAGACAGCCACACAATGAGATATTGTAAAAAAAGAGATTGGCCAACGAGTTTTTTTTAAAAACAATTCTTAAACAAAGGATGTGAGGTATGGAGCAAGGGGGTTAAGAGAGGGAGTTCAGAGTTTGGGGATAGGCAGATGAAAGTATCACTGTAAACGGTGAGGCAAAAAAGAACAGTAAATACACAAGTCAAAAGTGAAGAAATATTAGAGCTCTGCAAAGCACTTTTAGGTTGGAACAGACTATAGAGGAGGGGAGTTGCAAAGCCATGGAACGACTTGAAAACAAGAATGGGAATTTTAAAATGGATGGGTCTCCAGATTGGGAGCAAATGTAGGTCAGTTAGTACAAGGTTGTGTAAGAACTGGACTTGGCATGAGTTAGGGTATGGGTTGAATTCTAGATGACTTCAAGGTTATGGACAGTGCGGGATGGTCAGTTGAAGTCAAGAGATGTTATGGAGCTGGAAACAGATGGTCTTGGTGATAGCATCAATACGTGGTTGGAAGTTCATCTTGGACTGAAATACAAAACCAAGAACATCAGATTCATAAACAAAAACAGAAGTTGCTGGTAAAGCTCAGCAGATCTGGCAGCTCGGAGAAGAGAAATCAGTTAATGTTTCAGGTCCGGTGAACCATTAGAACAGTGATCAACTTGGATTTCTCATCACAGATGCTGCCAGACCTGGTGAGCTTTTCTAGCAATTTACCTTTTTGTTTCTGATTTCCAACATTCGCAGTTCTTTCTTTTTTTATTTAACATCTGATTCATCTTCAAACAAAGGAACGAAGGTTGAGGCATGGGTTGAAGTCAATGGTTTCAGTCTTGTTAAAATTTAGCTTGGAGAAATTCCTACTCATCAGTACTGGATGTTACTCAGGTAGCAGGACAATTCAGAAAGTTTGTGAAGGAGCTGTAAAGGTAGAATAGGGCACCATCAGCATATGTTTGGAATCTGACATGTCCTCAGATAATGCCAGTAACAAAATTAACCACTTTTGGTGAAGCACCTTTCACTTTTAAAATTATCCCACCCAATTTTCACTTGTTTTTCTTTTGTGGGGCATGCGTGCAAACACTTGCCTACATAATAACTATCTTCTCCTTAACTGACTGTAAAGCACTTCAGGACATCTGGCAAAACATCTTAAAAATATCATAAACATTAAGATATGTCTTACCAATTAGGTCGTTTCTATATCAAATGACATTAAAAAGCGTAAGGAATGAACTACAGACCATAAGATGTAGGAGCAGAATTTGACCATTCGACCCATCGAGTCTGCTCAGCCATTAAAATCATGGCTGATATGTTTCTCAGCCCCATTTTCCTGTCTTCTCCCTGTATCCTTGATCCTCCTTGACCCCGCTTACCAATCAAGAGCCTATTTATTTCTGTCTTAAATACACTCAATGACCTGGCCTACACAGCCTGCTGCAGTAATGAGTTCCATAGAATATCCATCCTCAGGGTCAAAAAATTCCTCCACATCGCAGTTCTAAAGGGTCATCCCTTCACTCCAAGGCTGTACCCTCAGATCCTAGTCTCGGCTACTGCAGACATTTTCTCCACATCTACTCCATCCAGGCCTCTCAATATTCTGCAAGATTCAATGAGATCCCTCCTCATCCTTGATAATTCGACCAAGTACAGATCCAGAGTCCTCAACTGCTCCTTATACGACTAGCTCGAGATAAGACAATGTGAGGCAAAAAGGCACATGTTTTACTCAATTTCATTTTGACCACTAATTTTCTCCCTGGGCCTCTAGCAATGAATTCTAAGAATCAAGATTAGCAGCATAATATCATGCAACATAAATGAATAGATTTTGCAGGCACTGATGAGAGACATACAGGTAACTGGTTGAGAAACTGAGAGCTATGATTGAGGCCAGGTGGAAATGTGGGGGATATGGTTGGCATATGGGTTAGAAGGGGTACAGAAGTTGAATGGTCTGTAGTTCATGAAAATTTGAGAGTCGACAGCACTCTGGAGTAGGTAATAGGAACAAAAAAGATAGGCGCTGTCATAAAATTTGCAGCTAGAGCTATAAACATTTTGATAGCAGGGATGGTGGGCTAAAAACATATAATGAATAGGGCGAGAGATCTTGGTGGTATTTTGAAAGGCGCAGCATGCTGAAGACTAAGCATATAGGTAGGTTTTAGTTCTGAAAGCATTGAGTTCAAAATCTAACACTATTTTATAATGGCTTAGATCACAAGCCCTACCATCAAAATGAGTTCACTCTATGCCCAAATGTAACAAGACCTGGCCAATATCCAGGCTTGGGCTGAAAGGTGATAAGTAATCTTCATACCACACAAGTGCCAGACAATGACCATCTCCAACAAGAGAGAACCTAACAATTGCCCTTGATATTCAATGACATTACCATCGTTGAATCACCCACTATCGTCATCTTGGGAGACACCATTGACCAGAAATTGAAGTGGATGGAAAAGCCAACATAAATATTATGTCTACAAGAGCAGGTCAGAGGATGGGAATCCTGCAGTGAGTAACCTTCTGATTCCCCAAAGCCTGTTCTCCATTTACAAGGCACAAGTCAAGAACTTGATGGAATGCTCTCCACTTTCCGAGATGAGTGCAGCTCCAACAACATTCAAGAAGCTCGATACCATCTAGGACAAAGCAGCCTGCTTGATTGACACCACATCCATAAGTATTCATTCCCTCCACCACCGACACAGCAGCAGTTGTGTGTACCATCTACAAGATAGATGGACTGCAGAAATTTACTAAGGGTCCTTAGCACCTTCCAAATGCACAACCACCATCATTTAGAAGCTTAAGGGCAGTAGAAGACCAGCACCTGCAAGCCATTCACCATCCTGATTTGGAAATATATCACCATTCATTTAATGTCCTTGGGTCAAAATCCTGGGACATCATCCTTAACAACAATGTGGATATCCCCACACCAAATGGACTGTAGCAATTCAAGAAAGCAGCTTATCATCA
This sequence comes from Rhincodon typus, assembly GCF_021869965.1. Classification (NCBI taxonomy): domain Eukaryota; kingdom Metazoa; phylum Chordata; class Chondrichthyes; order Orectolobiformes; family Rhincodontidae; genus Rhincodon; species Rhincodon typus. The sequence continues at coordinate 31,624,640 of NC_063336.1, forward strand.
CCACCACCTTCTCATGGGTAACTAGGGATGGGCAAAAAATAATTCTGGCCCAGCTAGCAACAGCCCCATCCACTAAACGAATAAAAACACTGCACTTTGCTGCACAAAGCCACATAAAAGGATAGCAAATATTTTAAACTTCCCTGGAACTGAACTCTCTTAATAATATAATATTTAGGCTTTCAAATGTTAGCTTAGTTTGTTTCAGTCAGTATTGCTGGTTCACAAGAGTTTTGTATTGATGGGCTGTAGAGCACTTTGAACCCCAAGAAGGGAGAAACCAACATTTGTTTCAAAGTCCATGTTCAAATCAAGATGAAAATGGGACTGCATTGAAAATAAAAGAATGAAAATAGTCGAAAAGAGAATGAATGGAAACATGTGCAGAAGATTGGTCATTAATTTGTGCAAAAGTGAAGGCCTCAAGAAAAATTGAGAAAAGCTCACAACAAAAAACGTTGTTGACTGAATAGGCAAATAAACAATTAAAAGCTACCAAAAATCAGCCAAGAGATTCGTTTGAAATCGTCTTTAAAACTTTTCAGGAGTTTTATTTTGTTTTCCAGCTACTTATGAAAATAAAACAATTACATTTTAATCAAAATAATTCTTGACAAACAACATCAAGTTCATCAGCTCCTGCTGCAACGCCTTCAGGCAGAGATATTTGGTCTTCATCAACACTTTTCATTTTTGCTGAGTTTTCCCTTTCATTCTTCTATAGCTGTGCTCATAATTGGGAATAGGCTGAAATTGACTCCCTTTTTGTGGACGTAACTACGTATCATGATGAACTTTGACGTAGAAGCAGTGCATCAAGAAAAAGGTGCAATTTCTTTCAAAGGCTTGTAGAATCTGTACGTTTTTTTAATAAAAAGAACATCTGCAAGGACTTTGAGTCTGCATCGATGTTAAGGGAAATTTTTTTTTGGATTATAAGAAATATAGGTCCGTGTGACCTAGAAGCCGTATCAACAAAAGGACACTGAGGAAGTAGTTGTGTGACTGCCAGATAAAAGAGAGCTACAGACACAAAGGAGAGGTACAAGTGGAGGAGTTGGGTGGAAGGAGGAAAATCTAGGTGCAGACGTAAAGATAAAGGAGACACAGAGACTGAAAGAGAAACACACCGAATTCTTATGAGCAGATGCAGTAAATCACTTCTAGAAATCAGTTTTTCAATTAGGCAGAAAAACAGACAGGAGTTCTCGGAAACATTTTTTTTGTATTTGTCACGAGGATGTGGGGATCGATGGCCGTGTCTAATTGCCCAGAGGACAATTGAGTCAACCACACTGCTGTAGGTCTTTTTAAAAAATTCATTTGTGGGATGTGCGCGTCGCTGGCTGGCCAGCATTTCTTGCCCATCCCTAGTTGCCCTTGAGAAGGTGGTGGTGAGCTGCCTTTTTGAACCGCTGCAGTCGTCCTGCTGTGGGTTGACCCACAATGCTATTAGGGAGGGAATTCCAGGATTTTGACCCTGTGACAGTGAAGGAACAGCAATATATTTCCAAGTCAGGATGGTGAGTGACTTGGAGGAGAACTTGGATGTGGTGGTGTTCCCATATATCTGCTGCCCTTGTCCTTCTGGATGAAAATGGTCGTGGGTTTGGAAGGTGCTGTCTGAGGGTCTTTGGTGAATTTCTGCAGTGCATCTTGTAGATAGTACACACTGCTGCTACTGAGCGCAGGTGGTGGAGAGAGTGAATGTTTGTAGATGTAGCGCCAATTAAGCAGGCTGCTTTGTCCTGGATGGTATCAAGCTTCTCGAGTGTTGTTGGGGCTGCACTCATCCAGTGGGGAGTATTCCATCACACTCCTGATTTGTGCCTTGTAGATGGTGGATAGGCTTTGAGGAGTCAGGAGGCGAGTTATTCGCTGCAGTATTCCCAGCTTCTGGCCTGCTCTTGTAGCCACTCTGTTAATGTGGTGAGTCCAGTTGAGTTTCTGGTCAATGGTAACCCCCAGGATGTTGATAGTGGGGGATTCAGTGATGGTAACACCATCGAATGTCAAGGGGCAGTGGTTAGATTGTCTCTTATTGGTGATGGTCATAGCCTGGCATTAGTGTAGCACAAATGTCACTTGCCACTTGTCAGCCCAAGCCTGGATATTGTCCAGATCTTGTTGCATGTGAACACGGGCTGCTTCAGTATCAGAGGAGACAGGAATGGCGCTGAACACTGTGCAATCATCGGCGAACATCCCCACTTCTGACTTTATGATGGAGGGAAGGTCAGTGGTGAAGCAGCTGAAGATGGTTGGGCCTAGGACACTGCCCTGAGGAACTCCTGCAGAGATGTCCTGGAGCTGAGATGATTGACCTCCCACAACCACAACCATCTTCCTATGTGTCAGGTATGACTCGAACCACTGGAGTGTTTGTCCCCGATACCCATTCATTCCAGTTTTACTGGGGCTCCTTGATGCCACACTCGATCAAATGCAGCCTTGATATCAAGGGCTGTCACTCTCACCTCATCTCTGGAATTCAGCTCTTTTGTCCATGTTTGAACCAAGGCTGTAATGAGATCAGAAGCCGAGTGGCCCTGGCAGAACCCAAACTGGGCGTCGCTGAGCAGGTTATTTCTGAGCAGGTGCTGCTTGATAGCGCTGTTGATGACACCTTCCATCACTTTACTGATGATCGAGAGGAGACTGATGGGGCGGTAACTGGCCGGGTTGGATTTGTCCTGCTTTTTGTGTACAGGACATACTTGGGCAATTTTCCACATTGTCAGGCAGATACCAGGGTTGTAACTGAACTGGAACAGCTTGGCTAGGGGAGCGGCAAGTTCTGGAGCACAAGTCTTCAGTATTATTGCTGGAATGTTGTCAGGGCCGGGAGCCTTTGCAGTACCCAGTGTCTCCAGCCGTTTCCTGATAACACATGAAGTGAATCAAATTGGCTGAAGACTGGTATCTGTAATGCTGGGGACCACTGGAGGAGGCCGTGATGGATCGTCCACTCGGCATTTCTGGCTGAAGATTGCTGCGAATCCTTCAGCCTTGTCTTTTGCACTGATGTGCTGGGCTCTTCCATCATTGAAGATGGGGATATGTGTGGAGCCTCCTACTCCGTGAGTTGTTTAATTGTCCACCACCACTCATGACCAGATGTGATCCATTGGTTGTGGGATCACTTAGCTCTGTCTATCACTGCTGCTTTCGCTGTTTGGCGTGCAAGTAATCCGGTTTGGTGGCTTCATCAGGTTGATACCTCATCTTCAGGTATGCCTGGTGCTGCTCCTGGCATGCCCTCTTGCACTTTTCATTGAATCTGCAGTCACATGTAGGCCAGGCCAGGTAAGGGTTGTAGATTTTCTTCCCGAAAGGGCATGAATGAACCAGATCTGTTTTTACAAATGAGCAACAGTAATTACATGATTGCCATTAAACCAGCTTCTTCAGATCCCAGATTTATAATTGAATTCAAATCTGCCACGGTGGGAACACTGGTCTAGGGATCTGGTTTGCTAATCTTATGACATTACCACTACTCCATCATCTCCATAAGTTATGAAGAGTCGCACCAGACTCAAAATGTTAACTCTGTTTCTCTCTCAACAAATACGGTCAGACCTGCTGAGTTTCAGTATTTTGCTTATATTCTGGCTCATGATCGGTTTCACTGTCACGTTCACTGTCAGCAGTATCCAATTGCTGAAAGCAAAACTGAATTTCTCTCTCCTTACCACAAATCTTCCCACTGTTCCAGGAATGTCCAAACAATCCGGAGTCCTTTACTTAGAACTTCCTTTCACTGAGCTTCCTGTTTTCGCCTCACTTCTAACACCAGATGTCAGGATATTATTTCCATGTCTCCAAGATCAAATTCACCCCTTCAACTGCCGAGAACATCTCTGTACCCATCTCTCTACACTGATCCCATATCATTTTACAGATTTTCTATTCAGCCATCAGCAAATTCCTGTCTCCATTTGGTCCATCATCTGTGCCCTTTAGCAGAGTCATTATCAGTCAACAACTTCTCTTCAGGATAAAAAAACCGAAAGAACTGCAAATGCTGTAAATCAGGAACAAAAACAGAAGTTGCTGGAAAAGCTCAGCAGGTCTGGCAGCATCTGTGAAGGAAAATTCGAGTTAATGTGTGGGTCTGGTGACCCTCAGAACTGGTAGTAGCTGGGAAAAAGTCTATTTATACGATGAAAATAGGGAGGGGGATAGAGTAAGGAATAAACAATAGGATAGAGGCCGAAGAGAGAAAAAAGATGTTGGATGGACAAAGGAGTTGATAACGATTTGGCTAGGAGGGTGAATATCTATAAATGGGGACTGTGAGTGACTAACGATCGGTAGTGTGTAATGGCAGGCTATGTGATAACAAGGCCTGGTGTGTGGGGTACGGGACTAGGACATGAGATAGTTTTTGTCCCTAAAATTATTGAACTTGGTATTGAGTCCGGAGGGCTGCAGGGTCCCCAAGTGGAAAATGAGGTGTTGTTCTTTCAGCTTGCATTGAGCTTCGCTTAAATACTGCAGTAAGCCAGAGAGAGAGATGTTGGCAAGGGAACAGGGTGGTGTGTTAAAGTGGCAGGTAACTGGAAGCTCAGGGATTTTTGCAAGCAGAACATAGATGTTCTGCAAGGTGGTGGTCCAGTCTACGCTTCGTTTCCCCCAATTTAGAGGAGACAACATTGTGAGCAGTGAATGCGATAGACTAGATTCTGGGAAGTGCAGGTGAAGTGTTGCTTCACCTGGAAGGTACGTTTGGGCCCTTCCATACTGGGGAGGGAGGAGGTAAATGGGCAGGTGTTGCACCTTTGCCGGTTGCAAGGGAAGGTGCCATGGGGCTGTTAGGGGAGCAGGGGAAAGTGTGGGGGGTTTAGGTGTGATGGAAGAGTGGACCAGGGTGTCCCAAAGGGAACGGTCCCTGCGGAAGGCTGACAATGGAGGGGAGGGGAATGTGTGTCTGGAGGTGGCATCTCGCTGGAGGTGGCATCTCGCTGGAGGTGGCGGAAATAGCGTCTGACGATCTTCTGGATGTGGATGCTGGTGGGATGATAGGTAAGGACAAGGGGAACCCTATCGCTGCTGCTGGAGGGAAGAGAGTGGGTGAGGGCAAAAGTGCAGGAGATGGGTTGGAGCCAGTTGAGAGCCCTGTCGACAACGGTGCTGGGGAGTCCTTGGTTGAGGAAGAAGGTGGACATTTCGAAGGCTCCCTTGTTGAAATTGGCCTCATCTAAACATTTGCGATGGAGACTGAGAAACTGAGAGAATGGGATGGAGTCTTTACAGGAAGTAGGGTGTGAGGATGTATCGTCCAGGTAGCTGTGGGAGTCAGTGGGTTTATAATGGATATTAATGGCCCGTCTATCCTCAGAAATGGAAACAGGAAAAGGAGGAGTCAGAGATAGACCAGGTGAAAGTGTGGGCAGGGAGGAAATTGTAAGTGAAATTGATGAACTTTTCCAATTGCGGGCAAGAGAGGGGAGCAGCACTGACGATATCATCGATATATCAGAGAAAGACTTGTGGTCGAGGCCAGAATAGGACTGGAAAAAGAAATGTCCCACGTACCCCTCGAAGAGACAGGCATAACTCGCCCATGCGGGTACACATGGCTACCCATCTGACCTGAAGAAAATGAGAGGAGTTAAGAGAGAAGTTTTTGAGGGTAATGACGAGTTTGGCCAAGCACCACAGCCCCAAGGCACCTTCCCGTGCGACCGGCGAAGGTGCAATACCTGCCCATTTACCTCCTCCCTCCCCAGTATCCAAGAACCTAAACATACCTTTCAGGTGAAGCAACACTTCACCTGCACTTCCCAGAATCTAATCTGCTGCATTCACTGCTCACAATGTGGTCTCCACTACATTGGGGAAACGATGCATAGACTGGGTGACCGCTTCACAGAACATCTACATTCTGCTTGCAAAAGTCCCTGAGCTTCCAGTTGCCTGCCACTTTAACACACTATTCTGTTCCCTGGCCAACGTCTGTGTCTCTGGCTTGCTGCAGTATTCCTGCAAAGCCCAATGCAAGCTGGAAGAACAACACCTCATTTTCCGCTTGGGGACCCTGCAGCCCTCCGGACTCAATGTCGAGTTCAATAACTTTAGGGCCTAAAACTCTCCTATGTCCTAGCTCCATACCCCATACACCAGGCCTTGTTATCACAGAGCCGGCCATTACGTACTCACAGTTTCCATTAACAGCTATTCACCCTCCTAGCCAGATCATTATCAACTCCTTTGTCTATCCAACTGCTCTTCTCTCTCTTCGGGCTCTATCCTTTATCCTATCATTTATTCCCTACACCCTCCCCTCCCTATTTTCTGCATATAAACCAACGTTTTCCTAGCTACCATCAGTTCTGAGGAAGGGTCACCAGAGCCGAATGTTAACTCTGATTTTTTTTTTCCCCACAGATGCTGTCAGACCTGCTGAGCTTTTCCAGCAACTTCTGTTTTTGTTACTTCTTTTCAGGCCTATCTTTTTATGGATGCTGAAATTACCCCTGCTCAAAGACCCTACTAAATTTCTTCATTCACTGTAAGCACTGACCCATTTCCGTTTTCACAAGTCCTTTATCATTTTGTAACCCCAAAAATTTCAATAACTTGAGAATATAAAGTTGGAGGGCATCCTACCAATTATTTACGATGTGAATTTGTCCAATTTAGTTTCCAGCCCACGGACAGCATTACGGCTCCTCAAAATTTCTAGAGATATTTCAATATGACAGTGATCCCTGTGTGCTATTCCAATCAACTTCCCTTGATCTCCCTGTAATATTCAACATAAAGTATTGCTACTCCTGTTCCTATTTCTGATGGTCTTTCCTGAGTTTTTTTTTTATCCTTAATGTACTTGTAAAATAAAGGAAAATCCTAAATTATTTTACATGTCATGATCCTTTCATGTCACCTTTTTAATCTCAATTTCCCTTGTAAGTTCCTCTTGCGCATTCTATACTCGTTTAGGGCTTCAGCTGTTTGGAGTTCTCAGTATCTGCCAGAAGACTCAATTTTTCTCTTTACCCAAAGTTGCATATTCCTCAATATCCAGGGTTCATTTGAAATTGTTGGTCCCACCCATTATCTTTAATGGAACACGTCGGCCCTATACTCTCCGTATTCTTTTCCTGAATGCATCACACTGCTCTGACACAGATTTATCTAAAAAAAATCAACTCCCAGTTTATTCTGGTCAAATCATATCCAATCTTATTAAAATCGGCCTTCTCCCAATTCAGAATTTTGATGTCAGGCCCATCTTGTCCTTTTACTTAACAACCTTGAATCTAACAGAATTATGATTTCTGTCTGCAAAATGCTCAACCACTTGCCCGGCTTCATGACCCAAAATTAAGTCTAGGACTAGTCCACCCTTTTGTATGGCCTTTTATGTACTGGCCAATATAGGTAGGTTAAAAGAGTGGGCAAAAACTTGGCCGATGGAATATAATTTGGGAAAATGTGAGGTGATGCATTCTGGCAAGCAGAATAGAGGAGGTAAATATGACTTAAAGAAAGCTGCAACATTTGGATTTTGCGGTCCTTGTGCATGAATCACAAAAAGCTAGCATACAAGTGAAGGAACATGGAATGGAGCAGAAAAATAGGGAAGTCAGACCACAGCTAGAATAGCTCTCTGAACTGCTTTGATCCCCTTATCTAAGGGAAGATATGCTGCCACTGGAGACAGTCCAGATAAGGTTCACTTGGTTGATTCTAGAAGGAATTTTCTTATGAGGAGAGATTGAGTAAAATGGGCCTATACTCATTGGAGTTTAGAAGAATTACATGTGACCTCCACTGAAAAATAAGATTGTCTGGGGACTTGGCAGGGTAGATGAGAGGTTGCTTCCCCTTGTAGAAGAGTCCAGAAATGGAAGGCATAATTTAAGAGTAAGGGATTGTCCATTTAAGACAGAGATGAGGATGAATTTCTTCTCTCAGAGGATAGTGAATGTGTGGAATGCTTTACAATATAGCGCTGTAGAAGGTGGGTCATCAAGTATATTTAAGGCTGTGACAGACAGATTTTTAATCAGTGATGGAATCAGGGGTGGTGGGGAAAAGGCAGAAAAGTGAAGCGGAGGATTATCAGATTAGTGATGATCTCACTGAATGGTGGAGCAGACACAATGGGCCACAAATGGCTTACATCGGCTCCTACGTCTTATTGTCTGTATCACCTCAAAACTTAATTACTTGGAGTGTTCTTCTTACCAGCCGCCTGCAGTTTCCTTTCAGAAATTGCAACTCCTCCAAAACTTCTGCAATCTATCACATACAGCCTACTTGTAAATCATCTGTGCCATCATCAATCATTATCTATCTCCTTAACAACTTAGAGCTCTTCTAATTTGGATCTCGGTGAATCCACACAATTAGTTTACAGTCAACTCCAGCCCACATGTTGGAATCCTCGCCCCAATTATTTCTACTTCGCTACTTCACCTTTCCAAGTCTACACAACTTAAATCTTTGTGTCTTTCAGTCACCATTCTTAACATCTTATATCACTACCATTTCTTGTTTTCATCTCAAAATGTTTAATACATTTTATTAAATTAGAAGTGGTGTCCTTTTCATTTGTATCACCTCACATATGTATGACAGCTCATTGGAGTTTTGGTTTGCATCCAGAATCAGATGTTGGTTTGAACATAATAATTGTTTGGAAGACGACAAAATTGCAACAAAGGTTCTTTTCTACCCAAGCATAGGCTTAACATAGAAAAGCACATACTGAGTAATGTGAACACGCTGTAGATGAAGTGCTGTAGAGAATACAGAAAGTCCAGTAATACAGCATTCTAAACAGAATATGGATAAGTACCTGCAATGGTAAGGCTCCATCGATAGAATTCCAGAGAATCATTAATAAGGTGGACTACTGCATCCATGATTTCACCAAAAAATGATTATCTCTACAAAACCTATGAAAAATATCAAAATAAAGTTTGGCATGTTTCATAAATTATCTCAATCACATGATATTTTTATACCTTACTTCACCATATTGACAAGAAGGATGTCATAACATATAATAAAATCTAGCAAAATCCAATAAAATTCAAGTTACCTACATCAGGTATTTTGAAGCATCAACTTCAAGAGTAGAACTATGAATTTAGGTGAAAGCTTTGGTTCACGTGAGTCAGAATGTTGTGGATCAATGCCCCAGAACAAATATTTCAGCACATACTCTACAATGACACGTCAGCCCGAAGGAGAAACACTGTATTCTGGAAGAAAAGTGAAATCAAGTCTGCCATCTTTCCGGAGGGTAAAGATTTTATGTTACTATTTGCAGAAAAGCAGGGCGTTTTAACTGTCAACATTTATTCCTCAACTAACATGTAAAGCAAAATGATTTGGTCATTTATTTCATTGCCACTTGGGGTCTCTCCTGAAACCTCTCCATCTACATCTATGGGAATGTGTTAAGCACACTGCAAAAAAAAAATCAAGCTCTTTACTTTCATTCAGATGAATAATTCAAGCCCACCATTATCCAATACCAATGCACTCTAGCTATTGGCACCACTGTTTTTCATTTTCTTTTGTTATTTCGCATTCATTAAATTATTTTCATTGATAGGATAAACAAACAATTTGCTTCTGTATATGCCACCAGCTATTAGGACATTGAGATATCTTAGGGAATTATTTTGTAAGTTTTCTCATCTCAGGGAAAGGTGCCTCACTCAATTTATCACCTCTGCTAGAAAGTCAAGATATTCAGGTTTGAGCTGACAAATTACAAATAACATTTGCACCATACAAATGCCAGGCAATGACCATTTCTAACAAGTGAGAATCAAACCATTGCCCCTTACATTTAATGGTATTACTGTCACTGAATCCTTACTATCAACATCCCGGGGGGTTACTATTGACCAGAAACTGAATTGGACTCATCATATAACATTGTGGCTACAGTACAGTGCGGTGAGTAAATTTTTTAAAAAAAAATCTTTAAGATAATAGTGACAAAAAATGTCAGAGAAGCAGAAATTTCGAATCAAAACTAATTCAAACAATAATTGAGATGACATTTAAGGTTCAACTCTGTGATGAAGGGGTGAAGGAGAGACGGTTGGATGGAAGTAAGATTCAAATTTGTGTTAATTCTGATGCAAATTTATCACCTTATACCAAAGCCAACTAATACAATGACAGCAGCACAGACAGAAAATGCAGCAAATGTGCAGATGGATTTAATTTGTTTGATCGATAAAGTTCACAACTGAGAAGATCACTGGGACCGTTACTGGGAAAGGTGGGACTTGTACAAGCAGGATGGTCCGCACCTGAACTAGAATATGTCCAACATCCTTGTGGGTGGTGTTTGCGAGTGATGTTGGGAGGTACTAAACTTACTCAGTAGAAGAGGAGATCAAGATTGCTAGTAAAATAGAGACACAACATACTTAGTAAAGGCAGAGGCAGTTCAGCCATGATGCGTCTCAAAGGACTAAAGAACAAAGAAAATTACAGCACAGAAACAGGCCCTTCAGCCCTCCAAGCCTGCGCCGATCGAGATCCTCTATCTAAACCTGTCGCCTATTTTCCAAGGATCTGTATCCCTCTGCTCCCTGCCCTTTCATGTATCTGTCTAGAGTAAGGGGAGGCTGGATAGCCTCTACTTCAATGCTTGGAGTATTCTAGGTAAGACAGATGAGTTAAGGATGTGGATTGAGTTGTGGAATTGTGATGTTGTTGCCATCAGAGATATGGTTGAGGAACAGGAAGGACAGGCAACTCAACATTATAGGGTATAGGATCATCAAGCAGGACAAGGGTGTAAAAGAGATAGTGTCACTTTATTAATTATGGAGTAAGTTACTGCAACAGGAAGGGATGATGTTCTCAAAGTGTCTTCAAATGTGGGTAACCAAACAAAAAAGGGGGCAGACACACTGCTGGGACTATACTATACACTCTGGAACAGTCTGCAGACAACAGAACAGATAATGTAGACAGTTCAGTGAGGTCAGTAAAAGCAATAACAGGACAATTATATAAGGAGTTTTCAACTTTCCCAACATTAACTGGAATAGTCATACTATAAAGGGTTCAGAGGGGGCAGAGTTTTTTTTTGAAATGTGTTCAGGAGAGGTTTTTACATCAACATGCAGAAAGTCTAACCAGAGATACTGCAGTGTTGGACCTAATTCTGAAGAACTAAGCCAGACAAGTGTTCGAGGTGGCAATAGGGAGAGTATTTTAGTGATAACAACTCCAACACCATTTGTTACAAGTTTGTTTAAAAAAAAAGAACTGCAGGGCTGTAATAAGAAAAGGTTTTGATTGAGGAATGCATATTTTATTAGTAAGGCAAGATGCGGCCAAAATAGACTGAGAACAACTACTTCTGGGTAAATCTATAGCATATTTATAGCAGGTGTTGGGTGCGTGGCGGTGGCGGGGGGGAGCGGAGGTGTAGTGAAAAGGAAAGAGCACATGTTGTGTTTAGAATAAAATGTAGAAGCAGCAATCCCAGAAAACCCTGGATCTCTAGGAATATTCAGACTGGATAAGAAGGAACAGAGAGGCTTTTAATGAAGGGAGAAAATGAATGGAGGCTTAAGGAGAATACAGAAAGTTCAGGGATGAACTTAATAAAGCATTAGGAGATCAAAGAGGGGGCATGAAAATCATTGGAGGGTAAGATTAGGGAGAATTCCAAAAGCATTCTATATGCATATCAAGGGGCAAGAGGATAACCGGGGTAAGAGCCAGGCCCATTAAGGACCAAGGAAGCAAACTGTACATGGAGCCAGATGACATTGGTAGGGTGTTTAATGAGTACTTCACATCCATTTTTACTTTGGAGGAGGACGTGAGTACAGAATTCAGTAAGAGGCACTGTTAAGTTCTTGAGCAGTTTGACATAGGGAGTGAGGTAGTGTTGGAGGTTTGGTCAGGCTTAAAACTGGAAAAAAATCACCATTTTGGATCAGATGTTTCCAGAGATGCAAGAGGACAGCTAATGTAGTTCAACTTTTCATGAAGGGTGGTAGAGATAAACAAGGAAATTGCAGGCTAGTTAATCTCACATCAGTGATAAGGAAACTATTGGAGAAAATTCTGAAGGGAAGAATTAATCTCCACTTGGAGATGCAGGTTTGATCAGGGATGGTCAACATGGCTTTGTCAAAGGGAAATTTGATTGAATTTTAGGAAGAGTGGGCCACATGTGCAGATTTATGATGTAGTTTATATGGATTTCAACAAAGCCTTTGTCAAGGTCTCACATGGGAGATTGATAAAGAAGGTAAAAGCACATGGAATCCAAGGTAACTTGACAAGTTGAATCCAAGATTGGCTTAGCGGCAGAAGATACAGGGTGGTTGTAGAAGGCTGTTTGTGTGACTGGAGGCTGGTGTCCAGTGGCACACCACAGCGGTCAGTGCTGGGTCCCTTTTTGTTTGTGATATATACTAATCATATAGAAGAAAATCTGGGGGGCTGATACAAAGGTTGGGTGGATTGTTGACAGTCAGGAAGAAGGTCTGAAGTTACAGGATATAGATGGATTGGTCAGATGACAAATGGAATTTAATCCTGACAAATGTGAGGTGATGTACTTTGGAAGCGGTAACAAGACTAGTGGGTACTCAAATGGCAGAACACTAAGAAGCTCAGAGGAACAGAGGGATCTTGGAGGTGTTTCTCCAAAGATTTCTGGTGGCAGGAGGACAGGTTAATACAGTAGTAATTAAGGAGACATACAGGATGCTTGTCTTTATCAGTTGTGAATCAAATAATAAGAGTAGGGAGGTTATGTTGGTATTGTTTAGGACTTTGTAGGAGTTCTGGTCAATGCACTGTAGGAAGAAGGTGATTGCACTGGAGGGGGTGCAGCAGAGCTCCATGAGGATGTTGCCTGGGATGCAGCAGTTTAGCTATGAGGAGAGACATGATGAGCTCAGGTTGTTTTCTTAATAGCAGAAAGGCTGAGAGGGATCCTGATTAAGGTGTAGAAGATTATGAGGGACATGGACAAGGTGGATAGAAAGCAGCTGTTCTCCTTAGCTGAAGGGTCAATAACAAGGGACATAATTTTAAGGCGAAAGGCAGAAGGTTTAGATCGGATTTGAGGAAAATGTTTTCACCCAAAAAGACTGATAGAAATTGGTGTGCACTGCTTGGAAGGGTAGTTGAGGTGAAAAACCTCTCAATATTTAAAAGAATATTTTGATGAGCACTTGAAATTTCATATCTTCCAAGACTCTGGGCCAAGTGCTGGAAAGTGTAGATTTAGTGTTTTTTTCTTGACAGTGCAGACTTGATGGACTGAAAGGCCTATTCTGTATGACCATATGATATTTTCACACTGGTAAATGGACAGTACTGTCATAAATTATAATTGTACAAGTAGAATTGAATCAGTACAGTAAATTTTCACTTTCAAAGTCCAGAACATATGCAAGTAATTTCAAAAATTTCAGAATACACATTATTTAGGTTTTATAATGCACTGCTCAGAGCAATGTTGAGTTTTAGTTAACACAGTTCAGTAATGATAAACATTTGTAAATGGATACATTAGAGGATGAGACTAACCTCAAATATAAGGGGATGAGCTAGAAAGATAGATAAGAGAAGCTCAGTTTTAGTCTCGAAAAGCAATTAAAAGGAATTTCAGAACTCAAAAATATTTAAAATGGTGTAAGGGAACCAGCAATATAGAAACCTAGCATATAAATGAAAAATAGCTGAATATAAATTTAAATCAGCTACAGAATCACATTTGAAATAATCTGCCAGGCACAGTAGTCAATGAAAAATAATGCTCAATATGTATTTTGATTCTACATAACAAAAATTACATTAGTGGAATGAACTTCCATGGATCAAATGGTCTTTATTGTAGTTGAATTTTTTTTGTCCACCTTAAATATAGAGTGTCCCCAGAAATCAACAATGCTGCTCCACGGTGGCATACTGGTCAAATAACCAAATGTCTCTGAAAGCCTCCCATACTCTGGGCACTTTCAGCTCCACCAACAGCTTGTATGGATATCCATATGCACAAAATTGAATTACAGTTTGGCTCTTCTATTTCTAATGTCATTGCATTAAATTGTGCCTACTATTTCATTTCACACAGCTTTGGATATTTTCAAGGCAAATATTTTCTGCAATACAACCCAAATTTTCTCTGCAGGGTGTTTTCAACACTGATACGAACAATTAATTTATAAATATCCTTTGATTCACATTTAAACTGAAAAATCCTAGTTATATTCTAGACGTGCAAAGTTTGTATGGATTTTATTATTTGGCACATTTCAATAAAATCACCCATCACTTAGCAACATTTTGTGTAACTGACAAAGAATAATTGTAGATTTAGTATAGTTAAATAGTAATGCAGAGATGAATTCCTCTTGCACTGTATCATTAAGTCCACTCTGCAATTCTTTTTTTAAGGGAATCTAAAGCAACAACTCCCGATGACTCCTGTGACAGCACCTTCCAAACCCGCAATCTCTACCACTGGGAAGGGTCTACCGCAACAAGCACAAGAATTACACTGGAATAATAAAACCTGCAAATTCCCTTAAGCCACATACCATTCCGCTTTGGAACTATACAATGTTCCTTCACTGTCATTGGACTGAAATCCTGGAACCCTGTTCTAAAGAGCATTGTGGGTGAGTATATCCCAAGGACTGTAGCAGTCAAGAAGGCAGCTTACCTTCTCAAAGGCAATTAGGGATGGACAATAAACACTAGCCTTGGCAGCGATGTTCACATGCCACAAATGGAATAAATAAATAAAGGGATGTTAAGAATGTATACTCAATGCCTCAAATTAACATAAAATTAAAATACTCCAAATAAGGTCTAACCCATATCTTATTGAAGTTTAACATCACCTCACTGCACTTGTATTCTATGCCGCTATTATTAATTGCTCTCTCCATCTGTTCTGCCACCTTCAATGATCTGAGCATATACACACTTAGGTCCCTCTGCTTCTGCACCCCTCTTTAGAATTGTTACCCCCATTTTATATCATCTTTCATAGAATCCCTACAGTGTGGAAACAAGTTCCTATCCAAGTCACACACCACTGAGATGGAAATAGAACCATAATTTCTTCCTCGTCACTGGATCAAGATCCTGGAACTAGTTATAAGTATACCACAGTGTTGTTAGACAAGGCAGACTGCAGCTACCCAAAAACATGACTCTTCATCAATAATAAGATTAGTTAGGAGATGGACATTGACAGTGAGTCACTTTGTATGTAACTCCTACATCTGTAAACTAAAGAACCAAGGGATCTGTAACTGTCATTCTGTTATTAATTCAGCCTGAATGTCTTAGATCATAGAATCCCTACAGTGTGGAAACAGGTCCTTCGGCCCAACAAGTCTACACCGACCCTCAGAGCATCCCACCCAGTCCATTGTAAAGGATGAGATTTCTGAATATTTGGAAGTGTATGGTAAAGTAGGGCAAAGTCAGCATGGTTTTATCAAGGGGAGGTCATGCTTGACAAATCTGCTAGAATTCTTTGAGGAAGTAACGAGCAGAGTAGACAAAGGAGAGCCAATGGATATTATCTACCTGGACTTCAAGAAGGCCTTTGACAAGGTGCCGCACAGGAGGCTGCTGAGTAAGATAAGGGCCCATGGTGTTAGACAAGGTGCTAGCATGGATAAAAGATTGGCTGTGTGGCAGAAAGCAGAGAGTGGGGATAAAAGGCTCTTTCTGAGGATGGCAGCTGATGACAAGTGGTGTTCTGCAACGGTCAGTGTTGGGACCACAGCTATTCACTTTATACATTAATGATCTAGATGAAGGAACTGTGGGCATTCTGGCTAAGTTTGCAGATGTTACAAAGATAGGTGGAGGGACAGGCAGTATTGAGGAGGTGGGGAGGCTGCAGAAGGATTTGGACAGGTTAAGAGAGTGGGCAAAGAAGTGGCAGATAGAATACAACGTGGGAAAGTGTGAGGTCATGCACTTTGATAAGAAGAATAAAAGCATGGCCTATTTTCTAAATGGGGAGAAAATTCACAAGTCTGAAGTGCAAAGAGACTTGGGAGTTCTAGTCCAGAGTTCTCTCAAGGTAAACTTGCAGGTTGAGTTAGCAGTCAGGAAGGCAAATGCAACGTTGGCATTTATTTTGAGAGGACTTGAATATAAAAGCAGGAATGTACTACTGAGGCTTTGTAAGGCTCTGGTCAGGCCATATTTGGAGTACTGTGTGAAGTTTTGGGCCCCATATCTCAGGAAGGATGTACTGGCCCTGCAGCAGGTTCAGTGGAGGTTCACGAGAATGGTCCCAGGAATGGAAAGCTTAACATATGAAGAACGTTTGAGGACTCTGGGACTATACTTATTGGAGTTTAGAAGGATGGGGGGGGTTCTAATTGAAACTTACAGAATAGTGAATGGCCTGGACAGAGTGGATGTTGGGAAGATGGTTTCATTGGTGGAGCGGCTAGGACCCGAGGGTGCAGCCTTAGAGTAAAGGGAAGACCTTTTAGAACGGAGATAAGGAGAAACTTCTTTCGCCAGAGAGTGGTGAATCTATGCAATTCACTGCCACAGAAGGCTGTGGAGGCCAGGTCATTGAGTACATTTAAGACTGAGATAGATAGGTTCTTGATTATCAAGGGGATCAAGTGTTACGGGGAGAAAACGGGAGAATGGGGCTGAGGAACTTATCAGCCATGATTGAATGGCAGAGCAGACTCGATGGGCTGAATGGCGTAATTTCTGCTCCTACGTCTTATGGTCTAATGGTCTTAAAATCATATGACATTTGCTTTAACATTCAAATTTAATAACAATGATGAGAAGATACAGTCACAGTTGACTTTCAGTTTCTGAGACATGAATTAAAATTGAGTTTCTAATCTCTCTCAGCTATATAAAGATTGAAATTCAAATTACAGTACACATTTCCTAACAGATATGACTCCATACTAACTACTTCTGCTGAGTGATGCCAGACTCCTGAATATCTTTGGTAGATGTTGAAAGGAGGCCCATGCAAAGAAGTGGAAATCTTAAAATGGCATCTCACTTTCAATTTAAAAAAAAATCCCATTTTCCTTCAAAATTTTTGAATTTTGTCAAATTGCAATTTTGTCTCATTTATAAAATTCAAATAACTTCAGTGCCTCCTATGTCTCCTTGAATTACTTCAAGAGTTATGAGAAGAGACTGCAGAAATTAGGCCTGTTATCTCTAGAATTTAAAAGGTTAAAAGGGTAATCTAATTGAAATCTTTACGATATTTTCAAGAAAAGACAGGGTAGATAAAGTTAAGTATTTTGACTGATTGGGGATTCTCGAACTAGGGGGCTTAGTCTGAGAATTAGGGGCAGACCATTCAGGAGAGGTGTTAGGAAGCACTTTTACATACAAAAGGCAGTAGATGTTTGGAACTCTCTTTCTCAAACAGCAGTACAGTAGATGTTGGATCAATCGTTAATTTTAAACCTGAGATACGCTTCGTTAAGCAAAGGTATTAAAGGATTAAAATTCAGTCTCTAATCTCTCTCAGCTATATAAAGATTGAAATTCAAATTATTCTGCACACTTCCTAATGGATATGACACCACACTAATTTCTTTTGCCAAGTGATACTGGACTCCTGATCATGTTTGGTAGGTACTGGAAGGAGGCCCATGTAAAGATTTATTTCAGGAGTTAAGTTATGAGGAGAGATTATAGAAATTAGGCTTGTTTTCTCTGGAATTTAGAAAGTTAAGTCGTTAGCGTGGTGTCATATCCATTCGGAAGTGTGCAGAATAATTTAAATTTCAATCTTTATATAGCTAAGAGAGATTAGAGACTGAATTTTAATCCATGTCTCAGAAACAGAAAGACAACAAATGACTGCATCTTCTAGAATTCATTATTAAATTTGTATTTTAAAACAAATGTCATACGATTTTAGAGAGGATGCACAGTGCAGTTGAATTTTTTACTCTGTGGGAAAGTAGTTGTTTAGTTTTCCAGTATTTAAACTGAAATTTGATCACATTACATTCATGCTTTGGCACTAAACAATCTGGTCAAAGTCTTTAAGATATCAATAGAAAAAGACAGAATAGCTAAACTATTTTGACTGGTTTGGGATTCTAGAACTAGGGGGTACAGTCTGAGAATTAGAGCCAGACCATTCAGGAGGGATGTTAGGAAGCACTTCTACACACAAACAGCAGTAGATGTTAGATCAATTGCTAATTTTAAATCTGAGATAATTTTTTGTTAAGCAAAGATATTAAGGGATACGGGCCAAAAGCAGGTATATGGAGCTACGCAACAGATCAGCCTTGATGTCACTGAATGGTGGAACAGGCTCCAGGGGCTGAATAGCCCACTCCTGTTCCTATGTTTCTAATAACATGTCACAGTGTCTTACCTTGCCTGTCAAAGCTTTAATATAATGATGTGGAGATGCCAGTGTCGGACTGGGGTGGACAAAGTCAGAAGTCACATGACACCACACATAGTCCAAAAGAGTTATTTAAAATCACAAGCTTTCATACCACTGCTCCTTTGTCAAGTGAAATGATATAATGTACATCAACTACATGATATACTGCAGAAACTTAGCCTCCGTCAATACCACATTTCAAACCCGTGACTACTACCACCCAGAAGGACCAGGACAGCAGATGCTTGGGAACACCACCACCTGCAAATTCCCCTATAAGTTACATACCTTTTTGTCTTCACTGTCATTGAGTCAAAATCATGAATTCCCTTCCTAACAGCATTGTGGATGTTCCTACACCCCATGAACTCTAACTTATTGTTCAAGATGACAGTTCACCACCACCTTCTCCAAGGCAATTAGGGATGGGCAATAAATCATAATGAGGTTCCTCATCCATGCTGACTTAGCAGGCCTCAAAATAGGGTGGTAGTGGTGTACTAAAACTGACCTCAAACATTTTGGATTCATTGTAAGGATTCTCAATTCTTACTGTTAACCAAGGTGCATCTGAAGCAAAGTATAGATACTGCACTAATAGTCTAGATACTAACTCAGACTTGCTGTGATGTCTTAATTGGTGAACGGTCAGCTAAAGTTAATGTCCTTTAACCAGGCTACATCATTTCTCCCAATATTTCCTTCTTTGGCCAGTACCCATTTATCTGATTAACACAGGAAAGCACCGGGAGATTCTTTACAAAAGCAGATATGCAAATATATAAAAGCAAACCATGGTTGCTGGTTTTCAACTTTACAAACTAAGAACAAAAAAGTCCAGGGTGGCTGCCAGTTCATGTGAAATCGTGCAGCAGCATGAGTCACTATATTCAGAAGACTGTGGGTTGAAGAATAATTTGTGACAAAAATGCTCACTAGCATGCTAAATAGTGATCTTAAAACACATTCTGCATAAAACTTGTAGCACTTCCGTAGTTTATTTATTAAAAATAATGGTATTTTATTTCTGCTAACATATATTGAAAAGATGACTAGTGCAATAATTTTTACTTTAAACTAGAAATATCAAATACATTAGCTGTTGAACATGTGTTTAGAAATAGAGTTGGTTCTGAATTATACATTGTTCCACTTTCCAAATCAATTATACTAAAACATTTCCAATATTTATCTGAAACAATAAATGTTATTTTTTTCTGGGAAGTTCAAATGTATCACATTTAGGTTGAAATATAAGGTTATGATCTCTGCATATTCAACTAAATTTACTAACAGGGATATTACAGATATACTTGATTTCTCATTCATCTGTGTACTCTTAGAAAGTAGCACGTTATAATACAATTATAATACAACATAATACAATTCCCTTAGTCATTGCCAGGCTGAGACTGAAAACTATCGACTTCTTTCCTCAAATATTGAGCATACCTGGATTAAACTGAAGACTGATTTAAGCTAACAATCGAATTAGCTCAGTTAAAAACAAAACAGGATTAATGGTTTACAGTATCCTCTCAGGTTGTTTGAAATAATAACCGAAAACTTCAGAATCATCACTGAAATAATTATTTCGTGGCAAAAACGGCTGTGGTCACCGTTTATTTTCTCCACATGAAGGTCAAAAAGCAGCCCTAAATAGACAACTGTTTTTTTTAAAACTGCGACCCTATGATTCCTTGTCTTTTTCTAAAATAATTACCGCGAGTCCCATATCATCCCACCGCATTGTCTGAGCGTTAAATTTCTGAAAACATCCGTTTTGCTGCCAAAACCATTAGATGAATAAATCAAATTTGTGAAGCACAAGATCAAAAGAACAACATGACAGGGAAAACCAATTTCGAAATATGATCTATGCGCATTAACATAGATGAAAAATACAAACGTATAGAAAATGAATATTTAATCCTGCAAACTGTTCAGCAAATCCACGGGCAGGCAAACCAAGCCCATCACTTACTTCAAATCCTCCTCCGTCTGATCAAGCTCAATGATGGCATGCCTTCCAAACCCATCACACATTTATTACCACCGTTGCGGTGGATAACGGACCAACTGACAATGCACTGATCCTCCTGGTCACTACAGCCCAGCGAATGAGTGACTCCCTGATAACTCTGTGGGCGATATTTAATGTTGTCGCTCTTACCTTGATCGACTGTGAAGTCGAACACCTCTTGTCGCACATTCACTCCAAGGTCAGTGTCTCCCCGCGCGCCCCCGTGCACGCCGCGCCGCGGCCTCCATTACGCCCCCACCAACCCCGATGGTTGCACCCGCCTCCACGCGGCTTCGACCGCGCGCGCCCCCAACCCCCTCCCAACCGTCCCACATCTGCGCGTGCTCGAGCTCCGCGTCGACGAGATTCTTGCACAAACCTGTTCCAAACCGGGAGAAAAGCGGTTATATCCGATGTGATCGCCGACGGGTATCTGACAAGCTTTCGGTGAATTAGATTTTTTTTTGTTCTGAGGTTGCGGTGGGGGAAGAGGGTTGGGAAATCGGAGATCTTTCCTTTGACACCTTACGTGTTGGCTGACCCGGCTTGATCCGGTCGGCGCCTGTCACTCACACTCGCTCCCCATCCACTGTCCGGCCCGTACATCACTTCCACCGCGCATGCGACTGCACCTGTCACTCAACCACCCTGAGACCACCTGCGCGTGCAGCACCCCCGGACCCGCCTTTCACTGCAAACAGGCGTAAAGGTGTTATTTTCAGCACTACCATTTATCTCAGCAACAAGCTCGGCAGAGAGAAAGCAGACGATTCTTTTGTTTTACCTACATTGACGTCTAATTGCGACAGCTTTGCGCTTTCACTCGATTTATCAGTAGCTTTTTTTTCAAGATTTCATTCAAGTCTGCATCGCATGCAGTGCTATATATCTTTCTGCCATCAACAAGTTTAGATATGGAGCCTAGTCGTTAATAAATAGTGAATCATTAAGACTTCCTCGGTGAACAATCAGAGATTAGTTCATGGATATTTCTGTACCCTAATAAGGACTGAGTTGTTCAATTATGAGAAGTGTCTTCCTCGCATTCAGCCTGATACTCCATTTTAATTTAAAACGCAAATTTAAAGCAATACTACAGGTTATATTCACGTCAATTCACCATTGAAACTATTATCTGTGCTTTTTGATAACTTCTAAACATGCTAGATCCCTCACTTCAGTGCCTTAAGTGCTCTCTTTATCCATCTTGCCCAATACTGCTGCCCATATACTGTTTTGCATTAAATCTGATATATGACTTCTGTACTCATCCTCGGGTTTCCTCTCGCATTGCAATAAATTCAGAATCATTGTCTTACAACTTTTATAGCCTAAGTTTCCTGCAGATTTCTTTCAAAACTGGCATCTATATATCACCCTCCCATTTGCCATTCTACAATCTGAAACAGGGATTTCAACATTTTCAGAAGGCACATCCTATAAACTGTCTAATTGCTACTTTTCTCCGCACCTTTCAACATGCGGAATCACTACTTTTTGATTATGGTTATCCTCTTTATCGCCATCAATAAGGCACAACACAGAAGGGTAATGGAATACTCTCTCCTGACATGGGTGCATATAGCTCAAACAACATTCAAGAAACTCAACATCAAAGGACAAAGTACAGTATGTATCACATATAAGATACACTGCAGAAACTTACTCAGCCTCCAGTGACACCACATTTCAAACCCAGGACCACTACTATCCAGAAAGCCAAGGACAGCAAATGTTTCGGAACACCACCACCTGCAAATGTCCTTCAAAGCTACGTAGCTTTCTGTCTTCATTATCAAAATCACGAATTCCCTTCCTAGCAGCATTTTGGCTGTCCTTATTGTTCAAGAAGACAGTTCACAACCACCTTCTCCAAGGCAATTAGGGGTGGACAATAAATGATGGCCGAGTGAGTGACATCCATATCCCATGAACAATTAAAAAGTTTAACAATCTTTGCTAGACCAATACAAAACTAATCTCATTGGTTCAATTCCTTATCCACATTTCCTTGGGGAGATGCAATTGTTTCTGTAGCAAAGCATTGCTCACTTTAATTATTGAACAAATAGCTTTGTCTCAATCTCTGTCCTAATCTGTTGCCTCAATTCGATTATTTTCATTACTAATTCTTCAATCAGAAGAAAAGCTGCAGACTTTCTGGAGCCACCCTAGTAAAACTCTCTTAGTTTAAAAAAAAGCAACAATATAACTTTTGTTTTTCATCAGTGGTATCATCTTTGTATAATGTGTGCATTCTCTGTGGTGTCAGTGCCATTTCTATAATGGGACATACGAAGTACTACACAACCATGGTACATCCATTGCTTTGTATATTTATTCTGACTTTCTATGACCTAATGTATAAAATGCTTCTGTTCTGAAGAACAGCCATTTCAGACTCAAAAGATTAACTCTGTTTCTCTATCCACAAATGCTGCCAGGCTTCCTGAGTTTCTCCAGCATTTTCTGTGTATGTTTAAAAATTCCAGTATCAGCACAATTTTGCTTTTACTGTTATAAAACCCCATATCTGCTTTTTGTTTTACTTCTGTGAAGTACTTTGGAACATTTACTGTTAAGCATTCTGTAAGAGAAGTCATTCCTGACTTTCAGATATCATAAGTTCTCTAATATTCTTGCTCTCTGACTTCCAGCTTTTTTTAAATCAAAGTCAACATTGATAGATACCTCTTTTTAGGAATTTCAGGCAATAATTTTGTGAGACCTATTATAGTTCTGCTTTCCAAATATAACCATGCTATTCAATCAACACTTCCAGAGTAGCATCTCTATATGTTTGGGTATTTCTGTTGCTGTGTAACCAGACCTTTTATCATGTTAGTTAATATCTTCAGGTAAGTTTATGTTTTCAAGTCCTAACACAAGATTTTAAAGCCTGTCATCTTTTTTTCTTTGTCGCAACATTGCAAGGTTTACCAATTTGTATCACATATGCCGTTAAATCATTATTATGAGACACCTCTGGTTCCAACTACACTACGGTTCTATACAAATCAATGACCAACACTCCAGCTTTTTGCTGGGAACTTTACAGTCATTTAGCCTGAATATTGACATCAATAACTTTCCTTCTTTTCCCTTCATTTTATTCCTTCCAGTAGGATGCCTTCATTTGTTTGTCATCACTGGCAAGGCTGGCACTAAAGACCATCCATAGTTGCCTGAGAAGATGGTGATGGAACTTCTACTTAATCAAAATGATTTGATGCAACCGAGATGGGCAACTCTATAGTTAGCTATATTTCTATAGTTTCCTATGACATTTTATGCCTACAAATGCCTTGCCCAGTCAAACAATCTTTGATCTCATCTCTAATAATTTTCTAACTAATAAATGAAAAAGTGTTCAAATAAAACATTAAAATAAAACAAAAACCATATTCAATTTAAGATTTCTATGACCATATCATTTTGAAAGTCGTAGAGATATACAGCACAGAAACAGATCCTTCGGTCCAACTCGTCCATGCTGACCAGATAACGTATATAAATCTAGTTCCATTTGCCTGCATTTAGCCCTTATCCCTCTAAACCTTTCCTATTCATATATCCATCCAGATGCCTTTTAAATGTTGTAATCGTACCAGCTTCCACCACTTCATCTGGCAGCCCATTCTATAACATGCCATGCTCTGCGTGAAAAAGTTGCCCCTTAGATCCCTTTTATATCTTTCTTCTCTCACCTTAAACCTAGGCCCTCTAGTTTTGGACTCCCCACTACCACCCCCACACCCCGGGGAGAAAAGAGCCTGCCTATTTACTCTACCCATGCCCCTCATGATTTTATAAATCTCTAAGGTCACCCCTCAGCCTCCGATGCTCCAGGGAAAATAGCCTCAGCCTATTCAGCCTCTCCCTATAGCTCCAACCCTAGCAACATCCTTGTAAATCTTGTCTGAACTGTTTCTAGTTTCACAACATCCTTCCTATAGGAGGGAGACCAGAATTGCACTCAGTACTCCAAAAGTGGATGAACCAATGTCATGTACAGCTGCAATATGACATCCCAACTCCTATACTCAGTGCACTGACCAATAAAGGCAAGAATATCAAATGCCTTCTTCACTAACATATCTACCTGCGACTCCACTTTCAAGGAACTATGAACTTCTAGGTCTGTTTGTTCAGCAACACTCCCAAGGACCTTACCATTAAGTGTATAAATCCCGCCCTGATTTGCCCATTTGCTCCAGTAATTTCCAGATTAAATTTTAAATCCTGGAAAATCAAAAAATTTCTGGAAGGTTAGCAATTCTAGATTGGCTGAAGTGATGACAGCAGTGTGCAGTTATGAGGCGTTCATTTTTGTATGGGAATGGAGTCATATAGAACCAAACAAAATAAGGATAGCAAATGTGAAAAGCAAAATCATGTATAAAAGTTGCCCTCAATATACAAAGAGACAAAACAAAAAGTTTATTCTAATAATAACAAAACACCTGAAGTTAGGTATACTGTTTAGTGAATAAGCATTTAAAATAAGTTCTGCAGAAATAGTACAGACCTAAAACCCCACTATGAACATCCTTGGGGTTTCCATTGACCAGAGGCTCAACTGGACTTGCCACATAGAATCATACAGCACAGAAACAGACCCTTCGATCCAACTCGTTCAGACCAACCAGTCATCCCAATCTGACCTAGTCCCATTTGCCAGCATTTGGCTCATATTCTTCCTAACCCTGTCTACTCTTATACACATCCACATGCCTTTTTAATGTTGTAATTGTACTCGCCTCCACCACTTCCTCTGGCAGCTCATTCCACGCATGCCCCATTCTCAGCATGAAAAAGTTATCCCTCGGGTCCCTTTTAAATCTTTCCCCTCCAACCTTGAACCTATGCCCTCTGGTTTTGGACTCGCTCACCCTAGGAAAATGATGTTGGTTATGCACCTGATCCATGCCCCTCATGATTTTACAAACCACTATAAGACCACTCCTCAGCCGCTGATGCTCCAGGAAGAAACATCCCCAGTCTATTCAGCTTCTCCCAATAGCTCAAACTCTCCAGTCTTGGCAACATCCTTGTAAATCTTTTCTGCAGCCTCTCAAGTTTAACAACATCCAAATACAGTGGCCGCAAAAGCAGGTCAATAACCAGGAATACTGCAGCGAGTAACTCACCTTCTGGCTCTCCAAAGCTTGACCACCGTCTACAAGGCACAAGTCAGGAGTGTATTGCAATACTCCGCCACTTGACCGGATGAGTGCAGCTCCAACAATACTCAAGAAGCTTGACTTCATCCAAGACAAAGCAGCCTGCTTGCTTGGTACCAGATCCCACAAGCTTCCACTGATACTCCATTGCAGCAGTGCGCACTATCTAGAAGATGCACTGCAGGAATTCACCAAAAATCCTCAGACTGTATATTTCAAACCAGGAGCACTTCAGTGTCGAAGTATAAGAGCTGCTGATGCATGGGGGGGGAAACATCACTTGCAATTTTCCCTCCAAACCACTCACCATCCTGACTTGGAAACATATCGCAGTTTCCTCACTGTGGCTGGGTCAACATCCTGGATTTTCCTTCCAAAGGGCATTCTGGGTCATCCTACAGCACCTGGCCTGCAGCGGTTAAGAAAGCAGCTTACCACCTTCTTAAGGGCAACTACGTAGGAGCAATAAATGCTGGTTGGCCGGAGACCCCCAAATCTCACGAGTGAAAAGGAATTAGTTTTTTCTCTCCACAGTGGCCGCCACTTTTTGCCGAATATTTCCTGTCGTTTCTGTTTTTATTTCAGAATGTAAATTGATTAATTCGGGTGGCGAGGTAGAGGAACTTGAAAAGAGTAGAGACAATAAATATGTGTATATTTTGGATTTGAGGATTTTGCATTTCAGAGAGCTCATTGGAATATATTCGACCATGAAGTGTTGCAACGTAGTTTTTACAGATAGTGCATAATTTGGTGTATGCATTTGCAAAATTTTCCGAAGCGTCTCCACCCCTCCCCCGGTATTTTGTTTTCTGCCTCGAATACTGCAACTAAATAAGTGACCTCGAAATAAAAACAGAAAAACCAAATGCTGAACCCTGGAAAGGTCTCGTAACACGTCTCGTTGTGTGATTTCTGCGCTAGGTCGGCCCACACGTGTCCCTAGATTCGCAACAAAGACGTCCTCGACAACGCTCAGAAGTCCCGCCCCCTAGTTCAAAAATGTCCAATCGGGCGATCGGCTTGTTTAATTGACGGGAGCCATGGCCACGCCCCACCATCTACCAACTACGTCGTTCGTTTGGGGCGGAAAGATGCAGCTGGTGGCCAATCGGAATCTCTTGTCGTCACTCCAGCCAATGCAGCCGCGGTTTGTTGGGTGGTGCGGGAATTTTGAATGTGGGTCGGTTGGTGGCAGCTGCGTTTGTTGCTAAAGCGGCGGCGGCTCCGGACTCGGTAAGTGTGGCCGCTCGTCGCCGATTTAACTCATCGGTTCCCACCTTCGAGAGGGAAGAATGGTATCGGGCCGAGAAACAAAATAAAAATAATGGTGCAGTTCTTTCCATTTTATAACCCTTATCTAAGACGCCTCTGAAACACGCAGCTCTTTGGTCAAGCCGTTCTGTGTAATAAGAGATAACGAGGTGTAGGGATGGATGAACGCAGCAGGCCAAGCAGCATCATTGGATTGGTTAAAGAACCCGTGAAGGCCCTATCACTACAATTATGTACTCCATAAAGATAAATTGTGGCCAGTTGAGAGTGCTGCGGTCTCTTATCCCGGTGATGCTTAGCCTCGGGGAATGGGTTGAGGCTGTAGGTTTGGTTGGAAGCAGGTGAAGTGATGAAACATCCTGAAATACTGTCGAGCGCAGAATGGTGACTCCCCTTTCTCCTGTATCTCGTTTGCGCTTCCCCCCCCACACCACCACCCCCGCACTTCTACCTTAGGTCTTGTACTTTCCCATTTAGTGCCTTAGTTTTTGTTTGAGCTGAGTGGTTCTTCGGGATAGCTCGTACGTACTTAGTTGGTATCCTGTGTTGTAACCACTTCTATGATCCATTGGACATGCCCTTGAGTTTTATGCACTGGATTTGAGTTTGATTCTGTAAACAGCAGGTGCTGGTAGCATTCCTTAAGCTTGGAACAGTTAAATGCTAGAAGTCATTTGGCAAAGTGCCATATCAAACGGTTACTATTATAAAACATGTGCTCATGATGTCAGGGGTTAACATATTTACATGGACTATAGATTGGTTGTCTAATAAGAAACAGAATTGGGTGTAAATAGTCTGGGTTTGGGTTGACAGGATATGCTGGTATACAATAGGGATCTGTTTGGGCCTTAATTATTTATAATTTGACATGATTAATGATAAAAAGACTGAATATTCACTTGTTAAATTTTCTGTCAATACCAAGGTAGAAGGGAAAATATGTTATCAAGAGGACATGAGTCTACAAATTGATACAGACAGACTAAGTGAATGGGCAAAGGTTTGGCAGATGGAGAATAATGGGAGAAATGGGAATTTGCTCACTTGGGCAGGACAAACAGAAAAAGCAGTGTATTAAATGGAGACTGGAGAACTTTAGAGGTGCAGAAAGTTCTGGGTTTCCTGTTTCACGTGTATGTGGGTACAGCCTGTGATAGGAAGTCAAATGGAAAGTTATTCACAAACAAAAAAACTGAAATTGCTGGAAAAGCTTAGCAGGTCTGGCAGCATCTGTGGAAAGAAATCAGAGTTAACCTTTCTGATTCAGTGACCCTCCGAACTTGGAAAGTTATTGTTCATTGCAAGATGAACATAATCTAAGAAGTAGATGTTTTGCTTTGGCATTGGAGAGCATTGATGAGGCCACATCTGGAATACTGGGTACAGTCTTGGTATCCTTACTGAAGAAGTAACTGATAGCTTGCAGGGGCATAATCTTATTAGTCATGGCAGTTGGTGAAATCTAAACTCTGTAATTCTAGATTTAAAAGACTAATAATGTTTGTGAAACCACTGTCAATTGTTGTAAAGATCCATCAAATGTTTACTAATGACTTCAGAGAAGGAAAACTACCGTCCGTACCTGGTGTGGCCTACATATGACTCTTGACCTACAGCAATGCGGTTGACTCGTAACTACCCTCTAAAATGGCCTAACAAGCCATTCCGTTATATCAACTGCTATAAAGTTTCAAAAAAGGAATGAAATTGGGCATACAACCATTGGCCTAGGCACCAGAAACGACAATAGCAAACTTGGTCATGTTGATCTTGTAAGTTCCTTACAACCAATGTCTGGGAGATATCTGTCAGACTAATCAAACAATAGCTGACACAGTCATACCTGACACACACCAGATGACACCGTCTCCATTCCTGTCCCACTGACAAGGCAGACCTAGCCTTAATTATTTACAATTTGTCATGATACAGTAGTATACAGTCAGGACTGAGTTGCTGTTGAAGTTTTCAATTGTTTGACTCTCTCAAAATCAGTTGCCATTGTGTCAAATATGAGCAATGAAACTTCCGCTAACTACTACATCAAATCCTCTCCAAGTCACTCACTGTCCTGATTTGAACATAATCAGATCAGCCGTGAACTCTCTAACAGTGCAGCAGGCTAGACATGCCTGCTCCTAATCAGTGTGTTCGATTTGCATGTTTGTCCTTCTCTAACACTAGTGGATTCGCTGGTAGATTTTCCCTCACCTTTTGCTTTGTTACATTGGCTATTTAAGTTATATTGTTTCTTTGGTTTCTGATCTATGAAGTTATATATACTCAATCTCACGGTGTGCTGATCTTTCACTTTTATATGTTCCATTTCTTGACTTAGCTTCCTGATTTCTCTATGATGGTTATAAATATCAAAAAACCAATCATATCTTAGAAACCCAAAGTTTCCCAGACCTATCTTGTTTCTGCTTTCAATGTTGCATTTCCTCTGGTTTATCCATCAGTTGCATATTTTCCTACTTTGCACAATGGAGGTTCTGAAACCTCGTCCTTTCTCCTTCAGCTGAGCTTTTATTTTATAGTACTATCACCTCTTGGCCTGAATGTTCTTTCACTAACCGACATTGCAATCGACAATATGTGCAAATACAAACCTGTTTAAAGCAAGGTGAGAGAGAGGGAGAAAAGGTGGAGCAACAGACCTGTTCACCTGCCATCAGTAATAGGGTAAATGCAGAATTCATCATCATGTATGTGACACCTGGGCACTTTGACTCTGCCCAATCCTATGTTACTTTTCCATGTGGATTTAAGAAAGGGAAATTATGTTTGTCAAACCTGTTTGTGTTTTTTTAAGGATGCAACTGGCAGAATGTGGATGAAATTTACTTCAAATGGCAGAAGCCTTTGAACAAGGCACCACACAGGTTAATGATCAATGTTGGAGCACATGGAGTTGGAAGTATAGGCAGTCCGCTGGGTTGAGAGCAGGTTTCGTTCTCAAGTCTGTTCACAAATTGATTTGTACACAAGCTGGAACATAGTGCAGGACAACACAAATAGCTATTCGTAAGTGCAAGAAACGTTGCACATTGGTTCTTTTATTACATCCCTGAATGGGAACTCATTTGTAAGTATGAGCATTCGTAATTTGGATAGTCGTGAAATTTTTGCACTGTTCGATAGGATTAATTCAGTAAGCATATTTCCACTGGCTGTAGATGGGCCTGGAACCGGGGACAGATCTGAATACAAAGCAGGGCATTTAGGACTTCACTCAGGGTTGTGAATCTTGGAATTCTCTACCCCAGAGTGCTGTGGAAACTCAATTAGCGGCTATATTCAAGACAGAAATCAATAGACCTCCAAGTTACGGTCTGTCTATAAAGAATAAAATTGTTAATGGGATGTTATGTTTTTAAAGTGATGCACTTCTAACTAGGTACTTTCATGTTTCTGCCCTTTTTTTGTTTGTAGTGATGGAGGAGAACATGAATGAGTCAAGGATGCGATTGGCTCGCCTTACAAACCGATTAGCATACCTTCGAACGAAACAGGAGGAAGCAAATAAAACTGAGGAGCTGAAATGTAACTCTGATATTACGGGTATGCTATTGTACATTTTTCATTATTTTGAATTTATGTCCATAATTGGAAAAGTATTGAAATGTTAATTTAAATTAATTACTTTTTACAACCTAATCCTATCGTATGATAGATGTTTTAGATTCTTAAAATTAAACCCTGGTTACGTTTGAGGAAATTCCAAAAGTAAGAGGCAGTTCAGGAAGTGAGTCAAAATCCCTTCCTTCATTGTAAAGGGAATGCTTATTTGAGGTGCAAAAAGTATAACTAGCTTAAAATACTGAATTGACCACAAACTTTTTCCTAGAATGGTTATATCCTCTTTCCACGTGTTTTGCATTTTGCAAGGAATGCTTATCTTGTACTTATTCTATTTTTGCAATAGATCACACTGCCACAATCAGACAAATTATGGCTGATGGAAACTTTCCAGAAGACTGGTTTGTCTACCTTCAAAAAGTAGAAAAGATGGGTGATCCTCAAACTAATGAAACCCTATTGAATAGGCTTATAGACCTCTACAATGACACAGTTGCTGCCCTATCAGTTGAGAAGCATTATGCAAATGAATGCTACGCTCGCATCTTGATACGTTTTGCAGAACTTAAGGTGTATGTATATTTTTATCCTCTTGTTTTACAATTAAAGCATTTGGGTGCAGGTATTCTTTGGTACAGAATACAATTTCTAGTATGAACAAAATTCAAGTTTGTCCTTTTGAAGAAACAGATTGCTTGCAGAGAAAGAGCAATCCACATGTAGAATGATATAATTGTTTGTTCTTTAATTTGAATTCACATTATGTTTGAGAGCACTTAGATGCTTACTTTTTTTTCCATTTGAAGTTGTAGAGTTAAGTTCTAGTTGTATACCAAAATGTTACATGCCTTCTGTTCAATATTGTAGGATGAATTTGCTACCTTTGCACTTGAGGCACTATGGGATAACCAAATATTGTTGTGATGCAAGTTACCTTCTGATTAAAATCGATTAATCACTGGATTTGTTATTACAATTTAGAAATGGAAAGTTTCTGTAAATAATAGTAAGCCTTGATGTTTACTGGCTACTGATTGTGCATGTCAGTAGATCATGGAAGTTGATATTTAATTGAACCGGATGCATGATTTCATCAGACGACTATAAAATTTTGACATTTGTGTAGGGCTCCTTCAGAAAAGAATATTCCCTGTATATATTTCGATATCTCAAAAGTAGGAGAAAGGCAAGAGTGGACATTGGACCAGTGGAAAATGAGATTCGAAAAGTAATAATGGTGAACAAAGAAATGGTGGAGGAACTGAATAGGTACTTTGTCAGTTTTTGCTATGGAAGACACTAACAGCATACCAGAACCTCAGGGGGCAGAGGTGAGTCTAGTGGCCATCATTGAGGAGAAGGAGCTAAGGAAGCTGAAAACTCTGAAGGTGGATTAATCCCGTGGACCAGATGGACTACACCTCAGACGTCTGAAAGAGATAGCTGAGGAGATTGTAGAGGCATTGGTAGTGATCTTTCAAGAATCGCTGGCGTCAGGGAGGGTCTCAGTGGACTGGAAAATGGCTAGTATAACACCCCTGTTTATGAAGGGAGGGGAGCAGAAGACGGGAAACTATAGGCTGGTTAGCCTGAATTTGGTTGTTGAAGAGATTTTAAAGTCCATTATTAAGGATGAGATTGCGGAATACTTGAAAGCGCTTGGTAAAATAGGGTGGAGTTGCCACAGTTTTGTCAAGGGGAGGTCATGCCTGACAAATTTGTTAGAATTCTTCAAGGCGGTAATGACCAAGTTAATCAAACGAGAGTAAGTGGATATGATCTATTTGGATTTCTAGAAGGCCTTTGACAAGGTACTGCACAGCTACTAAATAAGACAAGAGCCCATGATGTTAGGGGCAAGGTACAGGCATGGGTGGAAGATTGGCTGACCGGCAGAAGGCAGAGAGTGGGGAAAATGGATCTTTTTCAGGATGACAGCCAGTGACTAGTGGAATTCTGCAGGGGTCAGTGTTGGGACCACAACCTTTCATGCCATACTTTTAATGATCTCGATGTAAGAACTGAGGGCATTGTTGCTAAGTTGACACAAAGATAAGTTGAGTGACAGGTAGTGTTGAGGGAGCAGGGTGGCAGCAGAAGGACTTCAACAGGCTAGGAGGAGGGCAAAGATGTTCCAGATGGAATACTATATGGGAAAGTGTAAGGTTATGTGCTTTGGTAAAAATAATAGAGGCATAGACTATTTTCAAAATGGGGAAAGGCTTCAGAAATCCGAAACACAAAGAAACTTGGGAGTCCTAGTTCAGGATTCCCTTAAGGTTAACATACAGGTTCAATTGGCAGTGAGGAAGGCAAATGCAATGTTAGCATTCATTCATTCAAGGGGACTAGAATACAAGAGCAGAGCTGTACTCCGGAGGCTGCAAAGGCTCCAGTCAGAACGTATTTGGAATATTGTGAGCAGTTTTGGGCCTTGTATCTAAGGAAAGATGTACTAGCTTTGGAGGGGGTCCAGAGAAGGCTTACAAGAATGATCCCAGAGATGAAGGGCCTATTATGAGGTTATATCTGGGTCTGTACTCAATGGCGTTTAGAAAGATGAGGAGGAGGTCTGATTGAAACTTACAGGATACTGAGGCCTGGATAGAGTGGTTTTGGAGAAGATGGTTCCACTAGTAGGAGATACTAGGATCTGAAGGCACTGCCTCAGTGAAGGGACGACCCTTTAGGACTGAGATGAGGAGCAATTTCTTCAGTCTGAGGGTATTTACTCTGTGAGACTTATTGTTACAAAAGGTGGTAGTGGCCAAGTCATTGACTATGTTTTAAGATTGAGCTAGGTAGGTTCTCGATTAGTAAGGGGATCAAGGGTTACGGGGAGAGGCAGGAGAATGGGGTTGAGAAACCTAACAGTCATGATTGAATGGCAGAGCAGACTCGATGGGCCAAATGACCTAATTCTGCTCGTATGTCTTATGGTATACCACAGATTTGTAGATGTTTTCAAAAAGCTGTTTTTGCCAGTTTGGCTTGGAATATTCCAAGTTTTCTTTAGTGGGCCATCATTGTTTGAATTTCCTTTTGTATATGCAGTTAGTGATTTTCC
Organism: Rhincodon typus; assembly: GCF_021869965.1. Lineage (NCBI taxonomy): Eukaryota > Metazoa > Chordata > Chondrichthyes > Orectolobiformes > Rhincodontidae > Rhincodon > Rhincodon typus. The sequence goes on from NC_063336.1 coordinate 31,658,167, forward strand.
TGACTGAGGAATGCTGAATTATGCTGACTTGCTGTTTTCTGCATTAGTGTTAGTTGTAGTGATAACACACTCAAGATTGCGAGATTATAATTGCTGAACAATTCTATCTAATGGTAGAGTACACTTAAAGCTATATTAATAAGCAAATTTAAGATAATCAAGTTTGTAAAAAAAAAAAAAAAAATGGATCATTGCTTGTTACAGCCCCTTTTCTGTTTTAAAACAAAAACAAAGGAGTGTGTTCAATTCTTCCATTTTGAACTACCTCAGATTTTGGGGAGCTGAGTGTTTCTCTTTATTTTCTTCATGGCAATGTCTCAGCCAATCAGTTGACTTGCTAACCAGTTGGTAGAATTTTCACAATTGTATAAATTGTTGTGGCCATTGAAATTGGCATTCTTCTGTTTGAACTGGATGAGAGTAAGTTTAAAAAGCTTCAACGCCTTGTCTCCTTGTCACAATATTCAAACTCCTTATGTTTATATCTTTAAGAAGGCTGTGAAGCAATTGTAATGACTTGTCATCCTCAGTTTTGTAGATGCGGATGAAGCACAGGAGCAATTCAACTTGGCTAGAGTGAACTGCAAGAGATTTGCCTTTGTACACATAGCATATGCACAATTTGAGCTTAATCGAGGTTTGTATGACTTATATTCCAACTTTATTATTGAAATCCTTTAATACAGTGCTATTCTATATTTGTGGAAAACAAGTAAGTTGTTAACTTTGAACAGGATCTGTAAGGAAATGCAGAACCATTCTTCAAAAAGCTCTGGATATGAAAGCAAAACCCATAGAGCTCTTGGAAATTGCTTTTCAAAATTTAAACCAGGGAAATATGCAGCTCTTATTACCTGAAGATAAAGAAAATCTATCTGGTGAGTAAGTATTTCGAACTGGCTGTTGTTCCGGGAGGAGGAATTTAGGAGGGGGTAGGTTTTAAGAAAAAAGCAACTGAGAGACAGTGCAACATAAATACCTTCTAATTTGTATTAAATACTGTACTACATTTTATGGGAGATAAATAGGAAGTTTTCTGAACAATGTCTTATATGATCATCCACAGTTGCTTATTAAAAATATTATATTGCTGTTCAATTCAAATTTATGCATTCTCAAATTCTAGAGTTTTGCAAGCCTGAGGACTAAATACTGTAGTTGCATCGTTTACAATGCCACTTGAAGCTAATAGTAGATGAACTTGGAGAAGATGGGGAAAGAAAGAAAATTTTTAGGACATTGCTGTAGCTTAAACTGGAAGAAAATGTATTTGCACTACATTTTGAAAAGGAATTTAGGAAATGGGCTTTGTGTGCATATGGTGGTGTGTCTTTCTTTTGATAAAATGGGAGCTCACTATCTTTTTATGGTAACTTTTTTTATCTTAATCGTACTTGGAATTTTAAGCTAGTAGAGTTACCATGAAACTGTCATTGATCCCATCTGTCATTAAAAATCCATCTGTTTTACTATTCTTTAGAGAGAGAAATCTGTCCTCCTAACCTTGTCTGGCTTACATGTGATTCCAGACCAACAGATACTCTGGTTGACTCTTAATTGTCTTCAGTTCTGGCAATAAATCCCACATTCCTTGTAAGAATTCACCTACTTGCAGGCTAGAAGATCAATTTATTCTTAACACTTCTGCAAATTACTTATTTTTGAAACGTTAAAAATCCTAATAGCTTAGTTAGCATGAAACATGACTCCTTTAGCCACTCTGACCAAAATATGCAAGCATGCGTGTGCATTTTTAACTTTGTTTTTCCCTCTTCTGTTAGTGACAATGTGTAAAACGACCCCAAGTGTTTTATCAACCGATATTGTTTCATTGAACAAGAACAGGAAAAACAGTGATAGTTCTGAAGAATTTCAAATTGATGCTGTTTCATCTTTCAGGTGAGGTAGAATTTCATTTTTGTTTCTGGAAGAGGATTGGAACATTGGGTTTACATAATATAAAAAGTTCTGTGGATTTAACATGAAGTCTTCATCTGTTATGGACCAGACTGAACCCACTCAAAACAGGGTCTAGGCTATCTCCTTGGCCTAACTTTTTATTTTAAAGGCAATTGCCATCCTGTTGTCTTCCAGATGCAATTTGATTGGTCAAAATACCAGGCTTGAAGCAAAACACACTTTATTTATGTACTGTCGTTAAAATGCAAACAAAAGAAAAAAGGATTGGAATAACTTAACTCTGTTGGAGTATTTAGCAGAATAGTAGATTATTTAACTACTAAACAGCATCTATTCCAATATAGTTACATCCCATACAAACATCCTGTCAAAGATAAATTCAGTAAAATAGATTGTCTCGGGCAATTCTCCAGTCCAGGAAAAAATAACGTCAAGAAGAAGCCAAAGGAGAGAGAACTCTAGAATTTTGTTGTAGCAAGGAGAGATGGATTGCAACTTTCAAACTCCAACAACTACTGAAAGCTAAACTAAAATCCTGGTTCTGAGAGCTTGACCTCATCCATTCAGGCTGCTTCTATTGTTTCAAATGTTTTTTTTAAAAAAAAAACCCAAGGTCCTCTCGCTGTTCGTTGGCATGAAGCAGACTGGTCAGCACCTCTGTCTCAACCTATCTTCTTTTTAAAACAAAAAGGACAAAATATACCTCTTAAAGCCACATTATCGTCATAATCAATAGTTCAGTTAGGCTGAAGAGCTTGTCTAAAATGAGGAATCAAATGTCATAGAATAAACCAGTGTAAAAAGGTATCATTAGACTCATTGAGTTTGCACCAGCTATACCACAATGATTTCGTTAATTTTATTCGTCCTTCAACTTTTTTTCTTCAAAAAATTACTCAATTCCTTTTTGAAGGCTTCTGTTGAATTTGAAATTTCCTCCCTAGCAGACAATGCATTCCAAATATTATATGTTACACTTTTTTAAAAAAGCAAATGCAATGTTCTGAAGAGTTCCGGGGATTGAAATATCTAGTATCTAGTCTAACTGCTGCCAGGAAGTAATGACTTCTTAAGAAAGCAGAGACAGTAAGAACTGCCGATGCTGGAGTCTGAGACAACAGGGTGGGGCTGGAGGAACACAGCAGGCCAGGCAGCGCCAGATGAACAGGAAAGCTGACGTTTTGGGTCAGGACCCTTCTTCAGAAATGGAGGTGGGTTTGGGGGCTCTGCAATAAATAGAAGAGGGGTGGGGCTGGGGAAGATAGGTGGGTTGGTGATAGGTGAGTGCAGGTAGGCAATGCTGGAGGTTGGTCAGTGAGGTGGGAGGAGCAGATAGGTGGGAGAGAAGATGGATAGGTCAAGGAGGCAGGGATGAGAGGGAGGGTTGGTCAGGGGTGGGGAGATTTTGAAGCTAGTAAAGTCCACATTGAGACCATTG
>NC_063336.1:31666524-31691070 GCF_021869965.1 Rhincodon typus
CAATGGTCTCAATGTGGACTTTACTAGCTTCAAAATCTCCCCACCCCAACCTCATCCCATGACGAACCCTCCCTCTCATCCCTGCCTCCTTGACCTGTCCGCCTTCTCTCCCACCTATCTGCTCCTCCCACCTCACTAACCTGCACTCACCTATCACCACCCCACCTACCTTCCCAGCCCCACCCCTCCTCTCTGTATTTATTTCAGAGCCCCCTACCGCTCCCCCATTTCTGAAGAAGGGTCCCAAGCCGAAACGTCAGCTTTCCTGTTCCTCTGATGCTGCCTGGCCTGTTGTGTTCCTCCAGCCCCACACTTTGTTATCATAAGAAAGCAGGTAGGTACTTGGTGAGTACTTCTTAGTAATCTTATCTGCACAAGGGAATTTCCACAGGGGTAAGTAGAACATTAATTAAAATCGGAGTATAAGGGTAAGCTGGATTATAGATGTTAGTAAATGTAATTAAAACGATGAAAAAATACTAAAAGTCAGCACAGGTGCAGCTTCACAACTGCACTCTGGGAGCTTGTGGATACTAGTGCATGTGTGGCACATGTACAGTAAGTGTCCGCAGCTTGAAAAACTTTGGCTCAGAGTGAAAAAGCTTGAGACCAAGCAACAGATATTGCAATCTATTACGGAGTAGGAATGTTATCTTAGCATTTTGTCCAAGAAGGTAGACCAGGGTCTTCTGAGTTGATCCATGATCAAGCATAAGAAGGTGTGACTGAGGCTGTCATAGCAATTGATAAGGTAGAGGTAAGAGGGACCTTTGCTTCGTCAATTGTCATACAGGTTCAAGGTTTTTGAAACTTGTATGGAAGAAAGCAGGGGCTGCAGAATGGATGAGCGAACTGACTGTGGCAATGCAATATCATAAACAATTCAAGTCGTGGTGTTAATGGGAATGTAGTGGTAGTATATAGATTCCAATGACACAGAGGTTGAGGAAAGAGGTTTCGTACAAAGCACATCCGCTACTTGAAGCTGAATTATATAACATAACCTTAAGCATAATCATCTCTGGATTACAAAGTCTAAAATTAATATTAGATGAATAAGATTAGAGTGATAAATGTGTGGTTGCAAGATTCTATAGCTAAAATGGGTTTCAATTCAGAGCAGCAATAGTGGAGAATGTGGGAATTATACCATTAAAACTGTCTTTACCTGAACTGTGCTGGTGAGGTGTGGAGAGGAGCTAAACTAAATAGATGTATATTTTAAGTGATATCAAGTGACACCCGCTCAGTAGTAACCCGCTCACTGTTGCTTAGTTTGCGTTCTGCTAGGACTACTTAGCTCCTCACTTCGTTGCAGCCTAGGTCCATGTAGAGACGAAAGAGCTGAATTCCAGAGATGAGATAAGAACCATTTCACCGTGTGTGACAACCGTGATTACGCTGGATTCCATTCAATGTCGATTTAACACAACTTCCCTATTTTACGTTCTATCCCTTTATCAATAAAGCCTAGTGTTTATTTCATGTCTTGCTAACCTCTGGTGCATGCCGTTTTAATACCACTGCAAATATAGAAGCTGTTTTTGATTTCAAATTATTAATATAAATTTTGAACAGCTGTTGTCCCAACTCTGATTCTTGTGGAGCACCGTGTCTCTGCTTCCTTCTCAATATCTCTAGTTATTTCCTGACAACAAATGTTAGGAAAATTCACTGATTTTCATCTTGCTTTTAACTGACTGATAAAAAAATATTGTGAAGGTAAAACCTTCATGAGGCAATAACTTCCTTATGAGTGTAGTTTTTGCTGAACTCTGAAGTAAGTCCTTAATGTTGAATAAAGTTTACTGTCTCTTGCAAAAGGTTAGTATTTTCTGCACTGATTCGAGTTTCCATTCATTTCATTTGCCTCTGCTCAAGTCACCATTTATTATTTTATCTTATTAGGGCTGATGTGAGCAGCTTGGCTAAAGAGAATGATGGATCACTCTTGGAGCAGATAACCGTCAAGCAGCTGAAAAGCAGTGCTGATGGCCAGGTAGGAGATTTCACAGCAAAAATCTTAATATATTGCAAATCTGTTTGACTGTTAATTCTATAATCATTGTTGAATCGTATTCAAGTGTTGGGCAATCTCTTGTGCCCTACATAAAATAGACAATCCGAAAATGGATTTTGGGATAGGAGATGCACGTTCGCAATATGTAACTTTTTCAAAATAATTCCAGTTCTTTTTTTTTTGTTTTACCAATTGGCCGTCTGGAGTAAAATGTAGCAAACATTAATACTGGTGAAGAGTAGAAACTAAGGACAAAATCAGACAAAACTATAATCCTAATGGCAGAAATTAAATGGAAGTTTTATCATTATGATATGCTTCAAGTCTACCAAAGAGGAAGCAAGGTAATAGCATTGATATTCCCTCCAAGAATCAAAATCAGAAATATTTTGAGATGGTGTAGTCAAATGGATACGGAAGAAGATTCAGACTTCAATAGATTTCAGAAAGCAGGCAGTCAGTGCTTTAAAGAATATCTCATTGACAAAATGCAACCCATTAAAGGCAATCTTCTTTAAAATTTAATGGTAGCACAGAACTGTACCAGAGTTAAATTGATGGATTGCGTTAGATATCTGTTTGTTTAATTCACTCTGGGATGAGGGTGTTGCCAGCTAGGCCAGCATTTACTGCCCAGAGGGCAGTTAAGTGTCAATCACATTGCTGAGAGTCTGGAGTCACATGTAGGTCAGACCAGGTAAGGATGGCAGTTTCCTTTCCTGAATACATCTCGTGCATAAAATACTGGTTCTAACTAGTGCTTGGTTTGTGGAGAGGGAGAGTTTCTTAAGATCAGCCATGTACAGCCTGAAGGAAAAAAGTCCTGTTGAAAGTAATTTCCTTTAGTCTGATGGAAGAAATTAGACATTGTGCTGTATCAAAAAAGATTAATGAAATGATCCAAATATTGGATGCAATGGAGAGATTAAAGATGGGCATGGTATGGATAAAGGCACGTCAAACAACTTTGGCTGTGAAAAAAGAACACAGAATTGGAACAGCAGTAACACGCAGATGAACTTCATGACTAGAAGAACAGTTGTAGTGCAACTCCAAGTAACTCCTTGTGTTGGATCCTCGAAATAACACATGACAGAACTGAGGAAGAGGGTTTTTATTCATTGTCTCAGCCAGCATTTATTGCCATCTTTAATTGACCTTTGAGAACATGGTGGTGAGCTGCTTTCTTCATTTGATGCAGTATTCAGTCCTGTTCGGAAAGGAGTACCAGGGACCCAGTGAATTCAAGTTTCAAGTCAGAGTATGTGTAGCTTGAAGAGGACCATACAGATTGTTGTGTTCCCATGTATTTGCTACCCTTGTCTTCTAGATGGTAGTGTTATAAAAGTGGAGGTTGGACCCCCCCAGAACTAAAACCGCAACACCCAAGAGGAGTATCTCGCCCCATAATCTATTAAGAGTGTGTAAAAAGTGGTGTAACCTGCCTTTTTCAACAACTTCTAATAGTTAAATAAAATAAATCCCTTATACTCTACAATCAACAAGTAAAAATTTATTTATCTATCTCTAACAATGAACAAATTAACTAAACTATTAACAAACCGAATAAACCCCTTCTAACTACTAACTACTCCTGAATAGAACAAGATTGTAATGGTATGCTGCTCCAATAAATACAGGTCCAACTTATATAAAATAAAATGACAATGGAATTTATTCTCTCTAAATTACTGCCAGGTTACGTATCTTCCGGAATGCTCTGTGCCTTCTCTATTGTATGTTCTGTTAGGAACATCTCCGTCGACTCTTCTGTTAAGAATACTAACTAGTTGTGCTGTTGGTATCTTTGATTTTTAGATGGTGCTTTCTCTAAGACCTAGAGGAGTCTGAGAACCAGTAATTCTCTTGAGAGCTGACAGTTGTTCACACTCTGGCAGATGGCAGTTAGTTCTCCCGTCTTTGTCCAAAAGCCCTCTCCTGTTATACCCTTGATGACATATCAACTTCTATGAACAGGATTGATCCTATATTGTCAAAACCATCATATTTAAATTTAATTGGTTTTTGGTATCTAAGTGCCTGCTTCAAATTGATTGGCTAAGTTCAAAATTTGTTGTCTTGATAACAAAACAAAACTACTGCTTGACCTGCTAACTGTATGGCCTTTTGATATCAATGTTTCAATTTGAGTGCTCTCTGTGCACCTGCAAACCCACAAGCTGCTGCCCACGGACATCCATTTTGAATCTCTAAGCACAGAAAAAGCACATCATCTTTTAAAGGGACCACACACAGTCTCCCCACCCCCGCCCCCCAGCATTTTACAAACACCAAGTTATAACTTCCTGCCTCCCAATCCACAAGCACTCTACCCAACTTTGCAATAGTAGGGATTACTTGTTTGGAAGGTGCTGTTGGAAGACCCTTGGAAATGTCCTGTGGTGCATCTTCTAGGTGCTATACACTGCTGCCACTCAGAGTTGGTGGTGAAGGTATTGTATGTTGAAGATGGTGAATAGAATGCCATACAAGTGGGATGCTTTGTCCTGGATGGTTTTGAGCTGCTTGTTTTGTTAGAGCTGCTCTGATCTGGGCAAGTGGAGAGTATTTCATCACATTTCTGAGTTGTGCCTTCTAGATGGTGGACAGTCTTCAGGGAGACAGAAGGTGATTTAGTTGTTGCAGAATTGCAAGCATTTCACCTGTTCTTGCAGCTGCAATATTTATATAGGTGGTCCAACTTAGTTCCTGATCAATGCTAATTGTGGTAATGCCATTGAATATCAGTGTGTAATGGCTGGATTCTCTCTTGTTGGAAATGGTCATTGCCCAGCACTTGTGTGGGCAATGCTGTGTGCTGCAAATGTTACTCGTCACCTATCCCAATCTGGATATTGTCAGAGTCCTGCTGTCTTTGAACACAGACTCTTCAGTATCTGAGGAGTCATGAATGATGCTGAGCATTACGCAACCATTAGCAAACATCCTCACTTCTGTCTTTCTTTCTTCCATTATGCGGTCATTGGTAAAGAAGCTGAAGATGGTAGGCCTTGGACATTACCCCCAAGAACCTCCTGTAGTGGTGGTCTGTGACTGAGATGATTAACTTCCAATAATTACAACCATTTTCCTTTGTGTGCTAGGTATGACTTCAACCAGCAGAGACTTTCCTCTCTGATTCAAGTTAATTTCGATCTAGCTCTGACTCCTGGATGCCACGTCCTGTCAGTGCTGCCACCCTCAGTCACACTCCCTTCTCTTCTTGTGATAACCTCTTTTGTCTACATTTAAACCAACGTTGTGATGCATTCAGTAGCTGAGTGTACCTGCAGAACAGAAACTGAATGCCAGTGGGCAGTTTATTGTTGATTAAGTTGCTTGATATCAGCATTGTCAATGATCCCTTTTATCACTTTTGTGCTTGACTGTAGATTGGGTGTCCTATGTATGGGCCAGAATACCTGGGTTCAAGTCTCACCTGTTCCAGAGGTGTGTTATAACATCTCTGAACAGGTTGATTAGGAACTAACTAGATTGGAGCAATAATTGAGATAACAAGGTGTAGAGCTGGATGAACACAGCAGGCCAAGCAGCATCAGAGGAGCAGGAAAGCTGACGTTTCGGCCCTGCTTTTCTGGACAGGCCATACTGGCTCAATTTTCCACATTGCTGGGTAGCTACCAGCGTTCCAACTGTACTGGAGTAGCTTGCTTAGGGATGTAATTAGTTCCGGAATACAAATCTTCAGTTCTTTCTGTAATGTTACCAGGGTCAATATCCATTGGCCTTTGTCCAATCCATAGCTAGTTCTTTATCATGTGGAGTGAACTGAACTGGTTCAAAGTTGGTATCTGTAATGCTGGCACCTCTGAGAGGATGAGATGGATCGTCCCTAGTTTCTCCAACATTTTTTTTTTTTTACACTTAATATTAGTAGTATTTGCAGGAATTTTATTTAAGGAATTCAATATGCTTAAATATTTAGTGATGACAAAACATTGAGATCCCTGGAGAATTGCTATTCTGTATAAAAAGCCTATTTTATAAACACTGAAGTAATTCTAGCGGGAGTAAACCTATGAAAAAGATGTGTATTAAACTTGATGTGGAACATGAGGCAACTTGTGGTGGCAAGTCTGTGGGTATGGAGCCTGGCTGTCTGGACATTATTGTGCCCCTTTAACAAAGCCATACGATTCTTATCAGTGTTAGGAAAGTATGAATCATTGCTTACTACTGTACGGTACTTTTTTATTAAGCCCACAGGTCCTGTGCTGGTTCTTACCAGTTAGCTTCACCACCTTGCTCTAGCCTCATTTTGCAATTTTTGCAATTTTCCAATTGTGATAAGTGTTCAAGTCATGCAAGGTATTCTTGTAGGATGTTGCTGGGACTGGAGGGTGTTGAGCTATAGGCTGGGGTTTTCTTTCCTGGTACATCAGAAGCTGAGGGGTGACCTTGTTGAGGTTCATAAAAGCATGAGGGGTATGGATAGGGTGAATAGCCAGGGTCTTTTTCTGAGAGTGGGTGAGTCCAAAACAAGAGGGTATAGTTCTAAGGTGAGAGTGGGGAGATTTAAAAAGGACCTGAAGGATAACTTTTTCACACAGAAGATGGTGAATGTATGGAATGAGCTGCCAGAGGAAGTGGTGGAGGCAGGTACAATTACAACATTTAAAAGGTATCTGAATAGGAAGGGTTTAGAGGGATATGGGACAAATGCTGGCAAATGGGACTAGGTCAGTTTGGGATTTCTGGTCAACAAATTGGACTGGAGGGTCCGCTTCCACGCCCTATGACTGACTCTATTTGGGCACGTGACCCAAAAGATTATTCATAGAAATAGTTTTTGTAGTTAATCATAATTTTTTCACTTCCCCAAAGAAATCATCCCTGTCAATTGTTGAAGCACAATCAAATCTTTTACATTTTCTTTGCAGGTCTTCCAAACAGGCAATATTCCCTTTCAGCCAACGAGTGAAGCAGTGAGTGGCTTAAGGAAGATGGATATTCCCTCTGTGAAGATGTAAACATTAAACACATTCATAATTGTGTAACTTGTGTTCATTTTAAAGGATTATTAGCGGGTGGACACTAATTGACCCTATCAGTTCTGTTATGGACATTATCTTTGTTATGTTGACCTTATTTATGGTTTGCCAAATGGCAAAGAGAGAATTTGTATTTTGTGGCCTGTATAAAACTTTTTATTTGTTTGTGGAATTAGAACATGGCTAGCAGTTATTGCCCATTTCCCATTGCCCTTGAGAAGCTGGTGGTGAGCTGCTGCTATGAACTATTGCAGTACATTCTAATGTGGCGACATCCACAATTTTGCTGAATTCCTGGATTTTGACCCAGTGACAGTGAAAGAATAGTAATATAATTCCAAGTCACGATGGTGTGACTTCAAAATTAACTTACTGGCAGGTGTGATCCCAATGCTCACTGCCCCTTTTCCCTTTTAGATGGCAGAGGTTGAGGGTGTGGAAAGTATGCAGCTGGAGATGGTTAAACACTGTAATATAAAATATTAACTTGTTGCAGTAATAAAAATGCCGCAGGAGTACTACAAGCTATGAAATATGTTATTGGTACCTAATATTGTGGACAATTTCTCTTTTTAAATCTTCAGGCAAACTTGCACATCAAAAGCAATGAGTGTATTAGCTTCAGCACTTCCTCAACCAGATTCATGTGCCCAGAACTTGAAGGTAATTTATTTAATCTTCTGAAACACTTCTGTCGCCCATCCTGTACCTAGACAATCAATAGAGGCTAATACTTATTCCAAACCTGTTGCTTGTATGATTAACTGTTCCCGTGAGAGAGTGTCAGGTGCCTGTGGCTTCTTTCAACAATGCAGTCACGTGGTAAGCTTTCTACATTAGTTAACATCAAATAATACATTCTCCAAGTTCGTTTAGCATGATCTATCTGTGACCACTATTCTGTACTGAAATGTCTTCAGTAAATTTCAACCACAAATGGAGTTCTTAAATTTGCTTTTATACTTTCAGTGCCGTTCAAGTGTCACTAATTCCCCAGATTTGCAAAACTCAAATGAAGATAGTGAAAATGTGAATGCTTCTCCCATCTTCACTGGCAGTAGGCTGTTTGATTTAAAAAAGCAAGGAGGTAAGCTTATTAAAATATTATCCAACCTCCAGCTTAAAAACAGCTGGGTTTTAATTGACTGACCTGATCGTCCATTGATGAACGTGCAGAATTAACATTATAACGAAGTGATAACTTATTGTACAGATGCATTTCTGAAAATTTTGATATTTGAATGACATTAAGCGCATCAGATTTTCACATTAAAACCAATGTACAAGTTGTAGTTATGTTCTGTAATACTTTTCTCATCCAAGAAGAAAAGGATTAAACTTTCAAACCTGTAAATTGAAATGCTTGGCCAAAGTGTCATAATATTAAATGCAATAACTTTTAAAATATAAAAGAAATATGGTAGCTTTCTAACTGCTTCCCACTAGCCACTGATCCTGGTTCCTGAACGTTCTGCTCGTCAGTTAGAACAGTCTTAACTCAGCATTTCTGCACCGTTGAGAACTGCACTTTCACAACTCCAGAGATTTATCTTGGAATCTGATCAAAATCTGGACTTTGAATAGGAAGTGAAGTGGGAAGTGGAGGCTTGGTAGGAGCAAGAATTGGTGCGTGGGTGAGTAGGTCATGGGACAAGCTACTCCAAAATGATGTCAAATAGGGCATGTGGCCCTATATAAGATTGGTAGGAAATCTCATGATGACTACAAATACATGCCCTGTTAATTGACTGACATGAAAGCAAAGTAATGCTATGTGGGGACTTGTTTCCTTTCTTCATTCTGGGAGAAACATAGAAAATCAGAGCAGGAGTAGGCCACTCATCCCTTCTACCTGTTCCAACAGTCAAAATGTTCATCCAACTTAGCACCTTGTTCCTGTTTTCTCCCCATACGCTTTGATCCCTTTAACCGTAAGAAATATTTCTTACACCTTGAAAACATTGTGTTTTGGCTTCTTCCAATTTCTATGACACAGAATTCCACAGGCTTACCACTGTCTGGGTGAAGAAATTTCTTATGACCTCAGCCCTAACTGGCCTACCCTCTATCATTAGACTGTGACCGCTGGACTCAAGTTATTGGAAGCATCTTTTCTGTGACTACCCTGTCTAATCCTGCTAAAATTTACAGTTCTCTTCCCATCCCTACCATCCCCCTGCCCCCGATGGGCCTTGATTAGACCACATACAATTGCAGCAAGGTATCTCTATATCTGTACTTGAATTTTCAAGAGTTACTGTATTCCTTGTACTCCCTCTAAATTATGCACCAAGAAAACTAAAATTCTGTGTACTGTCTATCATTGGGATGAGTGGTATGATTGTATTTTAAGCCTAGAATGCAAATGCTGGAGGGTGCAGCATATTTCAATAAACAGCAAGTGAGAATTCTGCTCCGATCATTGTTTAACTTGTATGTATGCCTCACGTCATCTACACTAGCTATCTTTGAAAGTTATAATTGCAAATGTCATGTATTGTGATGGTGGTACAACGATTACCTTTTTTAAAGGGGTCATATTTTATTTGTTCACGGGATGTAGACATTGCTAGCTATGCCAGCATTTATTGCCCATCCCTCTTTGCCCAGAGAGCAGCTACTGTGGATCTAAAGTCACATATAGGCTAAACCAGGTAAGGACACCAGATTTCTTTCTTTAAAGGGCGTTAGTAAATTAGATGGATTTTTTAATGGCAATCAACAGTGGCTATGTGGTCACCATTGGGCTGGCTTTTTTCTCACTTTCCATATTTTCATTAAATTTCATCGTCTACTATGGTATGATTTGAACCCACATCCCCAAGACACTAATTTGGGGTTCTGGATTACTAGTCTTGGAACATTACCTCCATGCTATTGCCTCCCGTTGAAGCAACCAAAAGCTTAGAACTAAGCAAAGAAAATTCTACTTTCTGCTCGCTATCAAATCTAGCTTTCACTGAAAAAGAGTTTTAATTTGGTAAAGCATTTCCAGTCTGGGGGATACTTCCATACCTTCTACAGAGGTGGGGTAGTGGGATTTTAACCTCCTTCCCAGCCATCACCGGTTAATCTGCTGTGAAAAATTTGGTTTCTTTGTTCAGTTCTCACTCTCTTCATTGCTGCATATTCCCTTTAATTACTATTTTCAGTAATGTGACCTTCCGTTTTAAACTTTCAAAATGACTAAGTAGGAGAGGAGACATCTGTCCTAATTTGAGAAAAATGGGGTGAAGTGGGCAATAGGGAACTAATGAGGCTGTTAGCCCAAATATAATTGCTTTTTTAATTTACCAGCTGGCTAGTGTTTTTAAGATGTAGGGAGGTGCGAGCAGCTGGATCCAACTTTGTATTCCACAGTCCATGGGTAGGAGGGACTGTAGTCAGCTGACCTGAGCTCAAGGCCAGCCCATGATCTAATTTTGCCTCTGCTGCACCTTCACTGTGCAGCTCTAGCTTCCAGCGCAGGTCTTCCTGCTTGATATCCTGGCAGCTTTCTGTCTAGCTAACAGTGGGGGAAGTTTGTACTCCTGGTGGAAGGTAGAAGAGACAAGGATACTGAGGCCATGGATGATGTGAATGTAGTATGTGTATTTTAGTTATTGCTGCTCTTTGTAGAATAAGTATGATTTTGTGTGACAGATTACAAGCAGTTTTGATTTGGTAAGTTTAAGTTCATGAAAAATGGAAGCCTGGAGATTGGCAAATGAAGCATTAGAATAATCAAGCCAGTAAGACACGGGCATAATATGGATGCAGCAGCAGGAGTACTGAAGAAGGGAGGGTTGGTTGTTGTGAAGGTGGAAACAGATGGTCTTTGCATCAGGAAGGATACGAGGTTAAAAACTTAGAGTTTATCAAGGTTGTGAATAGTCTACGTAAGTCTGGGTGATTGGCTGGGCAGAAATGGGGTTTGGAGAGTGGAGTTGCATCAATGGGTGAAGGTGATGACTTTGGTCTTCACTTGAAGGAATAAAGTTGCATTTATTTAACGCTTTTTATGCCTTCAGGAGACTGAAACCATTTCAGACAAATTATTTTTAAAAGGTCCCCTCTAGGATGGCTATCAGACAAGCAGCCTTAGAGGAGAGAGGTAATGGAGGAGTTGGCGAAAGATGGACCTCGGCTCATTATTATCTTTTTGAGCCACATTTCCCTAAAGCGTCACTTCTTAAAATGTTCGTGAATACAATTTATTTATAAAACCCAACATTTAAAAGTCACATTTTCTAAACCCTTACTGCAAAGAAAACACTCACAAAGAAAACCAGACAGAGCCATCACCAATAGACAAAAAAACTGTGCTGATCAATGTGATAACCGATAACATCGCCAACTGCATTGTCCTTTACCCATTTCATGTATATATTTGATGTCATTATAGAATCCCTACAGTGTGGAATCAGGCCAACAGGTCCACACCAACTCTCCCAAGTGCATCCCACCCAGACCCAGCTCCCTACCATATCCCTGTAACCCTGCATTTCCCATGGCTAATCCACTTAATTTACACATCCCTGAACACTATGGGCAATTGAGCATGGCCAGTCCACCTAACCTCAATATCTTTGGACTGCGAGAGGAAACCCAGAGCACCTGGAGGAAACGTGCACACACAGTTGCCTGAGGCTGGAATTGAACCCGGGTCCCTGGTGCTGTAAGGCAGCAGTGCTAACCGCTGAGCCACAGTGTTGCTCCTTTTATTATTATAATTTTGTCCAGACTCCTCCTCACAGGAAACCAATGCTTCAAACTTGCTAGAGGTATTATTTACTCTGAACATTCCTACCCTAACCTTTTTGTACCTTGCTTTCTAACTTCTTTCCTCCACTATTGGCACAGCAAGGCAACCACCTTCTCAAACTTAAAAAGCTCTGTTTTGCCTTGCTATGGTAGATTGTCCACCAACAAAAACAGAAATTGCTGGAAAAACTCAGCAGGTCTGGCAGCATCTGTGGAGAGAAAGCTTCCATTTGTTTAGATTGGCCACAACTCTGACTCAAGTTTTGAAGACTTAAGTTCAAGTAATTTTGAGTTTCTCCCATGGCATATCGACAAAAACAAAAGGACAAGAAGAGCTACAAACAAAACAGTCATGTAGTAATCTTCACTCTAAGGTAGGCTTTCTCCTCTGAACGTTGTAGCGCATCAGCGATGCAACTAGACTGGCAACATTTTATTCTCAAGCTTACAGTTGCTGGAGCAAGGTTTCTTCGTCATACCTCTGGGAACATGACTAGAATTGGCTTGCTGTACTGACAAAGATGAACAGTTAATTAGATGCAGAATAAAAGATCCATTTGAACAATTCAAAGATTGCAAACTAATCACTAGATACCTCATGAGCTTTTCTGTGGTGAATTGCATTTTATCTGAGTACTTTGGTTAGTACACAGCATTGTATCATTGAGATGACTACTACTTCCTATGTTACAACAGTGGCTAAACTTCAAAAATACTTAACTGAGATTGGCATAAATCATTCTGGGACACCCTGACGCTGTGAAAGGCGCTATCTAAATACCTATCTTCCTTTCCTTATATGTAATCACTTCTAATTTGACAGTAACTGGTGTGACAATACTCTGGTTTTAAGAAGTTACTTTGTCCTTTTTTTTTTTTTTTGGAAGGGCGATTTTAAGACCGAGGTGACGAGCAATCTATCAGAACTACTAGAGTAGACAGCTTGAGAAGCCTTGAGTTTTTTTTCTTGAAAAGTTGGAAAAATAGAAGCAGCCTGAATGGGTGTGGTCCAGCTCTCAGAACCAGGATTTTTAGTTTTTAATTTTTAAGCAGATGCTTGAAGTGAAATCTGTTTTTACCCTTTCTTGGTTACGGCCAAAAGCTGTCATCCTTCTAGAAGCTGATGTTCACGGGTTTTGAAGGTGTTGTGTAAGGAGACTTGATGAGTTTGGTGTATAATCAATACTTGCACTACATGCAGCATTTCAGGGTACAATATCAAAATGTTCTCATTAAGAATCTGGCTACATTGATATCAGCTTATAAGCAAAACATATTTGAAGGTTAATTTGACAGGCTTTTTAATTTTTTCTCTTTCTAATGAACTTTTTCATTGGTCTCCTTGCCCATTTAGCAATCTTTGAATAAGAACAAAGGTAAGAAGTTTGACCTTTTTGTCTTGCAGCTGCTCCTGATCATATTAAGCAAGACAACTGTGAACTAAAATCTGCTAACCTGAAGAAAAACGGCTTAAAGGAATCCAAGATGCACACTGTTGATATGATAAAGAAACAAGGTTGTTTTGCTGGAGAAGCTGTCAAAGGAAAAGAAGTATTTGGCAGTGCTTTTGCTCACATTTCACCTGAGGTGACATGCCTTTTTTAAAGTGGTATTTTGTGAAGCATTTTGTAGTCCTCTATATTTTAATTAAATACTTCACCTCTACTCAATACCCAAGTACATACACATCCTCTTGTTGCTCTGCCTGCACAGATCCACTGCTTTCATTAGCTTTGTGCCATCTGGAAATTTAGACACCTGCGTTTGTGACCCTAAGCCCAAGACCATTTATGAGATCATTAAACAAATGACTTTTCAAAGCTGATCTATGGAATGTTGTGCAACAGTCTCCCAAGATGGCAATACCTGTAACATCACCATTGAGTTCTATTAGTCAACTTGTTACAGATTCATTGTAAAATATTTCAACCAGTTCCAACCTTCTGCACAGTATCTTTCTTTCCTGGTGAATTGTATCTAAGACTCCAACCGGTCTAGGCACTCTGCAGTCATTACCTCATCTCTGTTAAGCTCCTTTGTCAGAACCTTAAAGAAAATTAGTAACCAGGACCCCAGCTATTCATAATATACATTAATGATTTAAATGCGGGAAGTAAATGTAATATCTCAAAGTTTGTAGCTGACACGCAGCTGGACTGAAAGGTGAGCTGTGAGAAGGGTGCAGAGATGTTAGTGTGATTTGTACAGGCTGTGTGAGTGGAAAATGCAGTAATTTGCAGTATAATGTAGATAAATATGAGGTTATCTACTTTCTGGTAGCAAAAATAGGATGAGAGATTATTATTTGAAAGGCTGAAGTTGAGAGGGAATGTTCAATGAGACCTGGGTGTCCTGATGCACCAGTTGCTGAAAGTTAGCATACATGTGCTGCAGGCAGTAAAGAAGGCAAAGTAATGTTGGCCTTCATTTTGAGTACAGAAACATGAAATATACAGGGCATTGGTGAGGCCACATCAGGAATATTTTGTGCAGCTTTGGTGTCCTTTTCTGTAGAAAGATTTCCTTTCTATAGAAGGAGTGAAGTGAAGGTTTACCAAATTAATTGCTGGATGGCAGGACTGTATGAGGAGAGATTGAGTCAGTTAAAATTGTGTTCACTAGAGTTTAGAAAAATAAGGAGGGATCTCAGATTTCTATAAAATTAGATGCAGGAAGGATGTTCCTGATGGTGGGTGAGTCCAGAACCAGGGGTCACAGTTTAAAGATAAGGGGTAAATCTTTAGGACCGAGATGAAGAGAAATTTTCTCACCCAAAGAGTGGCGAGTCTGTGGAATTCACTACTGTAGAAAGTGGTTGAGGCCGAAGCATTGTGTTTTCAAGAGGGAGGTAAATATAGCTCTTGTGGCTTAAGAGATCAATGGATATGAGGGGAGGGTGGGCTTCGGGGTTTTGAGCTCGCTGATCAGCCGTGATCATCATGGCTGAGTGGGTTTGAATGGCCTACTCTTCCTATCTTCTATGTTTCTTTGTTTAATTAAGCGGGCATGATCTCCCCTGCATGAAGCAATATTGGCTATATTTCAGGATTTTCTATTGAGAAGTATTTTTCTTTTTAATGAGCAGGTCTTTAAAAGCACAGCCAATGTCTAGTTTTGTGGGTCTTGAGCTACCGTTCTTACAAAAATGATTATAAATCTGTCTTTCTCCAGGCATACCCATTACTTTCTAATTACTGCAACTTTGTTTAGAGTTTTTGCTATTTTCTATCTTAGTTCATTTAAGGACACGCTCTTCCATTTCTTCTTTCATCCTTTTGGAATTGAATCAGTCTCCTTAATAAAAGCCAAAACACCTCTTGTCATGGTCTTGCAAGGTGATCTTGCTTTAAGTGGCTCCATTCCTCCTTGTACTTTTCTTTGTCTTTGTGTATTAAACTTCCAACTAACTTTCTTCTCACTTCCTACCTGGAATATTGTGCAGTTTTTGATCTCCTACCTAAGAAAGGATCTACTTGCCATAGAGGGAGTCTAGTGGAGGTTTACGAGGCTGATACCAGGGATGGCAGGCCTGTCGTATATTGAGAGTTTGGTTAGACTGACCCTGTATTCACTACAGTTTACAGTGAGATGATTTATTGAAATGTATACCATTCTAACACCACTTGACAGCATAGGTACGAAGAAGATGTTTTCCCTGATTAGGGAAACTAAAACCAGGGGACAAAGCCTTGGGATAAGGGATAGACCATTTAGGACTGAGATCAGAATTTTATTCACGCAAAGGGTAGTGAACCCTTTGCAATTCTCTACCACAGAAGGCTGTGGAGGCCAAATCACAGAATATATTCAGGAAAGTGATGGATATTTTAAATTTTAAAGGCATCAGGAGATATTGGTGGGGGGGCGGGGGGAGAAAGCAGAGATATGTTATTGAAATAAAGGGTCAGCTATGCTCGTACTGAAATGGTGGAGCAAGCTCAAATGGCCTACTTCTCATCCTGGGGTTTGTTTCTATTTCTCTTTCTAAATGCAGTTACAATTTTTTTTTTATCACTCTGGTAAGTTCCGTACAATTTTTTTTTTTTTTTTTTTTTTTTAAATTCATTTGTGGACATGAGAATCGGTGGCTGGCCAGCATTTATTGCCCGTCCCCAGTTACCTTTGAGAAGGTGGTGGTGAGCTATCTTCTTGAACTGCTGCAGTCCACGTGCTATTGGTTGACCCACAATACCATTGGGGAGGGAATTCCAAGATTTTGACACAGCAACAGTGAAGGAATGGTGATATATATCTGAGTAAGGATGGTGCATGGTTTTGAGGGAAACGTCAAGATGGTGGTGTTAAATCCATCTTGACTCTTTAGCATTTTCCTTCATGGCCATATTTTTCATTTTAAATTAGTTGGTTATCCCATGCAAATGAGCAGGGATACCTTTTAAGTGTGGTAACTTTGCTTTGTATATACATTGATACTTTGCATTCAGAGCCACTTCCTAGAAGGAACTTTACAGATTCTCCTCAGTCAAATATATACTTGTTGGGTTATTGCTGGCCAGAGTTCTGAGCTGCTAGTTTCTTCTAGTTGTATTTTTATCATTCCTGCACTCTTTGAAATGTCACTGTTTGTTTGAAAGTGGTTTATAAAAGAAGTAAATGTGAGTTGAGAGCTGCCTGGAAGAATGGCGAAGGCATATTTAACTGAGCCATTCAAGAGGACCTTGGATGATTTTTTTTTTCAATAGAAATAATGTACAAGTGTATGGCATAAGTATGATGTGAGGTGTGATAAGTGTGAGGTTATCCATTTGATCGGAGGAATGCAAGGACAACTTATGTAAATGGAGAGAAAGTTCAGTTGTTTTGGTGCAGAAGGATCTGTGTGTCCTCGTGCATGAATTGCAGAAAACTAGTACACAGATTCAGCAAATAATAAGACAGGCAAATGGAACTCATTCATAGAATTCCCCACAGCTTGGAAACAGCCCAGTCTGCCCAACAAGTCCGCACAGACCTTCTGAAGAGCATCCCTCTACCCTATCCCTGCACTTGCAATAGCTGATGCATCTAATTTACACATCCCTGAACACTATGGACAATTTAGCATGGCCAATCTATCTAACTTGCACAGCTTTGGACTGAGAGGGGAAACCAGAGCACCCACCAGAAGCCCCCACAAACACTGGGAGACTCCACACAGACAATTGCCGGAGGCTGGAATCGAACCCGGGTCCCTGGTGCTGTGAGGCAGCAGTGCTAACTACTGAGCCACCGTGCAGCCCCTAGGATCCCTGGCATTTATTAGTGAAAGACGGGCGGACTTTTTGGGTCAAAGGGCCTGTTTCCATACTGTAGAGATTTTATGAACAATAGAATATAAAAGTAGGAATGTGTTACTGCAACTACACAAGGCATTAGTGAGACCACACCTGGAATATTGCATACAAGGTTTCTCCCCTTAGAATCCCTACAGTGTGGAAGCAGGCTATTTGAGTCCACACTGACCCTCCAAAAAGCATCCCACCCAGACCCACCCCCCTACCCTATCCCTGCAACCCTTCATTTCTCATGGCTTACCCGCCTAGCATGCACATCCCGAGACACTACGGGCAATTTAGCATGGCCATCTTTGGACTACTGGAGGAAACCCACACAGACACGGGGAGAATGTGCAAACTCCACACAGGCAGTTGCCCGAGGGTGGAATCAAACCCGGCTCACTGGTGCTATGAGGCAGTATTTGTAACCACTGAGCCACCGTGCTATCCTTACTTTGTGGGGGGAGGTGAGGGATGTAGTTGTGTTGGAGGCAATTGATACGATGTCCTCTAGATTGATTCCAGAGATGTGGGTCTTTGTCTTCTGACGAGAGATTAAGCAATTTAGGCCAATGCCCTCTGCAGTTTAGAACAACAAGGAGATACCTAATTGAGGTATATTAGAAGCTAAAGGAATTGACAAATTGGAAAGGATGTTTCCTCATGTGGGGCAATCTAGAAAGAGAGCTATACGGTAGCAAATTTAAAACAGATGAGTAGAAATTACTTCTCCTAAACGGTTGTGAATCTAGAATTCACTAGCCAGATATGGTGTATGCTGGGACATTGAGTAAATTTAAGGAGGAGATAGACTGTTTTTAATAAGTAATGGGTTGACAGGCTATTGACAGCAGGCAGCAAAGTGGAACTGAGGCAAGAGGAGATCAGCCATGATCATATCAAATGGCGGGGCAGGCTCAAGGGATTGAAATGCCGAATTCTTATGTAAATCTAGGAGATTGCCACTTAATTAAAATGCTAGGAACCTTGCAGACATGATGGGCTCATTGCCCCCTTCTGCATTACATAACAATTCTGTGATATTGCAAACACTGGTAATTATAGTTTCTTCATCCTTTCTGTTGAGATTGAGTCATCCCTATTAATTAAAATCAAATGCAAATGTTTGTTAATAATCATAATCTAAACTTAACTGGACCACCAGTGAAAGTTGAGTTTCATTATCCAGTAGCTTCTCTCTACCAGTT
Source organism: Rhincodon typus (assembly GCF_021869965.1). NCBI lineage: Eukaryota > Metazoa > Chordata > Chondrichthyes > Orectolobiformes > Rhincodontidae > Rhincodon > Rhincodon typus. Next base: position 31,684,784 of record NC_063336.1, read on the forward strand.
CTCTTGGTGCTAAAAATAGTGTCATGAACATGCATGCAATTTGAATGTCAAAATCCCATTTAGGTTACACAAATTCTGGACTTACTATTTTTCATTCTTTGATAGTGTTATTTTGTACATGCAGGCTAATGGACCAATCTTTAATAAGTCTGGTGCAATGCTTGCTCCAAAGAAAATTCCATCCTCTAGTGGTGTTGGTAAAAGTGCAGTTCCAACAGCATCTACTTGTCAGACACCCAGTACCAAGATGTCCAATCATTACACGTGCAGGTAATAATTATTTCTGTTGAATACTCGTTTAAGTTATACATTAGCCCTTCTTAAAATATTTCATTATAGTTGTCTTGAATGTAATGTTGAAACTATTTAAGTGTTTTTTTTATATAAAGTTCACAGACTCCAGTTGTGAGCAAATCTGTACTGGCGCAGGGTTCAACTCCACACAATTTTACACCAGCGTCCCAATTTTACACCAGTTTTCCACCTACTCCAGCAACACCACAACAGCATTACAGTCAGCTCCAACAATATGGATTATCTCAGCTTCAGCCACAATTGGGGGTAATTGATTGCAAGTTGAATTTTCAATACAGCATGTCAGTTTTAGGTATGTTATGAATCTGAACGTGAAGTTTTACTTTACATTTGCAATTTATTTTGTTAGATTCCAGGTACTTTTGCTGCCAGTGAAACTATCGTGATTAAGGAGAGAGTCTACTCTGTAATAAAATTGCTTGGAACTGGAGGATCAAGTAAGGTAATATTGTGACATTTAATTTCTTCGCTAGGAATTGTTATTTGAAACCAATTAATAGGAATAACACAAAGTAGGGAAAATCTTTTAGAGCAGCACAAGACAATAAGCTTGTGTAAAAGAACTTGTAACAAGTTAAGCTAAATCTTGTAAAAATTGTGAAGATGAAATTCTATGGTTTTTTTACAAAGATAATTGCAGGGAGAAAGTAAACTTGGATAATGATTGGTAAATTCCAAAAGTAGTTCAAGATCAAACTGACTAAAAGCCAGATTTAGGGCCAATATGGAAAGCTTTCTCTTTAGAATGACCAAGGCATGGATTAAACACTCGTTGCAGGGGCAGTAAAAGCTATGGAATAATTGAAGAACTAATTTACTGCTGGAATTGGTGGGCGGGGTGGCGCGTTGGGACCATTCTTTCCATAATTACTTTTAACAGTAGGCTTATTTTAGGTACTATTTTAATATTTCTTGCAAATGTTGGAATTAATGTTGTAGTAGCAACAGTGAATTGATTAAAATTACATAAAGGAGAGATACTTAAATAATTGCAGGTCTTAAAACCAATAAGTCACCTAGCAAGGATGGATCTTCAAGATAGACGCCAGATCTTGCTCATTGATTCTACAAAAATTCTGGGCATTGTTTTAGCTGTGCGTTCTCTGTTCCATGCTCTAGAAAATGCCTCATAAACCTCCTGCTCCCTTGCTCCGGCTCAGTCGTCTTGATTTTACTCTTTTATATCACTGGCTTGACCACTCTGCCCCAGTCTCAAATGCTTAATCTGTATCAACCCATTTTTGTCAGATTGCAAAACCTTGGATTCTATGTCAAAAATACTATTTAAATTCAAATTAGTGTAGTCCAAGATATTTGGTCAAACATGTAGTGACAACAAAAGACTCATAATAAAGCAAACATTTGAAAAATATAATGGGCCAGCCGAGAAAACATGGCTGAATAGTTTCTGATTAAGCAATGACACCAATGGTGTAGTTCTGTGCCTCCTGTTGAAGCTAGCTATTTTAGATTGCCTCCGCATTGCTTTGCTCCCTGACCACACACTGAACCATTACAACTCAAGGCCAACTTGAAGTTAAAAGCCCTTTCTGATTATTCTGTAATTTTTCCATATTTATTTTAAAAAAACAACTTTTTTTCCTGATCAAGATCGTACCATTTGAGTAATGTAAGAGATTCTTTCAAAAAAGTAAAACCTAGTTAATGTATCTAATGTTTCATTATTTTCTGTCTCTCCATCCGACGCATTCATGCATGTGCTGTGTAATGAACATAATTGGAAAAGGCAAAGGAAATTTGATGACGGGTGGAGTGAACTTTTTCAATATGTTTTGATCTTTATCAGTTTGGATGTGCTATGACACATATGAGGCAGGTGGGGCATGAATCTACACCAATAGTTCAGATATTACCACTGCAGCACAAGATCCTGTACTCTTTCTTCTTGAATTTGGTCCCGGATAGAGAAGAGTTTAATTAGAACAACGAGAAACATTTGTATCCACAAGTAATCTGTTGTCTTCTCGCTAGGTATTCCAAGTACTTGACCAGAAGAAACAGCTGTATGCTATTAAACAAGTTAATCTGCAGGATGCAGATGAGTTTGCAGTTGCAGGCTACAAAGATGAAATTGAATACTTGAAACGTCTACAGCAACACAGTGACAAAATAATCAGGCTTTTTGACTAGTGAGTTGTTTTTAACCATTTTATTTCCCTTAGTGACTAACTACTTGATTAACTTGAATTCATATTGTTATATCTCCAATATTTTTCATATTACAGCCAAGAGCATGCTTGACCAAATGTATAATCTAAAGCAGGGGAGGAAAGTACAAAGGTCAAGAGAATTAGAGACTGAGGTGATTCTGTAGGATAGAACGCAAACTACTGATGGATCTGTTGCTGAATCAAGCTTGTTGGGATGGGAAGATGGATAACTAGAAAGGTGGATGTAAATTTTCATGCAGTGATGGTTTCTGGCAAAAACGTGCATTCTGTGTAAATGAAACTGGGATTTATTTTGGATGTGTTGTCCTGTGAAAATTGGTAGTCTTTTTGATCGATATTTGAATTCCTTTTGATGCATCTCCTAGACTACCGTTAACAGATTATTATACAGATTTAATTTTTAAGCAACCGACTCAATTTCTAAGGACACTTCTTGGTTTTACTATGTTAAAGGTATTCCATAAATGCAGGCTGTTGTTTGAAGTCTTTTGTGAGTTGTTTCTTAAAAAAAAAAAAATCAGTTTGACTTGTACAACAAGCTTAAAGTCATACAGCACAAACCCTTCAGCCCAACTCATCCATGCCGACCAGACATCCCAATCTGACAGAGTCTCATTTGCCAGCGTTTTCCCCCATATCCCTCTAAACTCTTACTATTCAGATAGCCATCCAGAGGCCTTTTAAATGTTGTAGTTGTACCTGCCTCCGCCACTTCCTCTGCCAGCTTGTCCCATACACACACCACCCTCTGTGAATAAGTTACCCCTCAGGTCCTTTTTTAAATGTTTCCCTCTCTGACCTTAAACCTATGCCTTCTAGTTTTGGATTCCCCACACCTTACGAAATAGACCTTGGTTATTCATCCTATGCATGCCTTCATGATTTGAAAACCTCTATAAGGTCACCCTCAGCCTCTGATTCTCCAGAGAAAGTAGTCCCAGCCAATTCAACCTCTCCCAATAACTCAAACCCTCCAGTCCCGGCAGCACCCTTGTCAATCTTTTCTGCGCCCTCTCAAGTTTAACAACATCCTTCCAAAAGAAGGACAACCAGAACTGTACGCAGTATTTTAAAAGTGGCCTCGCTAATGTCCTGTACTGCCACAACATGACACCCCAAATCCTATGACCAATGACAGCAAGTGTGCCAAGTGTCATCTTCACCATTGTAATGGACCAGACCAAACCCCTCATGATATACTAAGAAGATAGCCTAGGCCCCAAATTTTTCTTATTTTTAAAGGTAAGTGTAAGGCTTTGTGTTCCAGATGCTAATTGATTGGTCAAACTACCAGTCTTGAAGCAAAATATACTTTATTCTTGTACTATAGTTAAAATACAAACAAAATAAATAGGAATTGGAATACTTTTAACTCTATTGGAAATACTTAACAGAATAAAAGATTATTTAACCACTAAACAGCAACTGTTATAATACAATAACATTCCATAAACACACCCTTGACAAAGGCAAATTTTTAGTTAAATAGTCCAGTAAGTAAGAACCTAGAGAGAAAACTCCAGTTTTGTTGTAGCATGGAGAAATATATAGCAGCTTCCAAACCCCAACAGCTACTGAAGATTAAACTAAAATCCCAGTTCTGTGGGAGCTCGACACCATCTCTTCATACTGCTTCTAATGTTCCAACCTTTTTTAAAAACAAAAATTCCCAAGGCCTCACAAGCTGTTTACTTCATTGGCTGGGAACATCCGCTCGACACCTCTGTCTCGACGCTCTCTTCATTAAAAAACCAGGACAAAATTCACCTCTTAAAACCATAGTATCATCACGCCACCCTGTTTACCTGTGACTCCACTTTCAAGGAACTATACGCCTACACCCCAGGTCTCTTTGTTTAGCAACACTCCTCAGGGCCGTACCATCAACTGTACAAATCCTGCCCTGCTTTGCCTTACCAAAATGTGACTCCTTATATTTATCTAAATTAAACTCCATCAGCCACTCCTTCACCCATCTCATCAAAGTCCCGTTGTACTCTGAGATTCTCTTTAATATTAAAACTGCAATGAAGTTTGCAAACATCAGTTAATAACCTCTTGCCTTTTAAATTACTGAGCTTTTTGATGAAAAACCTCAGTATTTGCGCATCTGTATTGCATTAATTTATCTCTGCATAATAGGATTCATTCTGGGATCCCTCAAGGGAATCAAAATCATAAAAAATTTACAGCACAAAGGAAACCATTCAGCCCATAAATATATGTTATGTCTGAAAATGATGTATTCAATCTAATCCCACTTTCCAACTCTTGGTCACAGTCTTGAAGGTTACCGTACTTCAAGAGCATATTGAAGTGATTTTTAAAATGTGATAAGGGTTTTACCTCTACCATCCTTTCCGACAGCAAATTTTAGACTCCCACCAACCACTCCGTGTAATTATTATTCTTCAACTCCCTTTTAATCCTCCCACCAATTGGTCTAAATCTCTGCCTCCTGATTCTTGACCTTTGAGATTTTTAGGATTAGAATTTACGTTCACTTATTTGCAAAATTCAAGGATATCAAAGGATATAGAGCAACAATAGGTAAACAGAATTGTGATATACATCAACTGAGAACTAAAACAATGGTGTAATATGCTTAAAGGTTTCAAATTTCCTGTTTCCTTCTGGTACTTTGAAGCATTCCATGCTTTTCCTTCCAACATTTTTTTTACGCCAGCTCCATCCTGTTTTGCCAGCACATCTTCCCTCAACTTCTGTACTGAGCAATGCAACATACTCAATGGTTCAGTCTCCATTTAAGCAGCCTTTACACGTTGAAAAGGATGTTGATCTCTTTTTTATAACTTTGAGATTGCTGTAGCTATTTTTCCATGGGATAAGAGTCTTCTTTCCTTTTCAGGTTCTCCTTGACTTTTTGGGTTATAGATTTTGATAGGTTTGACCAGTTACATGTTATGCCATAGGGTATTAGATCGTGCTTGATATGCTCCTCAACCAATTTCCTACTGTTGCTCCCTATTTTTTGATAAGCTCATAGGTTGGAAGGGTTTCAATAGAATTCTAGACTCTAGTGTCGAGGAATTCATTGCCCATCTATAAATTCTCTCTCTCTCATTCATGGCCAACTGTTTAATTTTATTTAATTGTTTAACTTAACATGACTAATATAGATATCTATTGTATCTGAATGGAATTAATTGTATTAAGAGGTGTTTATTTAGAAAGCCTGGCACTTCAGGATCGCTTTAGGGCAAAGATAAACTCTTTCATTAAAAAATAATTTTTAAAAACTGCAAATGCCAGAAATCTCCTCTTTAAAATAACTGAAAATATATCAGATAGTATGTATATGAAGCTAACACCATTTAATATTTGGTGTATATTGGTTTCAGATAACGTGGGTCTCTAATTTTTTTCAGTGAGATCACAGAAAATTATATCTATATGGTAATGGAATTGGGAAATGTAGATTTAAATACACTGCTCCGAAGAAAAAAGGTCATCAAGCCACTAGAGCGCAAATTGTACTGGGAAAACATGTTGGAAGCTGTTCACACAATTCACCAGCATGGTAAGTACTTTGTAATACTCTTTTTAATTGAACTGAAAAGTGTTGCAAATGCCAATAATGCTGTTACCACGTCTAAGTGGCTGCTTTTCATGTATGAGCTGAAAGGAGTGTTCTTTGGACAATTGAACCTGGTGAGGTGTGCCTGATTATATAACCTTCATTACCAATGAAATAAGATGTGAGAAACCCAACAGTAACAAATTAAAGACAACAAGGTGCAGGGCTGGATGAACACAGCA
>NC_063336.1:31691470-31718563 GCF_021869965.1 Rhincodon typus
ATCTTGCTTGGCTTGCTGTGTTCATCCAGCCCTGCACCTTGTTGTCTCGGATTCTCCAGCATCTGCAATTCCTACTATCTCTGATTCAATTTTAACCCCACTGCGAAGCCTCTTCTAAGGATGCCTAGCCTGAAGAAGTTACCCTCCTCCCTCCGGACAAACCTCAGGGGATCTCTCTCCCACTGCAACTCTCTCGTAGCCTTTCTGCTCCTATGATGCTGCTTGGCCTGCTGTGTTCATCCAGCCCTGCACGTTGTTGTCTCGGATTCTCCAACATCTGCAGTTCCTACTATCTGATTCAACAGTAACAAATTAAAAGTGTTTTCCTGACTGCAACCATCAAGAAATCCAAGCCTTTCAAACCCAAAATGAGGCATATCTCCATCAATAAGTAAAACCTCTAAGAAATTTCTCTATTGTACAAAATACACTCATGAATGAATGTTAATTTGTTGAAGATTGTTACCAACCAATGAACAACATCTTGCATTTAGTCAAGAAAACGTTTTATTTATCTTATTTTACAGATGTATTGAATGTTAGGAATATGTTGGCTTTGTAATTTCTTCCCCATTCCATGAGAAAGCATAATGGATATGTTTTTTTTTCTTTTAGGCATTATTCACAGTGATTTGAAACCAGCCAATTTTCTGGTTGTTGATGGAATGCTGAAATTGATAGATTTTGGTATTGCTAATGAGATACAGCCAGATGTGACCAGTATTAGTAAAGATGCTCTGGTGAGTTATAGATGTCTTGTATTATGCTGACTTCAGAAAAGATCTGTGGTTTGATCAAGCTTCTGGTGTTGAAAGAAGGTTTATCTATAGTTAGATTTTTGGTTTGTTGAGAGAAACAGACTGAGTAAATAATAGTCTGAATGCTATTGGTTTACTTACAATTTGAGATGAAATCAATTCCAGACAGGGTGGAAAAACTATCTTCAACTAGCTTACATTAGCAAAAAGAAGTTAATTTTAGTGGTTAGAATGCATCCAGTGGCTACAGCACTATTTGTTTTGGTCACAAATGAGAACCAAGCCTTCTGCATCTTGTTGCAATAAAGATTTGAGACCATCTTTAAAATTCCAATCTTGGATGTTAACTGCCAACTTCCTTAAACCATGGTATTGAAAATTCTGAGGCAGCTTACTTTGGATTGAAGGCTAAGCTGCAGCAGCAATCTATGAACAATATCCTTCCACATTAACAAGTGCTTTTCAATGAGAAATTGCATTTTAATAAAACAAAACTTTTGCATTTTGCTATATCTCAAGTGGAATATTTGAGGAAACATTCTGACTGAGCAGTTCCCTGGTATTGAATCCCCAAACCACCCCTCTGATAAGAAAACATCTTATTTTATGATCAAAGGAGATTGACCTTAATGTTTGTGTGTCTAGCATTGTTTTCAGAAAGCTGCTGGAGAAAAGCTAGATGCTACCATCACCAGTGACTGTATACCCTTCTACTGAATACCTGACAGGAACTGGCAAAACAGTTGGAAGTAACTCAGTTAATCTCAGGGTGTGCAGAAGTGCCAATTAAAACTTTGTGTAAAATAGTTTCATAGACCTTAAATCTGAGGGTTAAAACAAAAATAGAAGTTCATAGCAAACCATCCTTGCTCATTAGCATGTGTATTGCAGATCTAGCTAATATATTTTTTTCTAAAATATGTGCCTCAAATCTTGCAGTCCTTCCACTGAAAGTGACCCTTAAGCTTTTTTAAGTAGATATGGTGTTTAAGATTTTGAATCATATGGGGAGAGAGAGAGAGACTAAAATTTGTTGAGACTTCTTTTAATGTAGTTTATTTTCGTTGGAAATAAAAAGTCCCTTTTTAGGAAAAGCCACTACTTGTACTCAGTAATTGATTCAATAAAGCAGTACTTTTTCCCTTTTTCTCTTGCTGGGGAGAAATCTTTGAGGGACAACTGGAGATCAGTTATTTGGGTAATAGCCATGTCACAGGTCCAAATAAGCTGAATTTATATTGAAGCAATCAGTAAGTGTGCTACCACTAGCTGTGTGCTTTTTCATCAAGCTTTGTTGACTTGAGCATTTTACTGTGCTGTGTCTGAAGTCAATCTAAAGTTGCAGGCCTTCACTGACTACCACATTTATGCTTTAGATCAGGTGATTGAGAATAATGTATTCTAGGTAGGTCTTCCTCTTTTTATAGCATAGAATCCAGGTGCGAGCTTCTCTCCAAATCAAACTGGTCTGGTGAGGCTAGAAGCAGCAATTGTGCAGTTTTTAATTCATTACAAATTTTTATCTGGTTGGATGTTTTAGTGCATTAGTAATCTCCTTTTAGCCACAAACAAACTCTACCTCCGATCAAAACTAATCTGAATTGAGGGAAGTTAGCGACAAGTCATATACAGTTCACTTTTAGTACTATATGAAGGAACTCCTAAGTCAAAATCTAGAAGTTAATTTTTGATAGCAACATTAATGTTTTTTAAACTTGATTGAAATACCAATCTCTGAATACTAATATACTTGCCTCTCAGGTTGGCACATTAAATTTCATGGCTCCCGAGACGATAAAGGATACATTTTCTAATGGTGAAAACAGATCAAAGTCCAAGGTCAGAACTGTTTCTAATTGAACTGCTGGTTTACCACAAAAAAAAACAAATGAGATTTGAGAAATATCACAGGATACACCGTAGGAAGATCATTGCTGGCAGAGCGCATACTCTAGACAGTGGCAGGGATGCAGAGAAAACGATGAGGATTGAGACTTTTGCAGCCAAGTGTATAGACACCGAGCAAAGATAAAAGTTTAGTGTAATGGGGATATTTGTGGGTACGTTAAATGGGGAAGGAATTTAATGGAGTATGTAGGGAGTACATATTTGGTGGGGAGGGGAGAAATGGCACGAGAGATAGAAATAGAAAAGCTTGCGACATGAGAGAAAAGTAGTAGGTAACAGCAGAAGATCAATTTGGTGCCAGTTAACAGTGGTTGGGACACCAGGATATCTCGTTACAAACAAAGTAGTGTGTGCAAATGGAAAGCAGCAGAGAGCTTGTGCTAGGATAGTGATGCTAAGCAGAAATGACAAATAGACATCTGGACCAAATGTATTATGGGTAGTTATAAAGTGGCAGCATTGCGTGTTCTAGGTGTAACTTCCCTTGCCCTGCTGAAATTACTGCATCAGAGTAGGAGAAATCTTGAGGAAATTTTCAGTAGCTATCTGACTCCAATTGATATGTCTTGTATACCATCTTCCTGTACATTCTCACTTTAAAGCGAGTAAAGATAAAAATTGAAATGGTGAATGGAAATGCTCTGAACGTTTCACACTTGGACAAGATGTGAAATGAGACTTAAAGTTGTGCAGAGTATCATGCTTGTTGAAGGGTGTGGGTAATTAGGATTAAAAGCAGGAAATGCTGGAATTAGTAAGTGAAGTATCTACAGAGTGAAAAACAAAGTTAACATTTCAGATCTTTCATCAAATGGTAGTATGGAAATAGCTGTTGGGCTGTTTTCTAGATGGATATTATTATTCTGAATATTATGTTATTCTTTAAATTATAACACTGGAGGTAAAAATAGACTATTAATTTAAAAATACTGAATGTTGAAGCTCAACTTTTTTTTTCACAAATTTAACAGACAATCTATTGGATTGTGAAATCTCACCTCTAACTGACACCGTACTAAAATGTATCTGGCCACTGCATGGTATAACGCTTCAAATTTCATTGTATATCTTATTGCAGATCAGTCCAAAGAGCGATGTATGGTCCCTCGGCTGTATCTTGTATTACATGACTTATGGGAAGACTCCATTTCAGCACCTTACAAACCATATCAGCAAATTGCAGGCTATTACAGATCCAAACTATGAAATAAAATTCCCTGCTATTTCAGAAACAGATCTTCTTGATGTACTGAAGGTACACATTGTTCTGTCAAACAACTCTTTAAAGCAACACAATTTTAAATTATCTTAAAAATCAAACTTGAGTAAAGGAGAAAATGTTGGATGTAAACATCTTTGTGTCTGAGAGCAGGCAACTTTTAAGTTATTTAGGTTACAGCTAATGAATTTGATGTGGTTTAGAAAAAATACTGGATCTGGGTGCAGTGGGATAAAATCCTAGGCCTGAAGGTAAGCATAATGAAGGCACAAGATGCTGGTGCTGGGCGTCGAAGCAGGACAGCAGAGAAACTCGAGTAATGTAATCAAGCTTGTCATCACGTCAAATGAAAAGCACCATGGCTACTAGAATTGGATATACAGGCAAAACAGAATTGAGGCTACTCCATATTACTTACAAGTGGTGGAAACTTTGTGACCAGTAACTGAAGTGCTAAGTCTTAGTACTTTTATAAATGTTTGCATTCCAATTTTCAATGAGTTACTTGGAAAATACAAAGTGGCAACAGGGCATTCAGACCAGTGAATCCATATTGTTTATTCACCTATGGCAACAATCCTCATGTGCCTACTATGTTATCATATTTCCTTTCCCTATTTCCTACAAAAGGCAATTGAGTGTTTTACTACTTTATTCCTCCTTTTTAGAAGGACTGTCAAAGTTATTGACAGCTTACGGCATAGATTTCCCATGAAAGACCTGAGAAATGAGTAGTTGGTAATAATGAGGAGACAACGATGTTTCCATTCATCGATAAGAAACTAAGAAATTTAAATGTTTTTAAAGTAGAAGATATTTATGTGAGCAGGGAAATTCCATTTTGAGAGAATGGAGAATGCTCTATTTCAAATTCTCAAACTGTGAAGATGCAATTTGGAAGCATTTCTTCATGCAATGTGTTTTTGAAGCATGGGATGATTTACCACGCGAAGTAGTTAAAGGGGAGATAGTTGCATCTTTTACAGGATAAGTAGATAAATATTTGAAGTAGGTGAAGACACATGTCTATTGAAATTCTAAGTGGTAGTAGGTTTAGTTTTAAATCTGTCTAATGAAGATCCAGCGCTAAAGCCATGGATCAACTAGCCTGCTTCTGAGCTATAAAGATCTATGGCTCTAAGTTGCAACTGCCTAGGTTTGAGTCTCGCCTGTTTGCTGGAGTGAAAAGGAAAAAGCACATTTGACTTCATACTTCAATATATGTACATTCTTGAATAGTGCAATGAAAGCCCATGTTTAATATTGTAATTTAATCAATAAAGAAAGTAAAATCAATGTAGTGATCCTTTAATTCACTGCACTAGTTGTGAAACTGCACTAAGTCTTTTGAGGTTGGAATTTGATGTCATAGCTGAACTTTCCAACTAAAAAGTTGTAATGTGATTAAATATCTTGCGGTGTGGTTCCTTCTACTACGTGATTCAAAACTTGTTTTCTATCAATAGAGATGCTTGCTAAGGAATCCAAAGGAAAGGATTTCGATCACTGCATTGCTTGAACATCCTTATGTACACCTCCAAGTTCAGCAACAGTCAAGTAGGTCATTTAATCTTTCAATAACCTGAGGACATGTTTTCGGGATTATTGAGAAAGAAAGACACAATGGGTAAAGTTATTCCAGTCCCTGCATAACATGGGTTTTGGTGAGAAAGTTGAGAAAATTATGTGGGAAGGCCAGTGAGGATCTTCCTGCATCAAGAGCAGGAACTGTCAAATGATGAGGTGCAATTCCTGCTAGTGAGTGCAAAGAAGCCTATTTGCCTACATGTGCAATAGGAACTATTCAGCAACAATTCCCAACATGAAAGATAGAGAAATAACGTAATCACTCCAGTTAGCTGCCTTCTCCTTCATTACATCATCAAAATTCGGGACATGTTACTTGGGCAGCAACTGCATGCCAATTACCCACTGATCGATAGCAATTAAAATAAACCATGCAGGGCAGCTTCGTGGTAGACTGGGTGCACAGCTGAGCTTTAAAGATGGCAGGGCTGCCAAGATTCCCAGCAGACCTGTAATAGTCAGTATTTCAGCCTGTGGACAGTGGGAGAATATGATGAGTGAGGGCCACGTGGCCATGATGCATAGATAATGAAGTGAGTTTTGGAAGATCGTGCAAGAAAACTTGCTCAAGGTCACTAAGAGAAGCTCGCTAGAGCTGACGCTAATTGTTTTTGGTAAAATACAGCAAACTTATGATTTGCAAAGCACGACCTGAAAGATTGAGGAAACAGTATCCAGTACTAACTTTCAAAAGGGAATTAGATATATCGTTGAAACAGAAAAGTCTTTCAGGGTGTTGGGAAAGAGCATGGGCGTGAGATAAGTATGGGGCCCAAATGGCCGTCTCTATGATTCTAAGCTTTTTTTTTTTAATATCTCACTGTAAGTATGACCATTTTCAGGAGAGGATTCTGACAAATATAAATGAAAATCAGTGTTTTAAAGCCAGCCTCCTTTTATTATTGGGTTGCATGTGGGAGAATGCCTGGGTAGCCATAATCACGATATTATAAAGTTTTAATTGGATAACAAAAATTACTGAAAATCTTCTGGATTGCTCATCAATAGCATTACACCTGCACCATCACCTCTCTCTAATCTATTTTTTTACGGAAAAGGACCCTGCAGAGAAAAATAGAATTTTAAATTTGGTTCTGAAAATTCATTAAAAATGTAATTAAAAGATTAGTTGGCATTTGAGTGCAAAATAAAACTATAACCTAAGTGTAGATATGAAATAGTAAGTTGTGTGATGCCTGGGGAGAAAATTTAGGGTTGGGTTCTTGATTTGAGTTCAATTTGAGTTTGAGGGTTGCTTTTTGAAGATAGTGTTTCTATATCTTGTTGAACTGTTTGAAAATTTGTGTTAGACCTAACAATAAAAACCACTTTATTTCATGTGGTAGTTGAACCCAGCAAGACATCCAGAAAAGAAATGCATCACATCTTAAGCCAGCTGGTAGCTCTGAATTCTCCAAACAGCATCACCAGGGCAACTAGAGTAAGTCATATACTGACTTTTTTGTTTCAATTTTGGGATTGTAGACAATAGTTTTATGACATTTATCTAAATTAGAAAACGCAAACTTTCTGTAGATATCAATATATTTGTGTATAAAATACTTTTATCCCGTCTGTGTTTCATATTACTTAAAATACACCAGCAGGTGTTTTACAAGGATATCTATTCAGCTTGGATAATTTTCTTTTCTCGCTAGTTTCCCTGTTTTCAGTGCCATGTCTGATGGGAAATCGCCAATAGGTGTTGTCTGTCATGCCCCAGCTTTCTCCAACCCCCCCAAAGCCCCAATTCCCTTGCCTATTAAAATTCCTATACAACCCTGCTTGCTGTGGCAAAGAACTCTACACTCCAATGGCCCTATGAGAGAAAATAAATTCTCTCCACTCTGTCTTAAGAATGAAACTTTTTTTTTTTCAGCTCTGTTTCTTCATTGTAATCTCCTCATGAGAAAACACCCCCCCCCCCCCAGTGTAGGAAGCCATTCAAACGAGGGGAAACAAAATAATGTAGTGGTAGCACGCGATAGTATTGTGCGAGGAATCGGCACTCCTCCTTTTTTGCCTGCTTCTGCTAGGGTTTGGGGTACCAGATCAGGATTGGGTAGAAACCTAGAGTGAAACAAGAGGATCCAGTCCATTGCCCATTTAGGGTTGGGTTCACAGATATAGGCAGGATGAGGAAACAGGATCTGAACCATCAACTTGAGGAGCTAGGTGCCAAATTAAGAAACAGAACCACAACAGTCTGCATTATTACTTGAGCCAACCTACATAAAATGAAAGCAGTAAATATGTGGTTCAAAGGCTGATGGAGTAGAAGTTTGAGCATTGTGGGGTGCTGAAAATAATGGGGGCTGTACTGTTCAATCCACACCTAAAATCATGCTGCGATCCGTGTTTTATTGAGATACGTAACTAGGGAAGTCAAGAGTTTTACTTTAAACAGGGGCAAGGGATCAAATTTGAGGAGATGTGGTCAGATAAAGAGTAGAGACTTCTCGAAGGTAATTAATATGGTCAATTATAAACTGCGACATGATGGGCTAGAGAGTACTATTCTTCTAAGAGTAAATCATCAGACAAAACTAGATATTACAATAATACATGTAGAGTGTACAAAGAATTACACTCAACCAATTTAGATTGTTATTTGAGCTTGCTGTGAGGCATACTTGGAATTGCTGGAAGCTACATATTAATATACTGGTCCTGTTCTTTGCAAACATAACATGTACATGCACTGCGCCTGCTTCAACTCAGCAAATGACAGACATTTGCTGCCTTCTGAAGAAGGGTCACTGGACCCAAAATGTTAACTCTGATTTCTCTCTGCAGCTGCTGCCAGACCTGTTGAAATTTTCTAGCAATTTCTGTTTTTGTCATAGATATTTGTGAGTCATTTCTCAAGGCAATGCCCTACCAATCAACCTGGTTTAAAATTTGAACAATGGCTGGCAGTTAACTGTCAATCAGTGTTAATGGGTGCATTACCCTTGGCAATGGCTTGATCAGTCAGTCGACTTGCCGACCAATCAGTGCTCTCATATTACAAATTACTTAATTGTTTTCCTTTTTGTGTGAATTCACAATTCTTGTTAACTGATAAGTGCAAGAAGGAAATGTTTATTTAAAAAAAAATCCTTTTATCAGCACACACAAGACTAAATGAAAGGCACTCTATTGGAATGTACAAAGCATTCCAAAGAAAACAGATGAATTGTTGCAAATAGAAATATGGTAGCATCTACAGAAACCAGGTGACATCAATTTGGACCTGAATATTGAAAGGTACACGGCACTTAGGAAGGACAGGAAGCTATGAAAAGGTTGGGGGGGTGGGGTGCCTCTGTTAAGTAATGATTGTATTAATACAATATAGCAGAAGCTAACCTATGTTCAGAAACCAAGATGCAAAGGTAGCTTAGTTACAGATCAGAAATGCCTTGGATGATGAGCCACTTGTACGAGGGGGTGTACAGGCCCCTTTAAAAGTGGACATTCTAACTATCTTCCCCTTTAACAGTACTGCCATGAATGAATCTCCTGCCATGATTGATCAGAAGCTTAAGCCTGAAACAGACCTGCCACATAGCTACTATTGCTACAATAGCAGGTCAGAGGCTTGGAACTCGGTGGCAAATAAATTGCCTCTCAACTCGAGGCTTTTGATAAGGTTCCATGTAAAAGATTGATGTGCAAAATTAAAGCACATGAGTTTGCAGATTGTGTTTCCGAAATGGATTGAGAACAGTCAAGAAACTCGGAATAGGAATAAATGGATCTTTGTCTGACTGGGTGGCAGTGACTGGTGGGCTACTGCAGGGATCAGTGCTTGAATGATTTAAGTGAGGAAACTACATGTCATATCTGAGTTTGCAGATGGCACAAAGTTGGGTGGGACGTTATGGTATCAGGACGATGTGGAGCAACTTCAGTTTGTGTTGGGCGAATTAAGTATGTGGGCAAATACATGGCAGAAGCAGTATAATGTGGATAAATGAGATCATCTATTTTGGTAGAAAAAACAGGCAGACAGGTTATTGTCTGAAATGGGGATAGATTGGGAAACAGGGTGGTGTGCAACGAGACCTTGGTGTCCCTTGTACACCAGTCACTGAAAGTAAGCATGCAGGTGGTGAAGAAGGCAAATGGTATGTTGGCCTTCATGATGAGAATATTTAAGTACAGGAGCAGGGATGTCTTGCAGGGCATTGGTGAGACCACACCTAGAGTATTGTGTATAATTTTTGCACACCTCCAGAACAAAGTGGGACTTGAACCCCAGACATCTGACCAAGAGGTACAGCCACTACCATTGTGCCATAAAAGCCCTATGCCTGCAGGTTATAGATACAGGTAGGCCCTATATTGTGAACGGGTTCTGTTCTCGAGTCCATTCGCAAAACAATTTGCACGAGTCAGAACACCATGCAGGACAATATAAAGGTGCCATTCATAAGTACCGGAAGTGTTCATATGTCAGATCTTTAAATCACACCCGTGTGGGATTGTGCTCATAAGTACAGGCGTTTGTAAATCGGAAGTTCTTAAATTGGGGAACCCCTGTATTTTCCTAAGCAACGTGCTTAGAGATGTTGTTGTATACTTCTGGAGCAGATGGGATTTGGACATAGGCTTCCTGGCTCAGAGATAGGGACACTACTACTGTACCACAAGTGCCTTTACCTGCAGATTATATGCTTAAATTCTGAGATGGGTCTCAATTCATAACCTTTTCACTTTGGCTATTACCTAGGTTAGTTCAACTAATGTTATCCATTGTACAGATTTCTGTTTATAAAGATGTTTTAGTGTATCTAAAAATTATTTGGCTTTTGTTTGTGCCAAGAGAAGTTTTGGTACAATTTGCCATGGCCAGTAGGCATATTTCAGAGTACTGTAATTGACTGAAAATTCTTGTCTGCTAAATTTGCTCTAACTGAAACATTACTTAATAAACATTCAAGACTATTATCATGTTCCACAAGTCTGTGCACAAACCAGTGCATTTAACTAATGGTTGCTAGGTTCTTTTTATCAAGCCTGTGCCGCTCAAGAGAAAACAACGTGTGCTTTTCTAGCCTCTCCTTATAACTCGTACCCTCTAATCCAGGCAACATCATGGTAAGCTCCTTCTGCACCCTCTCTAAAGCCTCCACATCCTTTCTGTAATCTGGCAACCAGAATTGAACACTATACTCTAAATGTGGCCTAACCAAAGTCCTGTAAAGCTGCAACATGACATCCTGACTCTTGTAATCAATTCCTCAACCAATAAAGGCAAGCATGCCAAACACCACCTTTACCACCCTATCTACTTGCATGGCTACTTTCAGGGAGCTATGGACTTGACCCTAAAATCCTTCTGTACATCAATGCTGTTCAGAATCCTGCTAATGAGGATACAAAGATCTTGTTCAAGGCCCCAGCAATCTCCCGTCTTGCCTTTCTCAATGACTTGGGGTAGATACCATTGGGCCCTGGGGGCTTATCCACCTAAATGCTCTTCAAGAGATCCATCACCACTACTTTCTTGATCTGAAAATGCCCTAGCTTATGAACATGCTTCACACAAATCTCACTATCCTCCATATCCTTTTCCTGGGTGAATACCAATGCAAAACATTCATTTAGAACCTCACCCATGCTCTCTGCCTCCAAGCACAAGTTCCATCCTTTTATCTTTGAATGGTCCTACCTTCTCCCTAGTTATTCTCTTGTTTTTTAATGTATGTATAGAATGCCTTGGGATTCTCTTTAGCCCTCCTTGCCAAGGTAATTTCATGGCCCCTTCTTGCCCTCCTAATTCCCTGCTTGAGTATGTTCCTGCTTTCTTTATATTCCTCATTGGTCCTGTTCAATTTTAGCTTCCTAAACCTTACATATGCTGCTTCTTTTTTTTTTTCAACCTTTTGACTAAATTCACGACCTTTCTCGTTATTCAAGGGTCCCTTACCTTGTCTTGTCCTTCCTCCTTACTGGAACATGCTGGTCCTGAACTCTCATCAGCAGGTCTTTAAACATTTCCCACATGTCAAATGTGTACTTGGTTGATAACAGCTCCTCCCAATTAACACTCCCTAGCTCCAGCGTAATACTAACCTAATTTGTCCTCCCCCAGTTTAGTACCTTCCCGTGAGGTCCTGACTTGTCCTTGTTCATAGCTATCTTAAAATTTAGGGAGTTGTGATCACTATTACCAAAATGCTCTCCCACTGAAAGGTCAGTGACCTGGCCAGGCTCACTAGCCAATACAAGGTCCACTATGGCCCCTCCTCTAGTTGAACTATCCACATACAGTTTCAAGAAATACAATGTATTTCATGTTAGAATGCTCAGTTAATGTCAAGAGAAAAGCTCTATAATGGGGATTGGTAGAAATGGTTTATTAAACACTGATAATGTTTCTTTTGTTCAGAACAATACATTTGAAAGAAAGTAATTAAGTGGTGTAGATACATTAGAAGTATCAATGCTTCTGCATGGAGTAATTTTCCCTGAAACTTTATCTGAGGTTTTGTTAAACTTAAACTTTAACACCAGTTTATCGAAGTGCAGCAAACAATTTGGGCTGCCTGTACACTCAAACTGCATTCTATTTTCTCTTATTTGTTGAAAAGTATCTTGTATCGACACAACTAAGATTTCATGGTTTTAAGTGTTGAAATAGCAATGCTATAGCATCCTAACTTTTTTCCAACTTTTTGTAGGCACTATGGGAACAGTGCAACAATGGCCATGATCTCGATGTGTCTGCTTTTAGGAAGTCCTCTCAGCACAATGTATAGCAAATATAATGATGCATTCGTCTGAAACCCGTGAATCAAGGCAGAGAATCGCGGACACCAAGAAAGGAGTTGGACAATGTCTCTTTGAACTAGAGTGGTGGAAAATTAATCTAATTCTTTAAAAACTGTCTTGTAGATATCTTTGCTCTTGTTTGTGTTTATAATGTAGCCTGTGTAATATCATGTTATCTTGCCATCTTACTAATAGGAGTGATGTTCTACTGATTTACCAAAAGAGGTTCACCGTGAGAACTTGAAAAATTTTTAGCGATTAACGGTTTCCTCCTTAGTGAGATAACAAATATTTTTCTTTTCTACATGTCAGGTTCAGAAGTTAGAGGCAAAGTATAGCCCTCTCCAAATTTTGCCAATCTTGGAAGATCAGCCAACATTGCATTGTCTGATCTTTCTGCGTTTGGCTTTATTATTTTAAGGGTGTGTGAGATAGCAAAAGATTTGACAATCCTACCCTACATTATCTGGATTTGCAAACTGAATGAAGGCCACTTAAGTAATTTGTAGACAGCTCGCATTCAAAGATTTTTCACTCCCACCCTTTAGGTTAAAATCAAACCTGGGTATTGCAGGTCAAAAGGTAGAGTTTAACCCACTCTGTACCTTTTACTTTTTGAATATTAAAGCCTCAAATTTGTATTTAATTGATTATTCAATTAAAATTTGAGGTGTCAAGCTCAAGCTTTCCCTATTTTTGTAGGGAATTTTTATGCTAAAGGAACAGGGCAATGTATCGCATCACCTAGCTACCTGCATATACATTGTCTTGATCCCGTAAAATACTTAGACCAAGTTTTATGTCTGCTTCAATTCAAAGTTAAATGTACAAATACTCTTGTATGTTAAAGGCAATAATCATCCGATTGCAATTGTCACTAACATACAAGGCCTAATTAATTTGGAAATGCAAATAAAAAAGACATGCAGGAAAATACATTATTCTTCACCCCAAATAGTTTCCTGTGGTTAATTTGCCATGAATGTCTATTGTAATGTTTGTTCTATTGTCTAATAGATGTGTCAGATTGTATTTTCTCCTTGAGGTGTACAAAAACTGAAAAACATGAGTTGGTCATAAGAGAATTTGATGAAGAGTTTGTTGGACAATTAGAGTTCAAACTGCTACCTTATTGAGAGGAGGGAAAAGAGCATTCAATTGTAAATCTCGTCGTCTTGCTTTAACTGAGGGAAAGTTGAAGTTGACTGATAATTTGTGAAATTGAGGTTTAAGTTACAGCAATGTTATAGTGTGAAAAGTATTATTGTAAAAAATATAACCTGCTCATGCACTCTAAACATAATATCACTAACTTCAGAAAATATATGGTAATTTTTGAATGGATTCCATGTAGTTTTATGTATTGTTTATTGCTCACTTGATGTAATGATTACAGTACTGAGAAATACAATTTTTCCCAGCTAGGCCTGTTTGTTGTGTACACTATTTCAACTATTTCTTTTCAAGAGGGGTTGAGCAGTGATTTGTAATGTTTAAAACTGATGCCAGCAGCCATTCTTCTGTTCCCTGAATTTTTATGCAGTTACCTGTGTGTGATGTTTTTCAGTAAATTGAATGTTATTTACGTGTCTTCGATTCGTCACTTAGCTTGCCAACACCACAAGGACATTTGTGACTATCTGCTTGAACTATCACAGTCCATCCATAATGGTCAAAGTGCAATGACACTATTCTAAATTAGAATGGTGCAGCTTGGAATTTACAGTTGCTGCGATCCGCTTTCTAGGTGGTGGAGGTAATGGAAAACATCCCACTTGCCTGGATGGCTGCAGCTCCAAAAACCCTCAAATTGACACTATCCAGCCCAAAGCAGCCCACTTGACTGGCATCACATCCACAAACATTCACTCCCTCCACCACTGACGTTCTGTAACAGTGTGTACTGTCTACAAGATACACAGTAGAAATGAACCAAACATCCTGAGACTTCCAAATCCACGGCCACCACCTCCTGCAAGTTCCCCTTCAAGCCACTCTCCATCCTAACTTGGAAATATATCACCATTCCTTCACTGTTGCTGGGTCAAAATCCTTGAATTCCTTCTCTAAGGGTATTGTGGGTCAAACTACAGCACGAGGCCTGTAGCAGTTCAATCAGGCAGCATATCACCACCACCCAAGGACACCTTGGGATGGGCAATAAATACTGGTCAGCCAGCTACCCCCACATCCCATGAAAAAAACATTCTGCCAACAAGTTTGTCAGCCATTTTGAAATAAAAGACTACCAACTTGGAACAATTTGACAAGCAGATATTCCTTCCACTAAGGAAGTAAATGAGAGCAGTTGGCTCCTCCCATGTTGGCAAAGCTCCATGTTGTTCAGCACAGCTTATGCAAAGTACCCGCTGACCTCCATTCAGTACTGTAAGAAATGAAACTCACCCTGGCAAAGTGGCTGGGTCACTAAGAGTTCATCTTTGGCAATGGATAGTTGGATTGATTTTAAGCCATAGCGTTGTCTTGTATGCGGTAAACAGTGAGGATGTGGAGGTGCTTTGACAATAACGATAGATGATTGGCTAGAAAACAGTCTCTCCTGCATCCTAAACATGTATGCACTAACAGATGTTTCTGTCATGAAAGAAACTGGACTGTTTCACCATCCTTTACCAGATTAGTTCTTGATGGTTAATGATGAAATGTGTAATGGTGGAAAGTGAAGTAAAGAATATGTCACTCCTATGGTCTACAGTAGCATAGATGACATCAGTAGGCTACTGCATCTTGTACTAGGAAAGTCCAGAACTCATTGCTTTGTGAATATCAGGTCACTGCCTATGCAGTAGAGGCTGACAAAACCACTGAATCAGTAAGCTTCACAGACAGGAAGGAGAAATCCCTTCCAGAGTGAGACACAGCCTAAGTGAGGAAATTTTGAAGGCAACTTGGGAAGTTGGTGCAGAGGGAAAATCGTGCTTTTTTCTACTTTTTTTTTCACTCATAGTTTGCAAAGTTTTTATTTTTAACAGATTATATTGAAGTCCAGGATTAGGGACCCAGCACAAAAGAGTGATACTGCAGGAAAACTGTAGATTTATTGGTTGGTGATAGCTACTAATTGGACTCCATTATAGGTTACTTTGAAGATAAACCAGGGGAAATATTTACAGGTTACAAACTAAGAGACCAGTAGGTAATTTTTAAAAATTGAATTATGTACTAAGTAGTTAAAATGGAGCTGCAGGGCCAGGCAATGTGTTGTACCTACATGATGTGAGAGGAGGTAAACCCCATTGTGGTTCATAGTGACCACATCTGCAGTAAGTGTTGGTTACTTGAGGAATCCTGGCTAAGAGTTGATGAGCTGGAGTCTGAGCTTCAGCAACTGTGACATATCAACGAGGGGGAGAGTTACCTGGATGATGCAATTCAGGAGGCAGGACACATTCCCTAGATTAACTCTCATTTGGTCAGTGGTCAAGGACAGGAGGGTGTGCCCATGAATGACGCAGGTAGAGAGATCCAGGAGGTAGTGCTGAAGGAGACTCGGCCTTTGAGCTTGTCTAACAGGTTTGAGATTCTTGCTCAGTGTGTGGATGAGCGTGTGGGCAGTAGGATGAGCAAACTGACCATTGCACCATGGTACAGGGAGCCACACAAGAGGGGGAGAAAAAAGAAATGGCGTTGTAATCTGGGATAATATATTCACAGGAATAGACCCTTCTCTCTGGCCAGGATCGAGAGTTGCGTGCCTGGTGCCCAGGTTCAGGATATCTCATCTGGGCTGCAGAGGAATGTGGGGTGGGAGAGGAAAGATCCAGTTGTCTTGGTCCATGTAGGTATCAATGATGATAGGTGGAAAGAGGTTCTGCTGAGAGGATATGAGCAGTTATTGGCTAAATTAGAAAACAGAACTGAAAAGGTACTAATCTCCTGATTACTACCTGAGCCATGAACTAATTGGCACAGGGTTAACAAGATTAAAGAGGTGGACTCATGGCTAAAGATTTATGTGGGAGAAATAGGTTCAAATTCATGGGACGTTGGTACCAGTACTGGGTAAGGAGGGAGCTATTCCGATGGGACAAGCATCACCTGAATCATGCTGGGACCAAAGTATCGGCGAATTGCATAACTAGGAATGTGGATAGTGCTTTAAACTAAATGGTTGGGTGGGGGGATGGGAGTTTCAGTTGCATGGAAAAAGGGAAAGGGGGGGAGGACTCAGCAGAAATTCAAGTTTCCAAAATATACAGCAGGACAGAGTATGGAAAGGGTCAGGAATCTAACTTCAGGCATGGCAGATAAGGGGACAACTATGAGAAGGAGGGCAGTCAACATAGGACTGAGGGTGCTGTATTAAATGCACACAGTACACAAAACAAGGTAAATGAGCTTGTAGCACAGATTGGCTTAGCAGGTAATGATGTTGTGGGTATCACAGAGGCTTGGCTGCAAGGGGATCAGGGCTGGGAACGAAACATCCAAGGATACATGTCCTATTGAAAGGGAGGGCAGATGGACAGAGGGGACGGGATTGCCTTGTTATTAAGAAATGAGTTAAAATCGATAACGAAATGTAATATAGAGATGGAAGGTGTAGAATCTGGGTGTGTAGAGTTAAGGATTCACAAAGGATTCCCTGGTGGAAATTGTGTACAGGCCTCCTAACAGGAGTGAGGCTGTGGGAAGAAAATAGATAGATAAGATATTGTAGGAAAGGCACTATTATGATAGTCATGGGGGACTTTGATATGCAGGTGTACTGGGAAAATTGGGTTGGTAGTGGATCTCAAGAAAAATAATTAGTAGAACGTCTACGGGACTTCTTTTGGAGCAGCTTGTGGTACAGCCCACTAGGAAACAGGCAATTCCAGATTTAGTGATGTGTAATGAGGCAGGCTTGAAGGAACTCCTAGGGGACAGTGACCATAATATGATAGATTCCACTTTGCAGTTTGTGAGGGAGAAGATTGAACCAGATGTAACAGCATTACAACTGAATAAAGGTAGCTACAAAAGCACGAGGGAGAAGCTCGCCAGAATTAATTAGAAGGAGAACCTAGAATGGAAGACGGCGGAATAGCAATGGCAGGGGTTTCTCGGGGTAATTTGGGAGGCACAGCAGAAATTCATCCCAAGGAAGATAAGACAATACAGATGGGAGGATGAAGCAACAACAGCTAGCAAAGGAAGTCAGCAACAGCATAAAGCCAAAGAGTATACAATATAGTGAAAATTAGTGTGGAAACCTTTAGAAATCAGTGGAGGATGACTAAAAAAGGTAACTAGAGGGGAGAAGATGAAATATGAGGGTAAGTCAGTGAGTAATATAAAAGAAGATTGCAAGAGTTTTTTGATATCTTGAAGATAAGAGTGAGGCAAGAGTGGATATTGGACCACTGGAGAAGCAGAAATGAAGAACAAAGAAATGACAAAAGAATCGCATCAACTTTTACAGTGGAATACAAATAATGGAGTCTGCTAAAATTGGAACATGGGTGACTTGTTTTTTTTTACGTGACACTGAATGGTTTTTCATTCGATGCCCTCTAGCTGCAGATGTCGAAATGATGCAGGTTCTTCTGTTTTTTTTTAGTTTTAAAGGGGATGGTAATTTAAATCTCTTCAGACCATGACACTTAAATAGACCTTAAAACCATTCTTAAACAAATGTTTACCACTCTTCCATAACATTATGGTTCCATCAATGTGGGATAAGGTAAATCCTCATTAAAAATGCATGTACAGGTGTTCTAAGTTGGGGGATGCATTCCTAAAAATTGCAACTTTAAGTAAAAAAGGCTTTGATTAAATGAAACAATGTTAAATTTGAGTTAAGTTTCTGACTATTCTTTACCACAGAAAAAGAATAAATATCCTCTAAGATGAAATACAGTACTATCTGTACTTTACATTGTTAAATCCCTACATTGGTAAATGAAATAACTGTTTATACAAAATACATTTTTCTTTTATAGTTTTAATTATAATATTCTTCATCAGTTAAATTGACCAAGCTCCATCTAGTGGCTGGTGTTATCAATGCAGCTGGATGCTTTGAAGGCTACTTGCACTGACTGACTTATGCCACTAGATGGAAACTATGGTCTCAGATTGAATTCAGGAAGGCAGCAAGGATCCTGGAGTGGAATGGAGACAGCAGTGAAAGGAAGAGCAGATCTGGAGTCTAATGGGCAGGAACAACAGTACCTCACAGAGACAACAAGGCTGGGAAGTGAAATGTGGTCAGGCTAGATGATGAGGTTGGGAAGCAGACAGTGCCCTGTGCCACAGCCTGAATGAAAAGGAGAGAGGATCTGGGATGTAGGTAGTGCAGCATTGGATGCTGACGTGTGATGGCAATTCATGCTGATAAACCATGCAAAAGATACTATAGGAAGGCATTTAGGGTAAAGTTCCAGGGTACGGATGCTACAGGGAGGATAGAAAAGGAGGCAAGAGAGGATTGGGAATGGTGATTTCGATTAAGGGAAAACATCACAGCAGTACTTAGGATATTCCTGAGGGATTGTCCAGTGAGGCTATATGAGTGGAACTGAGAAATAATAAGGGCGTGATCACTTTGATGGGATTGTACTATAGCCCCCACAATAGTCAGCAAAATATTGAGGAGCAAGTATGTAGGGAGATTGCAGATAGCTATAAGATTGCAGATAGCTGTGGGGGAAAGAAAAGGGGTGGCACAGTGGCTCAGTGGTTAGCACTGCTGCCTCACAGCGCCAGCGACCTGGGGTTTGATTCCACCCTCAGGTGTGTGGAGTTTGCACATTCTCCCCGTGTCTGTGTGGGTTTCCTTTGGGTACTCCGGTTTCCTCCCACAGTCCAAAGATATGCAAGTTAGGTGGATTGGCCATGCTAAATTGCCCACAGTGCCTAGGGTGGGAAATGCAGGGATAGGGTAGGATGCTCTTCGGAGAGTCAGTGTGGACTCGATGGGCCAAATGCTCTACTTACACACTGTAGGGATTCTAAGAATAATAGGGTTTTAAGAGTAGGGTGTTTTAACTTTCCAAATATAGTCTGGACTACCAGAGTGTTAAGGGCTTGAATGGGGAGGAATTTGTTAAATATGTTCAAGAAAACTTTTTCAATCAATATGTAGATGGAAACCTGGAGAAGGGGCAAAACTTGACCTCCTCTCGGGAAATAAGGCAAGGCAAGTGACTGAAGTGTTAGTGGGGGATCTTTTGGGAGCAATGACCATAATTTATTAGTTTTAAAATAGTTATGGAAAAGGATTACCCTGATCCATAAATTAAGGTTCTAAATTGGGCAAGACCAAGCTGTTCACAGGTAAAGGGACATCTGGCAAGTGGGAGGTTCTCAAAAGAGAGAAAATGAGAGTTTAAGGCAGCATGTTCCTGTTAGTGTGAAGGGCAAGGCTGGCAGGAGTACGGAATACTTGATGACTAGAGATATTGAGGCTCTGGTCAAGAAAAAAGGAGGCTTATGTCAGATAAAGACACCTGGGATCAAGTGAATCCCTTGAGTATAGAGGGTGCAGGAGTGCAACGAAGAGGGAAATCAGGAGAGAAAAAAAAGGGACACAAGATAACCTTGTCTGCCAAAGCTAAGGAGAATTCAAAGAGATTCTACAAGTATATTAAGGGCAAAAGAGTGAGTAGGGAGAGAATAGGGCCAGTTAAAGATCAACAAGTTTGCCTATGTGTAGAACCACATGGGTGAGATCCTAAATGAATATTTCTCATCAGTATTTACCATGGAGAAAGACATGGAAGCTCAGAAACTCGGGGAGATAAATAGTGATGTCATGAAAAGAGTGCACATTACAGAAGAGGAGGTGCAGGAGGTCTTAAAGTGCATAAAGGTAGATAAATCCCTGGGATCTGATCAAGTGTATCCCAGGACATTGTGGGAAGCTAGGGAAGAAATTGGTAGACCGGTTAGTAAGGCTGGATCACATGGGATCCAGAGAGAGATAGCGAACTGGATACAAAATTGGCTTGACAGTAGGAGACAGATGGTGGTGGTAGATGGTTGTTTTTCAGACTGGAGGCCTGTGACCAGTGGTGTGCTGCAAGGATCAGTGCTGGGTCCACTGTTGTTCACCATTTATATAAATGATTTGGATGAGAAATTAAGAGGCATGGTTAGTAAGTTTGGATGACACCAAAATTAGTGGTATAGCAGACAGTGAAGAAGGTTATCCAAGATTACAAAGAGATCTTGATCAACTGGGCCAGTGGCTCAATGAATGGCAGATAGAGTCTAATGCAGATAATTGAAAGGTGTTGCGTTTTGGTAAAACAGACCATGGCAGAACTTAACATAGTTAATGGTAGGGCCCTGGGGAATGTTGTCAAACAGAGAGACCTAGGAGTTTCATAGAATCCATTTGGCCCATCGAGTTCACACTGACCCTCAGAGTGGCACACCCAGACCCACTCCTCCCAAACCTCTCCCCGTAACCCTGTATTTTCCACTTAGCCTGCATATTTTTGGACACAATGGACAATTTAGCATGGCAAATTCCCCAACCTGCACATCTTTTGCACTGTCGGAGGAAACCAGAGCACCCTGATGAAACCCCCACAGACACAGGGAGAACGTGTAAACTCCACACAGACAGTCGCCTGAGGCTGTAATCAAACCCAGGTCACTGGTGCTGTGACGCAGCACTGCTAATCACTGAGCCACCATCCTGGCCTATTCAGATTCAGGTACATAGTTCCTTAGAAGTGGCTTCACAGGCAGAAAGGATGGTGAAGTTGGTATGTTTGTTCTCATCGGTCAGAGCATTGATTACAGAAGTTGGGATGTCATGTTACAGCTGTACAAGAAATTGGTAAGGCCACATTTGGAGTACTGAGTACAATTCTGGCTCCCCTGCTACAGGAGGGATGTTATTAAACTGGAAAGGATACAAAAAAGATTTACAAGGATGTTATCAAGTCTGGAATGTTTGGGTTATAAGGAGAGGCTGGATAGGCTGGGACTTTGTTCCCAGGAGTGTAGGAGGCTTGAGAATTGTGGAGGTTTTGTGATCTTGTGGAGGTTTATAAAATCATGAGAGCCTAGGTTTAAGGTGAACAGCCAAGGCCTTTTCCCCAGGCTATGGGAGTCCAAATCTACAGGGTATAGGTTTAAGGTGAGAAGGGAAAGATTTAAAAGGGACCTGACAGGCAACGTTTTCACACAGGGTGGTGCATATATGGAACGAGCTACCAGAGGAAACGGTAGAGGTGGGCAGGTACAGTTACAACATTTAGAAGACATTTGGACATGCGCATGAATAGGAAAGGTTGAGAGAGATACAGGTCAAACGCAGGCAAATGGGACTAGTTCAGTTTAGGAACTGGTTGGCAAGGGCAAGTTCCAGTGCTGTGTACCTCTACGACTTTCTTTCAGTGTTTTTGTAACTTCTAGCCTTTTTTAAAATTTATTTTTAGATTCATACTGTTTATTTCTTCCTATCATAATTTGTTTATTATGTCTGATTACTTTTCTCTATTTCTTAACCCCTACTGTTTGATTAATCACAGCTTCCCAATTTTGATCCCTTGCGCCCACAATTTTGTTTAAAACCCATGCTACTTCCCTTGTTAAACAGCTCACTCGAACAATGGCTCCAGCATGGTTCAGATGTAGATCACCTCAACGCTATAGACTCTACTTTTCCCAGAGAGCTAGTGCCCCTTGAACAGGAACCTTCTTCTACCCCGCCAGTCTTTGAGCCATATATTCATTTCTCTAGTCTCATTTGCTCAATGCCAATTTGCATGTGGCTCAGGTGATTATCATCCAGAAGTTATTACCTTTGAGGTTCTGCTTCTTAAATTTTGTGTCTAGCTCCTTATACTAACTGTGTTGAAACTCTTTTAATGTCCTATCTACGCCAGTGGTACCCACGTGGAGTAGATTCTCCCTTAGACACTGCAACTTGCTTCCAGCCCTGAGCAGATGTCCGTTTGCAGTTACTTTCAACAAAATAAATGGACAAATCATTGTTATTGCAGCTGACTTTGGCCTGCTAATATCGAGCTTGCCACTATTTTTCCATTGATTTATATCAATAGATAGAAAAACCTGGGAATTGTCTCCAGTCTTTGGATATGTAGCCCTGATATACAAAGCCCTACTTTGAAAGACTGTTAACGAAGAAGACTATCTCTACACTTTCTCCATCTTAAGATTAAAAATTTGATGAACGGTGGGTATTGTCAGTACATGGTGAAACACGTTCCAGTTATTTACTATCAAATTCAGTTAAGATCAGAAATCCACCCCAGTCCAACACTGGCATTTCCACATCAAATTCAGTTAACACATCAATAGTCTTGATTAAGAAAATTGTGATGTATTGTTAAAATTTGCAGATTATAGCAAATTGTGGGTATATCTAATGTTATGAATTACACAAAAAGAAAGAAGACACAAACAGGCTTACAGTGTCAAACTCTAGTTGTTGGAGACACAAGGGATGCAAACAAAGTAGGTTCATTTGTGTAGGAATGGATTATAAAAGTAGGAAGATAGAACCTTTGTTAGATTACATCTGAAGCATAGTGTGCAGTGCTGGTTTGTATATTACAAAAATTATGTTAGAACTCTGGAGAAAGTGCGAGATAAGTGAAAAAGAGTGCAACCATCGGTAAAAAGGTGAGTATGCTACACTCATCTTTAGACAAGAAGAAACTCAGTAGAAAGCGCTTAAATTATGAAAGTAAACTGTTTTCATCTGACAGTGAACAAGAAGGTACCAACACATCAAATGTAGAATTTTGGAAAAATTTGTTTGCAGACACAGTTGTAAGAATGTGGAATGGTTGCAATTGATAGTCATCATATATTAAAGGGAACGCCCAATACATACTTGAAGAAGCAGGGAATATGGGATATGGGATTAGGCCAGCAGGAAAAGCTTTGACTTGCAGGAGGCTTGTATCAAATTCAAGGTCTAGAATTAATAAATTGAGCTGAATATCCTGTTTGTGTGCTGTAAGATTCCATGTAACTAGATAATAAGAGGTATGCTTTGTTAAATATGACATTAATTTGGTTCTTGAGTGGATTCAATACTACTATTCATAATCTTTGGGACTAAACTTTCTAATTGGTTTTAAATGATCACATTTATGGTTTGCTTATTGAAGGTTAACGTTTTGTCCCTTCAATGACGGGACAGTATTCACAGCCACCGTTAACTGCATTAGTAAAGCCAAGAGTAGTTTTTAAATATAACTTGGACGCTCACTTTACACACTTTTTAATACATTGATATGCTGATTTCCTCATCTGGCATGTAAAAGTACATGAAACCTTAGAATAGGCAAAGTCTAACTGACACTGAATTAAACACTTCACAATACTGGGTTTAAATATTTTCATTGTTTCAAGAAAATATTATGAGCCAATTTTCAGCTAAATTCTGGGCGGGACTGCAGTGGAGGTAAGTGATAGTTCTCTAATTTTATCTGGAATTTCATAAATTATAATAAGCTACTACAGCAATTTACAAATGTCAGCACCTTGAAGAAAAATGGCAAGACATTAAGAAATATTTAGTGTGCTGTATTGTTTTGAAGATGTAGGCAGGCTGTCTGTTGCATGGTCTCCAGCATTGCTCTCTGAAATGGGTTATTGAGATACGTGGCCAATTACTGACTCTTAATTCACTTTTCCTTTCCTGGCAGTTAGGATTGACCTTCATTTAACATCTCCGTGTAACAGAATGATTGAGGTAAAGAATTGAGTATCTGGCTAATTTCAGGCAAAAACCTACCAATCAATAGGCTGACGTGCCCTAATGTTCCAATGCCTTGCCATATTGCACTATCTCCAACATCCTCAAGATTAAGCCATGACAGTTAAATATTTGCTCACGTGAATTATCTGAAATTTTTGATGTTTTAGCCTTCATTGAAGCAAATCATTTTAAGAATGGAACACCTTCCCTTTTTCAGGCTGTTTGGGTTAGCATCAAACATTCCCAAGTCAGATTTGCTCTGTGAACAAATTGAGTGGGACCTGACCTTATGCAAAAAAAGACAGAATCACCACAATTATTAGGGAAAGATGACTGGTGGTGGTTTAACCTGAGGGTCACCAAACCTTCGCACTCTCAAACATTACCCACATATGTCACTGGTGCATGTTTTCGCCAGCTTTAACAGTAGCCACGCACTGACTTCAGATCAGTGGAATGATTTGCTTATATATACAGTGAATGGTTTAATTTTCTTGTTTAGCTTTGCTTAAATTTGACTGCATTATGTAATTTTGTGACAAATGTAAAACCTCTACTGAAAGTAAAGAAAGTACTAAAAATAATCATCAGGTTTGGTGGAATCTGTGGCAAGAGAAATAGAATACTGAATCTTAATATATTTTGGCAGTGGCGGCCTAGTTAGTATTCTCATGTGATCATCGCAAACTCGATTTATTAACTACCTATTGTGATGTAAGCACCAGGCCATGCAGATTACTTGTCTTTGACCACATTCTCTTTTACAACCCTCTACTTCTCTGCAACATTTCCCCAATACTCACTGGAGCTCAATATCTTATTTTTGTCCAATTTGGGACCATCGCCAACAGGAAAGACTTCAGAAGCATTCACCTTTATTCACCAACATCAATAGCAACAAGAAAATAAACAATCAGAAGTTGCATTTTGTCTTGGAACAGAAATTAACTACTTGGTGTCAAACACCCACAGTTTTACAGTTACTGAATGATCAGTGTAGTCAACTGAGTGTGTCTATTAAGTCCTGTCTGGCTTGTAGTGTCCATTGATGCAGAAGGTGATGTTACTCCTGTTCAACTCCCCTGCCTTTATCCTCCCTGAAAGACTGCCCCTAGCTCATCGGCCTCCGTTACTAGCTCTTTTTTCCTGTTCTGGTTGTGCAGAGCATAGTCTGTCCAGAATGTATTGCACATGTCCCCCAGACTGAACCAAGCAGTAGAACCTTACATCCAAGAAGTATATCATCTGCTCCACCATAGCCCTGGTGGAAGAATGGGCCACATTGGATCTATGCGCAGCCTCAATCAGGAGGTTGTGTAATGGAATCACCAACCATAGTTGCAATTGGTACCCCTTGTGCTCCAGTAATGTATCTGGTTCCTCAAATGTAGAAGGGGCACAAGAGTTCTCAAGGATAAAGGCATCATAGCAGCACCTAGAGTACTGTGCACCAATTTCTAACCTGGGACAAATGATAATAGATCACTTGCATTTTGATGAAATGGTAGTTTTTTTTTACTGATCAGCTCAGATATAGCCCTTTCTACACAAAATGTATTCAGTCTATCACACTCTGCCCTGATGGGAGCCAGCTGTGTTGTGCCAAATGCTCCAGCAGGCTGCAGCACTGTCTTTGTCATGGGGGAATGAGATGAAGTGCAGTGACGAGGCACAAACTACATCAGTAACAGCCTGAATACATTATAAAAACCGAAAGAACTGCAGATGCTGTATATCAGGAACAAAAACAAAGTTGCTGGAAAAGCTCAGCAGGTCTGGCAGCATCTGTGAAGGAAAAAACAGAGTTAACGTTTCGGTACCGGTGACTCTTCCTCAGAACTGTTTCTGTTGAGCCTGAATACACCTGTGGGCTGAGGAGTGAGACAGGCCTCACAGGTCCATAGTGGCTCTTTGGGAGAAGCCAGTTGCGTAAAAGTTCAAGGCAGCTGTCTCATGATAGCCATCAGGATAGGATGGCTACCCATCCCTTCAGGTTGCAGGTCACAACGCAGCAGTTAACATAACTCTGTGACAGTGTTCTGGGATAACCTCAGCCTGACCAATACCTCACCTCACAGTGGAAATGAGGAAATGGCATTGAGGATTATAGATTCCGGCTGTACTGTGCATTCTGACAGGACATTCGGCTGCTCTCACATTGTGCAGGTTCCTCAGCAGCAGCTAGAGGTTCCACTTCTCTGCAATGCAGCAGCAGTGATGATCACCCTGACTGTAGTTGGATCCATCCGGCACACTGCAATGAGCCTTGTGGGGAATATAAGGAATGGAATATGTCCTTTGCAACGTGGGCAGTTAGCATTCTCATTGCTCACAAATGACAACTCTGCATAGTCTTCCATACTGTGAGACTTGGAGCCCTCTGACAAGGAGGACCACGGAAAGACACAACATGGAACTTTGACATTGGACCTTATTCCAATGAAAGGACTGACAGTCATGTCACAAAAAGACACTCGGACATTACAAGTGCTGCATGAGTACTGGATCTCCTCCCAGCCCTATACTACCCATGAAAGGCATCTTCTCATATAATAACATCTTACTTCATACTTACAGATCAAGTAGAGATCAAGTGCCCCTCTGCAGCCTGTGACATCTTGCATTAGCTTTGTGCTTCATGTCCCAGAGGTGCCTCTTTTAAGGTCACCTGTGATTACTTCTACTTCACAAAGCTGACCATATTCAATTTTCTGACATGGTCAAGATTACTCTTGACCAGCATTTGCCTCCCACACGCCCCACTGCATGCATTTCACATGTGCAACATAATGAATCCAGATGACTTATCCTGTACTCTGTGAGTGTGTGATTGATGCTATTGCCCCTTGAAGGATGCCCAGACCATTTAACACATTGTGGTCTGGAATAAAAAGCACTGACTCTGTCTACTCTGGGTGATATCCTTCTGACCATGTCAGCCAATAACCAGTTGGAGAGAGTGTGAAAGGCAATGCAGTGTGCATTAGGCATTGTGTCAGGATCAGTCTTATTATCTGCACTCCCCCAACTGCCTCCAAGCCAAACTACCAGATCTGTCTCTATGAGGCTCACCCTGGGCAGCCCATCACCACTGATCACCAAAGATAGTAAGAACCAGCGATGCTGGAGTCTGAGATAACACAGTGTGGAGCTGGAGGAACACA
>NC_063336.1:31723563-31765717 GCF_021869965.1 Rhincodon typus
CCTAGACCCTTCTTGTGAAGAAGGGTCTAGGCCCGAAACGTCAGCCTTCCTGCTCCTCTGATGCTGCTTGGCCTGCTGTGTTCATCCAGCTCTACACATTGGTATCCCAATGTTCAAACAATGCTCTTGACACTAAACACAAAAACCCACTCTTTTAAAATAAAAACAAAGAATTGCAAATGCTAGAAATCGGAAATAAAAACAGGATGTGCTGGAGAAACTTAACACGTCTGGCAGCATCTGTTGACAGAAAGCAGAGTTAACATGTTGAATTCAATACATATCTTATTTGGCATTTATTATTGCCCCTTTAACCGACAGCCTTAAAGCAAGCAATTTAAAGAGGGCTAATTGAAGCGAGAATTTACTGTGTTCTTCATTATGCAAATTGTACGAGGTACATTTTGATTTTGGTGGCGCTAGAATGGCAGACCTCTATCCTCAAGCACTTTAATCAATGAAATTTAGGGACAGAGAAAGAAAAAGAGAGGCAAGGTGAATTATGGTCAAACTAAATTCAGAAAGGTAAAGGGAAAAAAAATAATTTGTCTTAGGAGAAGAAAAGAAATGAAAAGGTAAAATGAGAAAATACCTTATAATTTAAATAAGATTGCAGTTTACAATGTGCTGAAGTGAAACTGCATAATTTAATTTTTCCCATTCTGGGCCTTGCAGGAACATTAATCATATCATTAATAGAGTGCTTGCTGCATGAAATAACAGCCCTAGCTCTGTGGTAAGATTCATTCCAATTTAAAATACAAATTCAGTCATTTCTTGATGCTTAGGTAAGTGCTTGAGAAGTTGTAAGCTTCTAGAAATTAGAAGTGTGGTATGATATGGTGAGAAATCACACTGAGCCTTGTGGGTAGAATGCCAACAAAAAAAGCTCAAAGTAACTTGCAGGTAGCCTAAGACAAGCCCGATGCGTCCACGTAGCTGTATTGTCAGGTCCACAAGATCTGGAAGAACTCATCAATTTTTTTTTAAAAAGTGGGTTAATTTTAAAAATTGTTTAATTTTTTAAATGGACTTTGTTGGACTAAAATATTGTCACAGCTGCTCACATGTTGCAAATGGTTTACAATTCTGGAAAGCACCAACAACAATTACCATAGCAGAGAATAAACACCATCTTCCTGCAATCTCACACCCTCACTGTGTGGACTTTGCAGTTAACAAACATAAAAGAACAGCACACAGTATGGCTGCCGACAACGAGCTAATAATAGAGACCGTGTTGTGGAGGTGTTCGGAGTCCCATATACATCCTATGGTGAAATGTGGATCCTTGGTCAGAGGGAGAGAAACTGGTCCATAAATTGAAACAGACTCATTCATTGATGTGACCAAAACTTCTATGGTCTTGGGAAAAAGTTTGAATTATACATTTCTGACGCTTGCCTCAGCCTAACAAGAATCTAACATCCTGTTGAGACAACAGCCAGAGCTCAGGCTAATAACTAAGCCTACCTCAAGTCCAAGTAAACCTTATCGAAGACTGTTCCCCTGGGAAGAAAAAATTGCATATTTTATATAAACTCTCAGTCTACAGACATCATCCTGCACTGTCATCACTAACTTCAAAGAAAGCCTACAACACCCTGCCTTTAGCTAACTGGACACTCACCTTCTGGACGCTGACCATCGTGTGAAACAATGTCTTCACCGTCTGTTTATTTGTTCTTACTGAATTACCATGTGACCAGGTAGTTCCCATGCAGATGAACTGACAGTGAAGGAGATAGCTCACACAGTTGAAGAATCACAGGGCACATCAACAGAAACTGGCTAGCCATGTGAGACCGACTATAACACCACACTGCTCCACTAACCCAGGCAGACCGCATTTACCAATGCCATAAAGGCAATGCAAGTGCTGCAGATAACTCTAAGGCTTCCAAAACTGGAGTGCAGTACTTAATTGTACATTCAGAAAGAAGCAAAGGTGCTTGAATGGAGTAGCAGAGATTGTGACTGATACAGGTAACATGTAGCTAGCAGAATCCTTCTTTCCTGGGATAAATAGGGGCACAGAACATTCCCAAATTCAGCCAGAAAGTTTAAAAGGGAACCCACCCTCCAGCTAGATGAGCAGGAGGTCCATCTCACTGAAACATTGGGCTGAATCTTTCCAAGCACTGGCAAAGTGTCGATTTTTGATTTCAGGGAGTTTCATGAAGGGTTTCTCTCATGGAGTTATGTGGAAACAGACCCTTCGGTCCAATCAGTCCATGCCGACCGTAATCCCAAACTAAACTAGCCCCACCTACCTGCTCCTGGCCTGTATACCTTCACACCTTTCCTATTCGAGAACTCATCTAAACGTCTTTTAAACACTGTAACTGTACCTGCACCCACCACTTTCTCTGGCAGTTCATTGCACACATGAACCACTCTTTGTGTAAAAAATGTTGCCCTTCATGTCCTTTTTAAATCTTTCTCCTCTCACCTTAAAAATAGACACCCTAGTTCTGAAATCCCCCACTCTCGGGAAAGACCCTTATCATTCACCTTTTCTTTGCCCCTCAAGATTTTATAAATCTCAATAAGATCACCCCTCAACCTCCTATGCTCCAGTGAAAAACGCTCCAGCCTTTTCAGTCTACTTTTACATCTCAAACCCTCCATTCCCGGCAACATCCTGGTAAATCTTCTCTGAACCCTCTCGAGTTTAGTAATATCCTTCCCATTACAGGGCGACCGGAATTACACATAGTACTCCAGAAGAGGCCTCACCAACATCCTGTAACAACCTCAACATAACGTCCCAACTCCTACACTCAAAGGTCTGAGCAATGAAGGCAAGCGTGCTAAATGACTTCTTAACCACCCTGTCTACTTCAGATGCAAATTTCAAGGAATTATGTACCTGAACTCCTAGGTCTCTCTGTTCTACAACACTACTCAGGGCCCTACCAGTAACTGCATAAGACCTGTCCTCATTTGTGTTACCAAAATGCAATACCTCACATTTATCTAAATTAAACTCCATCTGTTTCCTCAACCCATTGACCCAATTGATCAAAATCTCTTTGTAATCTTAGATAACCTTCTTCACTGTCCACTACACCACCAATTTTGGTGTCATCTGTAAACATAGTAACCATGCCTCCTGTGTTCTCATCTAAATCATTTATATAAATGACAAGCAAAAGTGGACCAGTACCAATCCTGTGGAACACCGCTGGTCACAGGCCTCCAGACAGAAAAACACCCTCCACCACCACCCTCTGTCTCTTACTGTCAAGCTAATTTTGTATCCAATTAGCAAGCTCACCCTGAATCCCATGTGATCTAACTTTACTAATTAGTTTACTATGTGTCAAAGGCTTTATTAAAGTCCAAATAAACAACATCTACCACTCTGCCCTCATCAATCTTTTTTGTTAATTTATTGAAAAACTCAATCAATTTTGTAAGACACAATTTCCTTAGATAAAACCAAGCCGACTATCCATAGATAATCGTTGCCTCTCCAAATGCGTTTAAATCCTATCTTTCAGAATCACCTCCAACAATTTACCCACCGCGAATGTCAGACTCACAGGTCTACAGTTTCCAGGTTCCTCCTTACAGCCTTTTTTAAACCCTGGCACACCATTAGCCACCCTCCAGTCCTCCAGTACTTCATCCTTGTTTATAGATGATACAAATATTTCTACTAGGCGCCCCGCAAATTCTTACCAAACTTCACAAAATGTTTTGGGATATACTAGATTAGGTCCTGGCGATTTATCTACCTTTACACTTTCTAATTCCTCCAGCACTTCCTCTACTGTAATGTGCCAGAACTGCCAGAACTACCTGGGATTCCCAGTGCCTGGACTATATGAAAAGCACAGCCATGCACCAAATCAATCTGTGTCATCTCAGAGATGTAAGTGCGTGAACAATTATCCCAAGCCATTTTAGCAGATCAGCCAGCCTGAGTTTGCCATCCAGGTCAGTGTGGTGTCCATGGTAGAAAGGAATGCCAGCAGTTCAGAAGAAGGAACTCAGTAGCAGCATAGCATTTATAGTCAGTGAAAGATGACTTCACACAACTCGATCCCATTGAATGGGGTTCACAGGAAAGTGCTGTTGGTGTGGCTTTGGTTGACACTGCAGTACTATAGCATCCTGATGGTGCTGTTCCCTCTGAAGAATGACTTAATGTTCTTCCTTGGCACAATACTGCAACTTTCATAGACCCAGTGCTTCCTGTAGTTGTCCAGAGCAGAGATTCCCGGGATCAAACGGAGCCCTCTGTATGGATGGTATCAGTACAAAGCTGAAAATATGACCTGCTTGGAAGCCTTATATACAGGGGCTATAGTGCACCAAACAGCATAAGCAGCATGTGATAGAGCTAAGCAATTCCACAGCAAACAAGTCAGATCTAGGTTCTGCAATTCTTCCACATCCAGGCATGAATGATGGTAAATAATTAATCAATTTACTGGAGGAGGTGACTCCCCATATCAGTGCAAAAAATAAGTCTGAAGCATCTGGAACAACCTTCAGAAAGTGCTGAGTGGATGATCTATCTTGACCTCCTCCAGAGGACCTCAGCATCACAGATGTCAGCCTTCAGCCAATTCAACTGCTCTGAGGAAGGGTCACTGGACCCGAAACGTTAACTGGGCATAGCAGTTGCTGTACCAGGCTGTTATGAGTAGGCTTTCTATGGTGCATCTATAAATGTTGGTGAGGGTTCTTATGGACATGCCGAATTTCCTAAACTGTTGAGAAAGAAGAGGTGTTGTTGTCCCTTCTTGACCGTTGCATCCATGTGGGAAGTTCAGGGCAGATTGTCAGTTATCGTCACTCCTCAGAACTTGACGCTCTCGACCCTCTCCACCTCAGCTCTGTTGATCTAGATGGGCGTGTGTTCTCCTCCTTTCTCCCTGAAGTCGATGATCAGTTCTTTTGTTTTGCTAATATTGAGAGGCAGGTTGTTATCATTGCACCATGACACCAAGCCCTCTATTTCTTTCCTGTATTCCGATTCATCATTGTTTGATATCCACGGTGGTGCCGTCAGCAAACTTGTTGATGGCGTTTATTTAGAATTTGGCTACACAGTCTGTCTGGATGGTATACTGCACAGTTGTGGGTGTACAGGGACTACAGTAGGGGGCTGAGAACGCATCCTTGTGGGGTTCCAGTGTTGAAGATTATCGTGGAGGTCATGAAGTTCTCTATCTTCACTGACCATGGTCTATGGGTCAGGAAGTTTAGGATCCAGTTGCAGATGGTGGAGCTGAGACCTACGACTGAAAAATTTTGGGATTAGTCGGAGGGGATTATGGTGTTGAAGGCAGAGCTATAGTCAATGAGTAGGTGTCTGACGTAGGTGTCCTTGCTATCTGGATGTTCCGGAGATGAGAGTAAGACCAGGAAAATTGCATCTGCTGTGGACCTGTTCCGTCAGTAGGCAAATTGCAGGGGATCGAGACAGGCTGGGAGGCTAGAGTTGATGTGGGCCATGACTAGTCTCTTGAAGCACTTCATGATTATGGAGGTCAGAGCCACTGGGTGGTAGTCATTAAGGCATGTTGCATGTACTTTCTTAGGTACTGGAATGATAGTGGTCTTCTTGAAGCAGGTGGGGATCTCGGCTTGTAGAAAGGAGAGCTTGAAGATATCAGTGAATACCTTTGCCAACTGGTCTGCACAGAATTTAAGTACACAACATGATGCCACACAGTGACATGTCCAACACTTGACTGTTTAGCATTACCCACTATGAGAAGCTACCTGCCTCTCCCTTTGAGTTAAAAATCAATGGAAACCACAAAGGTTGGCAGCCTGAAACGGTGTGCTAAAGAACATGACCAATAAGAAAGCAATGTGACCCATTGAGACTGAGGCCATACGTCAGTGCTGAGCTCAGTGGGTGTATGCTAACGAAGCAATGTGAAGTATATAGAGACTGGCAGCATCCAAGTAAGTTCAAAGTAGGCGAGCACTAAGAAAGCACGCTAGGAAGCATCACGTGTAGATGCATGAGGTGCATGGGAGTCCCTGCATGCCAAATAACCTGAGAAGCATGCAAGTTGTATGTATCCCTGAGCGCCATAATAAAGTGTTGAAAGGCTAAAGTGGTGAGAGTTGATCAAAGAGCAGGAATGATGATGTGGTGAGATCGGTGGTTTGCCAAGACTGACTTGTGTGGATAAAGGGCTACAGAAGATGATGGTCATGGAATAAGCAGGCACATTATTGTGCAGAATCAGTTGCATGATGACTACACTGAGCATTTAGTGAACTGCAGCCATCAGGTCCCTGTCTTGAGTTACCTGCCTGGGATTTGTGTTATTTGATTTCCCAGGGAAGTGAGCAGAATTAGAAGTGGCTTATAAACAAGTCAAGTCACGACTTTAAAAAGATACAAATGTGTGCAAATAAGGCAGTCGCCACTCAATGGTGGGTTTCTGAAGTCGCAATTTAAGGCTTGAGGGAAAATCAGAAAAATTTTTCTCAACGTCATAATTTGGATTTTTTCATTCTTGCCTCACCTCACCAAGGAGGTGAAACTTCTGCACAAAATGACTTTGTGTATTTTACTTGAGGTCCACATCTCCATCAACACTTAAATAATTAATTTGCTTGCTCACAATCATTGTACAACATTTTGGAAATGGCTGACATTATCTTAGTCAGATTAGCATGGTGCAGGTTATACCTGCAATAAGGGAAGGAAACACATCGGAACGGATACAAAACAGCCGTCTGTATAAAATAAACACTGAGACAAACACCTTATTGCTTAAGTTTATTTTCCTCATAAAATTGGTGCCGGAAACCAGCTGCTCGTGGCAGCTTGCTGTGGTGAATATAAGGTGGTTTTGACTATTCTTGCAGACTTCAGGTTAAAATGGTCTTACTGAGATTCTGCTGCACAAGGCCTGGAAGTTTTAATTTCCTTCCCTTCCTCACAAAAAGTCCACATTACTGGGACTTTTTGACTGTTTGTTCACGACCCTGAACTTTCTGTTTATGACATAAGTAAATCTATAGCTGTTGTAACGATTGTGTCATGTGGGTCAGCTATCACAGCAAAGTGGAATGGCAATAATCCAAATGCTGCAGTCCTGCTGTAAAATCCAGCTTGCAACAGATAAAGTGACTATAAACCGTGGCAGTAAATACAAAAATGTTTAAACATGCAAACAATTCTGGTAATTCATAGCTTGCGTTTTGATGAAATACAATAATAATCAAACATAAGAAACATAAAACAATTATTAGACCTTTGCCGAATGTCCTTTGCAGTGTGAATTTGTAAGGCTAGAAATGATTTTTTGGGCAGGAGGGTTGTTATTCTTTTCACAGAAGCTTTTAATTGCACACCTTGTGCTAACAACTGTCTTTTCTTTTTGTTTATGCTTCTTTCAAGGCAATTTTTCCGATAACAGAGAGAGAGGACAGGCCATACAAGCATATGAATTAGGAGTAGAAGTAGGCCATGAAATAAGTCAAGCCACCATTCAATTAGATCATGGTTGTTCTGACTACTCCAAGTTTCCACCTATCCTGAATCATCTTTCACTCTCTTGCTTATCAAGAATCTATCTACCTCTGTCTTAGAAAAAACACTCAAAGATTCTGCTTTCATTAACTTTTCAAGAACAGAGTTCCAAAGACTCATAATCCTCTGTAACTTAAAAAAACTGTCTTAAATGAGTGACCCTTGAGTTTGAAGTAGTGACTTCTAGATCAAGATTCTCCCACAAGTGAAAACATTCCTTTTATATCCACCCACTTAAGCTCCTCAGGATCGTATACATTTCAATCAAGTCTCTTCGGATGCATCTAAACTTCAGCAGATACAAAGCTAGCCTGTCCAACCTCTCCTCATGAGAAACCCAGCTCAGTCCAGTCAAATAAACCTCTCAACTGCCTCCAACTCATTTACACCCTTTCTTAAATAAGGAATCCAATACTATACATAGTACTCCAGATATGGCCTCACCAATGCCCTGCATATCTCCCTACTTTTGTTTTCAAGTCTACTTCAGTAAATGATAACATTCTCTTAGCAGAGATTCACGCACTAGGACACTTAGATACATCCTCATTTCAGAGCTCTGCAAATTCTCACCATTTGCATAACATCTTATTCTTTCTGCAGAAATGGATAATTTTCACATTTCCTTACATTATACTCCATTTGCCAGATCTTTGCCCACTCACTTAATCTATCTATATTCCTCTGTATACTCCTTTGTCACAACTTAATTTCCAGAACACCTCATCAACTCACACTGAACCATCGTGGGAGTTTCTGAAAGAGAGAACTAGGAAGTACTAACATAAAGGAGCTAGAATTAGAAGTAACACCAGAGAGAGAGAGAGAGAGAGAGAGATAGAGCCTCAATGCTGGTAGGGCTGATGATTTATACTTTACGGGAATACAGAGCTTACGCTCATAATCAGCCAAAGTATTTATTGCAGTTCTTTGAGAACTTTCAGACTTTGCAATATGGTACTTTGAAGATTGTACAGAGTTGCTTGCTCAACTTCTGCGTGGACGCACATAATGCTTCAACCCATGATGACCATGAGTGGTAACTCTCAGGCAATCTGAATATAGAGTTCCTGTGTGCAGGATTACTGTATCGCCTCTTTTTCCTTATGACTTTCTTTTACTTATCAAACCCTGAATGGTTCTTCTACTTCCTGGGGACAAACCATAGTGCTACAGCTCTCCAGCACTGTCAGCGTTCCCACTATCTTCTAAGACATGAGCTTTCTTGGCCTACAACATTCAGCTAAGCAGCCCTCCATTTTTCTTGAGGCATTTTACAATTGTGGACATGACGGATTCACTGTGGGATTGTTCTTGCTTCACCTCAGAGATACACTTGGAGTGGAATCTTCCTGGGTCTTGAACAATGTGGCTGTGATGAGAAATTTAGGAAGACTTTGTGAGAAGTCGAGCAACACCTTTCTTGATAGTGGGAGCAATGGGTCATATTTTCAAAGAAAGTTCTGGACATCGTGGCGAGATTCCTGTGAATGACTGGCGAGAGGGCTATTAACAAAGATGACTGCACTCATTATTGTCTCTTTGCAACTGCATCTCATCTCGTCATTTGCAGGTTCCCATTTTACAACCTTCTGGCAGAAACTAGATGCTGAGAATTCCTGACAGAGCATTTAACTGATGAATTCAGCTGGCCTCTTGCTCTTCTGGACCTCCATCTTGGTCAACCAGCGCCAATCTTTCAGGATACAATCCATGGACAGAGGCTGACATCCGAGATGTACCAGCCTCTCCACACTGTCTTGGCATATTTCCAATCTACTTACAGTATGCTTCTGGACTTAAAGTTGATCCTTGAAGCACAGGAGCATCTCTCAATGCAATGCTGTTGCAAGGTTCCTTTGTGCATAAGGTCAGACGCCCAGCTCATGGATTTGATGAGGGAGCATCTCAGGACTCCTCGTCTATTATCTTAGTGCTCCCTTACTTAGCACCTCCCTGCCTTGCCCTGCTTTTGGCATTGCTGTCTTAGCTGGAACTTAAAAGGCACACAATGTATCAATATTGACATGCTTTTTTGGTGTAGACACATAGCCAACAGCTTGACATAATTGTCAGCACTGATCATTCAAGGGAGTGAATATCTTGCTGTGCAGCACTGTGTTATATCAATCTCTCTCCTGCACCATTTGCCAGCCGTGTACACACCAAACACACTGCATATGCTTTGAGGAGACGGCCATTTCGCAAAGTCTAAGGGAAGTAGTCTTCAGTCAAGTCAGGGGAGAAACCCTGGCACAGTAAGGCATATAGCATACCTAAACTAAAACTATTTTTTAAGGTGCCACAGCTATATAATTAAAAGCAGTAATAAGTAAGAATTTAGTAAAATTGAGCCCATTGAGTTACAATGTATTCCTACCAGGTAACAGAAAGAACATGTAATTTTCATAAAAACACAGTCACTAATAGACAAAACACATAAATCCAAAAGTATTCACAAACCTAAGTCACAAAGTAAATTAACAAATACATCTGGAAGTAATGTATTGTACTTTATTCAATGATACGTCTTACGATTGTAGATATCACCCAATTGTTTTCATCAACTATTCTCAATGAAAGATTTGAGAATTGTTGGCATAGTAGACAGTAAAGAAGGTTATCTAAGATTACAAAGAGATCTTGATCAAATGAGTCAATTGGCTGAAAAATGGCAGATGGAGTTCAATTTGGATAAATGTGAGGTATTGCATTTTGGTACAACAGACAGGGGCAGGACTTATACAATTAATGGTAGAGCCTTAGGTAGTGTTGTTGAACAGAGGGACCCAGGAATTCAGGTACATAATTCTTTGAAGCCTGCGTCACGTATAGACAAGATGGTTAAAAAGGTGTTTAGTATGCTTGCCTTCATTACTCAGTCCTTTGAGTAAAGGAAATGGAAGTCATGTTGAGGTTGTACAGGACATTGGTGAGACCTCTTCTGGAGTACTGTGTCCAGTTCTGGTCGCCCTGTTATAGAAAGGATATTGTTAAGCTAGAGAGAGTTCAGAAGAGATTTTCCAGGATATTGCGAGGAATGAAGGGTTTGAGATATAAAAGTAGACTGGGACTTTTTTCACTGGAGCATAGGAGGTTGAGAGGTGACCTTATGGAGGTTTATCAAATCATGAGGTGTATAGATAGGGTTAACATAGGTGTTTTTTTCCCTAGGATGGGGATTTCACGACTAGGGGACATATTTTTAAGGTGAGAGGAAAGAGATTATAAAAAGACATGACGGGCAAATTATTTACACAGAGGGTGGTTTGGATGTGGAATGAATTTCCTGAGGAAATGGTGCATGTGGGCACAGTTACAACATTTAAGAGACACTTAGATAAGTACATGAGTAAGGAACGTTTGGAGGGATATGGGCCAGGAGCAGGCGGGTGGGACTAGTTTAGTTTGGGATTATGCTCAGCATGGACTGATTGGACCGAAGGGTCTGTTTCTGTGTTGTATGACACTGTAAATGGAGAAAATATTGTTTGAATTTTTCCATTCATCAACTTTCATTAAAAATTATGTCAATGATCTGTTGCCCCTGAAGTGAGGGCTCATCGCACAGATATTTATGATAGAAGTTAACATATTCTACCTTCCCATTGTCGAATAATAGTGCATGAAGTAATTAACTCAAAGAAGACAGCAGATATAATAAATAGCAGGCCATAAACATAGCTCTGGAGATTTTTTTATTCATGCATGGGATGTGACCATCTCTAGCTTGGCCATTCACTGCCATCCCTAATTGCCCTTGAGAAGGTCGAGGTGATCTGTCTTCTTGAACTACTGCAGTCTATGTTGACATTAAAGTTTATTACTGGTAGTCCAGGACGTTTCGACTCTTTGAAGTTTCACACGCATTTTTAAATGCACTTTTGTAGTATTTTCATTAAAGATGAACATAACTCGTTCGTTTTCTAACATTGTGAGGAAGCTCCACTTACAATGCCAAAGAAACTAAACTGTAAATGTTTAAACTGCAGTCTGTTGGCATAAGAGATGTGCTATAAAACATG
Source organism: Rhincodon typus (assembly GCF_021869965.1). Taxonomy (NCBI): domain Eukaryota; kingdom Metazoa; phylum Chordata; class Chondrichthyes; order Orectolobiformes; family Rhincodontidae; genus Rhincodon; species Rhincodon typus. Next base: position 31,735,105 of record NC_063336.1, read on the forward strand.
CAGGTGCATTGTGATACATTGCTGTGCTTATCATTTGAATGTGGAATTATAAGTGCATCAAGGGCAAGGGACTGGATGTAGATATGATAAAAAGAAAATTCTAGCCAAACTTGTGATGTCTTTGAACAGTTGGAAGAAGGTAACTGGAGCTGAATGACTGCAATCAACTATTTCAATCTCAGACAACTAATATGCACAGATGTAAGCATGTTAAAAATCTTTTAATCAAATGTAGAAGTGCATCTGTTTCCTCTATAACGAACAACCTATTGTTCTGTTGAAAATAAGGGTCTAAAAGGCAATATTTTTACTGTTCAAACACGGACCCATCAAATGTGGATCTACCTCAGTATTATTTGACAGGGCTCTGAGTTCACTTCTAACATTTCAATTCCCCTTACTGAGAGAGATTTCAGACAATGTCCTTTAAGATGTGTAGAAGGGAGGACCAGATGAGCCTGCAAGTTCAGCCATATCCCACAAATCTGTCAGTATATTACCGGACCCCGACAGGAGTATTCAATAAAAACTGAATATAGAAACACAGCATTCATCCTTCCATGACTAAAGAAGGTCCTTAACTCCTTGTAACCCACAAGGTATGTCAGTACACTTAGCTCTCTGACTAATCTCGTCTCAGCAAATAACAATGATGCACACATGAATAAATAAAACTAATGTCAAATACTTCCAAGTGAAATTTAATTTTAAAAAATGTCCAAGACAACTTTGTGCTCTTAACTCTTATGTCGAAGGTAAAGGAGTCAGCAGGAAAGTTCTGGCTGTGGTGCAGCATCTTCCTGTTTGACCCAGCAGTCATTAAAAGCCTAATTCTAGCTGCAGCATTGTCAGGTATCAGTGAGTTTCTCCAAGGGAAAACATCACCTACTGCAGAATTCTACATGGCATGCATACTGCCATCACTTTAAATGTTAATTGTAATCATGTGGAAATGGGAAAAGCAAGAAAATGGAAGTCGCATACAGTTGTAGTCCAGTCATTGGGAATGATGCACAGATAAAATTAACTCCATAGAGTCTTTTTTGCCAATTAGTAAAGAATTTCCTTCAATGTATTGCAAGCAAATCTTCATTCACACCAATATTATGACAGTGTATAGCCTATGCATGCTGTAACTCAGAAGCTTTATAACATGTGCAAAACGAGCCAGAATTGTGATTATTTGTGATCATTACTTCCCTGGATAAGTACAGCCACAACAACAGTCATGAACCTGAACAATATCCTATTCATAAGTCCATAGGACATAGCAGCACAATTAGGCAATTCAGCCCATCACATCTATCCACCATCGATCATGGTTGATATCTTCCTCAATCCCATTCTCCTGCCTTATTCCCGTAACTCTTGATTTCCTTATTAATCAAGAACCTATCTATCTCTGTCTTAAAGACACTCAATGACTTGGCCTCTACAGTCTTCTGTGGCAATGAGTTCCACGGATTCACCACCCTTTGGCTGAATAACTTCCTCCTCATCTCAGTTCTGAAGGGTCATCCTGAGGTCACTCTGAGGATGTGCCCTTGGGTCCTAGTCTCACCTACTAGTGGAAACATCCTGTCGTCCTGTATCTGCCAGTGGATCAGGATCTGACCTTTTCACCACTGAAATATTGTGGTTGCAAAATATATGAGGTGCATATCTCACTAAATTAACTTCAACGGTTTCCTGGTCGTCTGCAAATTTTAAAAACAAGAGCAGCAATATTGTGGGAATAACTGTTTGGTGCAAATGCCTTTCGGAGTCACACATCATCCTGGCAAATGAGGACATGTATCACTCTCTCTTTATTGTTGGATCAGTATTCTGATAATTCAAATATAATATAGGTGCACCACCACTATCAAAGGGACTTATAAACAATTTTAAAAATTAGACCTGCTTACTTTCATATACACTATGACAGTCCATCTCCTTCCTTGAATAATTAATTTCTTTAAATTCTAGACAATCACATAGAATTGCAGCAGTGTGAAGTAAAGAACAATGAGTAGGTTTTAGTCCAACTCATCTTCATAAATTGTGCATCAGCCCAGAAACTTGACTGCCAATAAAAATAGGAAGGGCTGGAGCAACTCAGCAGGTCTGGCACTATCAGTGAAGAGAAACAATTCAAATCAAATATGAATCATATTCACAACTGAAGGGAGGAAGAAATGCGAGGGATATTGTCATTTTAATTCACCACCTTGCTCTCAAGATCACTCTGCTGTCCTCCAGCTGCTGACACAAGCTGCAGGTATAGCACCTCATCTTCCAATTAGGTACTTTGCAGCCTTTTGGACTCAACATTGAGTCAACAACTTCAGACATGAACTTTGTCCTCCATTTGGATGTTTTCTTTTAGCCAAGGCCAGTCTGCCTTGTTTTTATGTTTTTGATTTCAGATAGAACTGTTCATAATTTTGCCATTAACACCTACTCTAGACCAATGCTTTGTTTCTTTTCTACAACTGCTCTCACTCCATTGCCTTTGTTCAATGACATTTTTGATCTTTATTTTAATTTATTTTAATTTTATTTTATGCCGTCTTTTTCCACTTGAATAATATTCAGCTATTTTATATTCCTACCAAAGTGCATAACACCACAATTTCCCACAATATACTCCTCTGCCAAGCTTTTGACCGCTCACTTGACCAGTTTACATCCCTCTGCAGATTCTTTTCGTCATCCTCACCACTTGCCCTTGCACCTACTTTTGTCTCATCTGTAATCTTGGCAATTGTACTTTCACTTCTGTCATCCAAATTATGAATAGGTGGGGAATAGGTGAGGTGCCAGCAAACTGGAGGGTAGCTAATGATGTGTCATTATTCAAAAAAGGCTGCAAGGAGAAGTGAGGGAACTACATACTATTGAGTCTAACATCAGTGGTGGGTATGTTGTTGGGGGGGATTTCTGAAAGATAGTATCTACAAGGACTGATTAGTCAGCATTCTTTGTGCATAGGAAATTGTGTTTTACAAATTTGATTGAGCTTTTTGAAGAAGTGACCAAAAAGATGGATGAAGTCAGAGTGGTCAACGTTGTCTATACGGACTTTAGCAAGGCCTTCAACAAGGTTCCGCATGGCAGATCGGCTCGTAAAATTAGATCACATGGGAGCCAGGGAGATCTAGCCAATTGGATACAAACTTGGCTTGACAGTAGGAGACAGAGGCTGGTGGTAGAGGTTTGTTATTTATGCTGGAGGCCTGTGACCTGTGGTGTGCTGCAAGGATTGGTGCTCAGTCCACTGTTGTTCATCATTTCTGTAAATGATCTGGATGAGAATAAAGGAAGCATGGTTAGTTCGTTTATGGATGACACCAAAATTGATGTTATAGTGGAAAGTAAAGCAGGTTATCTAAGAGTACAACGGGATCTTGATAAAGTGGGCTAGTGGGCTGAGGAATGGCAGATGGAGTTAATTCAGATAAATGTGAGGTGTTGTATTTTGGTAAAACAAACTAGGGCAGGACTTTACAATAAATGGTAGGACCATGGGGAATATTGTCGAATAGAGAGACATAGGGGTGAAGTTCCTTGAAAGTAGAGTCACAAGTAGATAGGGTGGTGAAGAAGGCATTTGGCATGCTTACCTTCATCGGTCAGAGCATTGAGTACAGGAGTTGAGACATCATATTACAGCTGTACAAGACATTTGTAGGGTCACACATTTGGAGTACTGTATCTGGTTGCCCTGCTATAGAAAGGGTGCTATTAAACTGGAAAGGATGCAGAAACAATTTACAAGGATATCACTGGTTTGAGTTATAAGAAGAGGCTGGGACTTTTTTCCCTGGAGTATAGGTTGCTGAGAGTTGACCTTATAGATGTTTGGAAGATTATGAGAGGCATAGATAAGGTGAATACCCAGTGTTTATTCCTCAGGGTAAGGGAGTCCAAAATTAAAAGGCATAGATTTAAGGTGAGAAGGAAAGATTTAAAAGGGACCTGAGGGGCAACTTTTTCACAAAAAGGGTGGTTAGGTCCCTTTCACCTTGAACCTATGCCCCTCATGATTTTATAAACTTCTATAAGATCACCCCTCAGCCTCCTACAGTCAAACTGATAACCCCTTGTGAAAATTGCACCTCACCTTCTCCTAAAATTGCATTTGTGAAAATTGCTGGAATGTTGAAGCAATAATGGCACAATGATGTCAGTGTTAAAGGAAGGAGAGTGGACTAAGAGAGTGGAGAGAGACGGAGACAGAAAGAGTGAAAAAATAAGAAAACTTATGAAAAGAACAAGTCGAGAAAATGGACTTTGTAATCCAGTTGAGTGTTGGAAATTGACATATTGGGCCTTGAGAAGTTAATGAATGAATGAGCTTCGGTTGTGGGTTAAAAGTGTTGGAAAGGATTATAAGAGATAGGATTTATAATCATCTAGAAAGGAATAATTTGATTAGGGATAGTCAACACGGTTTTGTGAAGGGTAGGTCGTGCCTCACAAACCTTATTGAGTTCTTCGAGAAGGTGACCAAACAGGTGGATGAGGGTAAAGCGGTTGATGTGGTGTATCTGGATTTCAGTAAAGCGTTTGATAAGGTTCCCCATGGTAGGCTATTGCAGAAAATACGGAGGCATGGGATTGAGGGTGATTTAGCGGTTTGGATCAGAAATTGGCTAGCTGTAAGAAGACAGAGGGTGGTGGTTGATGGGAAATGTTCATCCTGGAGTTCAGTTACTAGAGGTGTACCTCAAGGATCTGTTTTGGGGCCACTGCTGTTTGTCATTTTTATAAATGACCTGGATGAGGGCATAGAAGGATGGGTTAGTAAATTTGCGGATGACACCAAAGTCGGTGGAGTTGTGGATAGTGCGGAAGGATGTTGTAGGTTACAGAGGGACATAGATAAGCTGCAGAGCTGGGCTGAGAGGTGGCAAATGGAGTTTAATGCGGAAAAGTGTGAGGTGATTCACTTTGGAAAGAGTAACAGGAATACAGAGTACTGGGCTAATGGTAAGATTCTTGGTAGTGTGGATGAGCAGAAAGATCTCGGTGTCCATGTGCATAGATCACTGAAAGTTGCCACCCAGATTGATAGCGTTGTTAAGAAGGCGTACAGTATGTTAGGTTTTATTGGTAGAGGGATTGAGTTTCGGAGCCATGAGGTCATGTTGCAGCTGTACAAAACTCTGGTGCGGCCGCGCTTGGAGTATTGCGTACAGTTCTGGTCACCGCATTATAGGAAGGATGTGGAAGCATTGGAAAGGGTGCAGAGGAGATTTACCAGGATGTTGCCTGGTATGGAGGGAAGGTCTTATGAGGAAAGGCTGAGGGTTTTGAGGCTGTTTTCGTTAGAGAGAAGGTTAAGAGGTGACTTGATAGAGACATACAAGATCATCAGAGGATTAGATAGGGTGGACAGTGGGAGCCTTTTTCCTCGGATGGTGATGGCTAGCATGAGGGGACATAGCTTTAAATTGAGGGGTGATAGATATAGGACAGATGTCAGAGGTAGGTTCTTTACTCAGAGAGTAGTAAGGGCGTGGAATGCCCTGCCTGCAAAAATAGTAGACTCGCCCACTTTAAGGGCATTTAAATGGTCATTGGATAAACATATGGATGATAACGGAATAGTTTAGGTTAGATGGGCTTCAGATTGGTTTCACAGGTCGGCGCAACATTGAGGGCCGAAGGGCCTGTACTGCGCTGTAATGTTCTATGTTCTATGAACGGCAAGGTAGATGTGTGAAATGTTTAGACTGGGATATTGTTCTGATGGCACTGACCCCAGTGACAGGCTTGAAAGCTGCAGCAATCCTGCTTTCAACATTTCTGGGATCCACTAACTTGATTTTACATCCACTCGGCAACCAATAAATGTAACTGGGGCTCCCCTTTCTTCAAAGGGCAAGGTCCCATCTCCAGGAGGTGCTGGCCAATCAGTGGGCCAACATGTGCTAGCCATTGCTGGGAAGGTATCAAGCCTAAGGAAGGAACGTGGACAACACACTTAGAACAAGATAAGTCAAATTGAGGTCATCAAGGCAGTAGTCTGCACAGGGTGAAAAGTGAAGGCTAGGACTTGCTGCAGGGATGGAAACTGGTAGTAGGTGAGATGGTGGGGAGTGTCTGTGGAGTCCTATAGGGTTCTGTGCAGAAACGGCTCATTACTACCCTTATTTTACAAAGATAACACAGAAGCACTATGACCTGTATCAGGGGCTTCTTGGGTCCCAAATTTACCTAAAAAATGTAATACCTCATTTTCCTTGTATGTTTTGCCACCATCAATTGTGGTTGCATAAAATTGGCATTAGGCCCCTCCATATTAAAGAGGAGCTATCATGCCTGTCATTGCTCTCCTCAGATATTGTGAATTGCTCTGGGATCATAAGAACATAAGAACTAGGAGCAGGAGTAGGCCATCTGGCCCCTCGAGCCTGCCCCGCCATTTAATAAGATCATGGCTGATCTTTTTGAGACTCAGCTCCACTTACCCGCCCACTCACCATAACCCTTAATTCCTTTACTGTTCAAAAATTTATCTAGCCTTGCCTTAAAAAAATCAGCAAGGTAGCTTCAACCACTTCACTGGGCAGGGAATTCCACAGATTCACAACCCTTTGGGTGAAGAAGTTCCTCCTGACCTCAGTCCTACATCTGCTTCCCTTTATTTTGAGGCAATGCCTTCTAGTCCTAGTTTCACCTGCTAGCGGAAATAACCTCCCTGCCTCCACCTTATCTATTCCCTTCATAATCTTATATGTTTCTATAAGATCTCCCCTCATTCTTTTGAAGAACATTTGTTAGCTCTAATTTTCTGCTGCCAATGCAGCCTTGAATCAAACTACCCCCCAAAAGATTACGTAAATCCTTCACTTTTTTGGACATGGAGTGTCTAGATGCTCTTGGCCCCACATCATTTCTACTGGCTGCTACACACTGTCCTTTAGCAGCCCTTCCCTCTCCACAACCTCCACCTTCTGGAACTTACTATGATTTTTGTACTATTGCCAAGAAGATAAATATTTCGTGCCCTTGGAATGATTATTGATTTTGAGCTTAAAATGCCACCAATTGCCACATTTAAAAAATCCGAAGTTAATTTAAAAAAAAATTCGAACAATTTGCAAATCAATTTGTAAATTTAATTTACTTAGATTTTGCGATTCATGCGTCTCACTGAGGCTGGCCTGTAGATGTAAATTTATAATATTATATGACAGTTTTATCCGGAAATAACAGCCTTCAGAAAGGAGATTGCATTTCCATTTATGGGATCATTATAAATGTTAGCTGATGGACATCAGTGATAAAAAACTACTTGCAGTGAGCAAGGATGCACGTACTAAAGTGCACTGCAGGTCAGACACAGTAGCTTATCTTTAGCCAGAACCTGCTCTGCCATTTAGGAAATAAATATGTTCAATGCTTCCAATAGGAAGCCAAACCAAACATATATTGATCTTGGACTTTGCCCATGGTGAAATGACAAATAAAGGAGAGGGCTGTATACTGCACACATGATCAGATATCGTGGAGTGCCATATTGCAGAGTCTTCTTTGAGTCACACAAACTAAATAAGTATTTTTTTAAACAAAAAAAGCTTTCTCCTATACATTTCCCTTTCCCATCTTCAGTGGCCCTTCAACATTGCACATCATCTTCTTTTAAGAGAAAACTGAGCCATGTCTTAGTTCAGATGATTTAAGGTTAAGAAAGTCGACAATTTCAATATTGTCTTTAACCAGATCTACCTCCGCTGGAGGGAAAAAGCTCAGTTTTACATATCCAGAAAAAAAGGAGTTTTACAGGGGATGTGAGAATTTTCTTTTCACCCAGAGGTGAATCTGAAACTCAATGATTTTAAGGGTAGCAAAGGGAGAAACGCTCATAATGTTTAAGTATTTAGATGTTCAATTGCAATGTCAAGGCATACAAAGCCATGGGCCAAGGGCTGGAAAATGGGATTTGAATAGTTTAGGTAGTTGTTGTTGACTGGCGCAAATTTGGTGGGCCAAAGGGCCTTTTTCTGTGCTGCAGACATCTATGACTCTACTTCAACCTTATGTATATCTAATGACACTGCCACTATTCCCTTCTGAGTTAGAGAGATTCAAAGTCACACAACCCTCTGAGAGAGAAAAAAACCTTTTTTTTATTCATTTGTGGCATGTGGGTGTCATTGGCTGGCCAGCATTTATTGCGCATTCCTGGCTGCCCTTAGGTGGTGAGCTGCCTTCTGGCACTGCTACAGTCCATGTGACCCATAATGCCCTTAGGCTGGGAATTCCAGGATTTTAACCCCATGACATGAAGGAACAGCGGTATATTTCCAAGTCAGGATGATGAGTAGCTTGGAGGGGAGTTTGCAGGTAGTGGTGTTTCCATCTATCTGCTGCCTTTCTAAATGGTACTGGTCATGAGTTTGAATAGTGTTATGGATCTTTAGTAAATTTCTGCAGTTCATCTTGTAGATAGTACTCAGTGCTGCTACTGAACATCTTTGGTGGAGGGAATGGATGCTTATGGATATGTTGTCCATCAAGTGAGCTGCTTTGTCCTGGATGGTGAAAAGCTGCTTGAGTGTTGTTGGAACTGTACTTATCCAGACAAGTGGGGAATATTTCATCACACTCCTAATTTGTGTCTTGGAGATGGTGGACAGGCTTTGTGGAGTTAGGAGGTAAGTTACTTGTTGCGGTAGTCCTAGCCTCTGACCTGCTCTTGTAGTCACAGTGTTTATGTGTTGAGTCCACTGGAAGTTTTGGTGAATGGTAGCTCCCAGGATGTTGATAGTGGGGGATTCGGTGATGGTAACACCATTGAGAGTCAAGGGTGGTGGATAAATTGACTATTATTGGAAACGGTCATTGTGTGTCATTTGTGTAGTGCAAGTGTTATTTGTCGGCCCCAAACTGGATATTGTCCAGATCTTGTTGCTTTTGAACATAGACTGCTTCAGTATCTGAGGAGTCGTGAATGTGCGATTATCAGTGAACATCCCCACTTCATACATACTTTCCTACCTAACCTTGTGTCATCTGAAAAGTTAGCTACCATACCTTGTTCTCCTCAGCTAAGTCATTGACACAAATTTTAAAAGATTGAAGCCCCAGTGCCTATCATCACATCTGCCATTCAGAAAAAAGCCCATTTATATTTCTCTTTTCTCCCAGCCAGCCAACCTCCTTTCTATGCTAAAATGTAACCTCCGATATCATAAGCTCCTTTTCTATTGATAGCCTTTGATGTGACACTGTTACAAGTCTTCTGGGAATCCAAGTACAGTAGGTCAATTCCCACCACACACACACAAATATCCACAATGCATATTACTCCTCAAATTGGTTAATTGGTCACGAAACCATGCTGACTTCCAGATCACCATGGGTTTTTCTAAGTACCCAGCTCTAACTCCTTAGTGATCGATTCTAACTCATTCCCCATAATAGACAACAAGTTAACTGGCCTGTAGTTTCCTGTTTTCTGCCTATCTCTATGCTTAAATAGGGTGATTATATTTGTTACTTTCTAATCAACGGAACCTTTCTCGAATCTTGAGAATTTTGGAAAATTAGTATAAATGTGTCTATCAGTTCATTAAAAGTAACATTGCCGCAGTCCTACCAGACCATAGGGCTGTTCTCAGAAAGAGAGAGAGAGAGACAGCTGGGCCACAAAACCTCAGGCAAGGGAGGGTGTGAGTAGGAGAATTCTTCAAGGTAAGCTCAGCTGCTGCAGGAATTGAAGCCATGCTGTTGGAATCAGTCTAAATCACGAACCAGCCATCTAGTAAACTGAGCTAACCAACTCCAATAGCCACCTCTTCTAAGACCTTAAGGATCATGTCAATCTGGGCAACTCCATTAGTTTGTTTATTAGCATTTTGTTAGTAGTTGTTCTTTCACCAAATTCATCTCTTCGTCCACCTCTTAATTTACAGCTTTTACTGAGATTTTTTTGTATCCTTGACAGTGAAAACAAAAGCAATCTATTTATTCATTTTGTCTGCCATTTCTTTAACATCTACTATTTCCCTATTCTCATTCTTAGGTGATGAATATTCATTTTACTTCCTCTTTTCCTTTTAAGATACCTATAGAAAGTCTTGCTAACCATTTTTACATTTCTGACTATCTTCCTCTCATACACTAATTTGTTTCTGCTGATTAATCTTTTAGTCCTACTCTGTTGTTCACTTTGGCCATACACAGATGAGCATGCTTTATTACATCAAGTAATTTTCAAGGAAAAAAAAGTTCTGATACAAAAACATTATGCCAAGATATCATGTCCGTATTATAGCAGACACATGCCAATATTTCTGTCTCAGGCCTGCTGCAGTACTCCAGAGAGCTCAACGCATGTTAATGGAACAACATCTCATCTTCTGCCTAGTGTCTTACAGCCTCAGGACTCAACTTTTTTGGGAGGTCTAATAAGGGAAGGACATATACAATGATTGGTAGGGGCCTTGGTAGTACTGAGGAACAAAGGGACCTTGGTGTTCAAGTCCCACAGATCCGTGAAGGTGTCGGCACAGGTAAACAGGGTGGTGAAGTGGGCATACGGGATGTTTGCCTTCATTAGCCGGGGATGTAGAATAAAAGTGCAAGGAAGTCTTATTACAATGCTATAAAACATTGGATGGGCCACAGATGAATATTGTGTGCTCTTCTGGTTGCTGCACTGTTGGAAGGATGTGATTACACTGGAGATGATGCAGAAAAGATTCACCAGGAGGTTGCCTGGGATAGGAAGTCTCAATTATGAAGAGAGACCGGATGGGCTGGATTTGGTTTCCTTGGAGCAGGGGAGCAAGGGGTGATCTGATTGAGATATACAAACTTACGAGAGGCATGGACAGAGTAGATCATAAGAATCTTTTCCCTTTGGCAGATATGTCTAAGACCAGAGGGCATAAGTTTAAGGTGAGGAGTAAGTAGTTTAGAGGAGACCTGAGAAAAAAACATCACCCAGAGAGTGGTAGGAATGTGCTGTCTAAGAGAGTGGTGGAGGCAGGAAATCTTGAAACATTTAAGAAATATCTGGGTGAGTTCTTAACGTGCCAGGGCATAGAATTCTATGGACCAAGTGCAGGTAAATGGGATTAGTATGGTTTGGTGTTTGTTGGTGGGCATAGACATGTTGAGCCGAAGGGCCTGTTTCTACGCAGCATGACTCTACAACATTGAGTTTATCAATTCCAGTATGCAAACACCTTCTTCCTCTATATTTGTTACCACAGGCCCCAGCCCATCCCAACACTAGGTCCTGTTTTATATGGGTTGCTCCCAGGACAGCTAAGCCAGTTTCAACTGTTTACACTTCTCATTAGCACCCTGTCTAACATTTATGTCTCTCTTGGGTTATTGTTAGTAACCTCTTTGTTTGCCTAGCCATATTTTCTGTCTCTCTGGGCCTCATCTCCATGTTAGGACCTGAAACATTGACTTTCTTGCTCCTCAGATGCTGTCTGACCTGCTGTGTTTTTCCAGCTCCATATGTTTTGACTCTAGCTTCCAGCATCTGCAGTCCTTTCTATCTCCATGTAGTCTACTTACTCTCCAACACTGTCATCAGTATACTATCACCCTCTCCCAACTATTTTCAGTTCTGATGAAGGGTCGCCAAACTCAAAACCTTAATTCAGTTTTTCTCTCTACAGATGCTATCAAACCCGTTGAGTTTTTCGCACTTTCTGTTTTTGTTTCAGATTTCCAGCATCCACAGTTCTTTGTTTTTGTAATGGAAAGTCTTGCTAAAACTATACAAGGCAATTGTCAGACCACAACTGGAACATTGCGCACAATTTTGGTCCACCTTACCTAAGGCAATGTATATTTCCATCGGAGGCATTGCAGAAAAGGTCACAAGTCTGATCCCAGGGTTTGGAGGGACTTTTCTTATGAAAAGTTGAGTAGGTTGGGTCTGTACTCATTGAAGTTTAGAAGAATGAGAGGTGATCTTACTGAAACATACAAGATTCTTAGAGGACTTGACAGGTTAGATGAGGAGAAGTTGTTTCCCTGAGTTGGAGAGTGTAGGACTAGAGGGTATAATCTCAGAATAAAAGTCACTGTTTAACGGCAGAAATAAGAGGAATTACTTCCCTCAAGAGGGTGGTGAATCTGTGGAATCTTTACCAGAGAGTGCTGCACCTGAACAGTCAAGGCTGAGATAGACATATTTTTAATGAGTAAGAGAATTGGGCTATGGGAAAAAGGTAGGGAAGTGGGGTTGAGGATTCTCAGAACAACCATATTCTCATTGAATGGCAGAGGAGATTTGATGGGCTGAATGGCCTACATCTTCTCATCTTAAGATCTTACGGAAAGTGAAATTAAGTCAAAATCAGTTTCCCTACAATATTATTTAATTGTTGAGGTGGTCAGAACAGCCAAATGGCTTATTCCTGCTCTTACCTCTTATGTTCTTATCTTCAGTCTACAATTTTTGATCCCTAGGTGATTGATTTTGTTTTAAATTAAATCATGGAAGCAAGGGATCAATCTAGAAACATATGGAAATTTGTCATATATCAAATGTTACAGACAAGGTAAAAGAGTAATATGGGAAATGAGGATCAAAGATTAGCAGGAATGATCAGAGAGAATAAAAACTAGGAATACATCAGCAATCAACACAACACATCACAAAGATAATAAAATTAAGGGAAAAAACTAAAGGTTCTGCATCGGAATGTGCACATTGAAGTAAATAAATATGGTCGAACAGCTATTAGAGACACGGCTGCAGGGTGACAAGAATTTGACCCTGAATATTGAGAGGTAGATGGCATTCAAGATAAATAGGAAACTAGATAAAGCTGAGAGGGTAGCATCATTAACGAAGGATGTTATTCGTGCAACAGTTGGAGATTACCTTGGTTCAGGAGAAGAGGATGTAGAATGGTTTAGATGGAAATGAGGAATAGTAACTGAATGAACTCATTAGTGGGAGTAAAAATTGAATCAGAGATAGTAGGAACTGCAGATGCTGGAGAATCCGAGACAACAAGGTGCAGGGCTGGATGAACACAGCAGGCCAAGCAGCATCATAGGAGCAGAGAGGCTGACGTTTCGGGCCTAGACCCTTCATCAGAAAAGGGGGAGGGGAAGGGGGTTCTGAAATAAATAGGGAGAGAGTGGGAGGCGGATAGAAGATGGATAGAGGAGAGGATAGGTGGAGAGGAAACAAACAGGTCGAAGAGGCGGGGATGGGGCCAGTAAAGGTGAGTGTAGGTGGGGAGTTAGGAAGGGGATAGGTCAGTCCAGGGAGGACGGACAGGTCAAGGGGGCGGGATGAGGTTGGTCGGTAGGAGATGGAGGTGCGGCTTGAGGTGGGAGGAGGGGATGGGTGGGAGGAAGAACAGGTTAGGGAGGCAGGGACGAGCTGGACTGGTTTTGGGATGCGGTAGGGGGAGGGGAGATTTTGAAACTTGTGAAATCCACATTGATACCATTGGGCTGCAGGGTTCCCAAGCGGAAACTGATATTCATTTCAAGCCCACCGACTCCCACAGCTACCTAGAATACTCCTCCTCCCACCCACCTTCCTGCAAAAATGCTATCCCCTATTCCCAATTCCTTCGCCTCCGCCGCATCTGCTCCCAGGATGAGGCATTCCACACCCGTACATCTCAGTTGTCCTCGTTTTTCAAGGACTGTAACTTCCCCCCCTCGGTGGTGGACTTTGAGATTACAAGGTGTAGAGCTGGATGAACACAGCAGGCCAGGCAGCATCAGAGGAGCAGGAAAGCTGATGTTTTGGGTCAGGACCCTTCTTCGGAAATGGGGGAGGGGAAGGGGACTCTGAAATAAATAGTCGGGGGCGGGGGTGGGGGGGGGGAGGCGATGATGGAAGGTGGATAAAGGAGCAGATAGGTGAAGAGGAGATGGACAGGTCAAAGAGGCGGGGATGGACCCAGTAAAGTGAGTGTAGGTGGGGAGTTAGAATGGGGATTGATCAGTCGAGAAAGACAGACAGGTCAAGGAGGCGGGGATGAGGCTGGTAGGTAGGGGGTGGGGGTGGGGGTTGGTCAGTGAGGTGGGAGGAGCGGATAGGTGAGAGAAAAGACGGACAGTTCAAGGAGGCGGGGATGAGCTGGGCTGGTTTTGGGATGAGGTTGGGGGTGGGGAGATTTTGAAGCTTGTGAAGTCCACATTCAGACCATTGGGCTGCAGGGTTCCCAAGCGAAATATGAGGTGCTGTTCCTGCAGCCTTCGAGTGGCATCATTGTGGCTCTGGAGGAGGCCCAGGATGGACATGTCGTTCAAGGAGTGGGAGGGGGAGTTGAAGTGGTTCGCGACTGGGAGGTGCAGTCGTTTGTCATGAACCGAGCGTAGGTGTTCCACAAAGCGGTCTCCAAGCCTCCGCTTGGTTTCCCCAATGTACAGGAGGCCACATCGGGAACAGCGGATACAATATACCACATTAAACAGATGTTCACCTGCACATCTGCTAATGTGGAAGGTGTTCTTGGGGCCTGGGCCATGGACAGCAGACAGTTGGAAATGGCCACATTTGGACTACTGTGTGCAGTTTTGGGCACCATATCTCAGGAAGGATGTACTGACCCTGGAGCGGGTTCAGAGGAGGTTCATGAGAATGGTCCGAGGAATGAAAAGCTTAACACATGAGGAACGTTTGAGGACTCTGGGATTATACTCATTGGAGTTTAGAAGGATGAGGGGGGATTTAATTGAAACTTCCAGAATACTGAATGGCCTGGACAGAGTGGATGTTGGGAAGAAGCTTCCATTGGTAGGAGAGACTAGGACCCGAGGGCACAGCCTTAGAGTAAAGGGAAGGCTTTTTTGAACGGAGATAAGGAGAAACTTCTTCAGCCAGAGAGTGGTGAATCAATGGAATTCACTGCCACAGAAGGCTGCAGAGGCCAGGTCATTGAGTACATTTAAGACTGAGAGAGATAGGTTCTTGATTACCAAGGGGATCAAGGGTTGCAGGGAGAAAGTGGGAGAATGGGGTTGAGGAACTTATCAGCCATGATTGAATGGTGGAGCAGACTCGATGTGCTGAATGGCCTAATTTCTGCTCCTATGTCTTATAGTCTTACGGTCTTATGGATGACCTCAAGTTTACCGAGAGTAGAACATGGGAAACCAGCCAGGAATGCCTTTGAATAGTCAAGTCTTAAAGCTGCAAAGGCATGACTAAGGGTTTCAGTAGTAGATGAGTTGAGTCAGGGACAAAGTTTTCTGATATTATAGACAAGAAAATAGGTGGTCCTGGTGATGGCACAGACATGTGATCAGAAGTCAACAATTGCTTCAGTTACCCTATAAATACCCAATCTTCATTAACCAACCAGCAATCTGAATTAATGGAATTAGGATGGCCAAACCTGCCACAAGCCATATCCATTTCCAGAAAAGGCCTAGCAGGCAAGTTGAGAATTTAAAAAAAAAATTCAGGTTTTGTGGGCCATGATCATCAGCAGTGCTCCTCCAAGACACACATGAACTTGGGCCTCCCTTGAACCAGGCTACATAAACCCCACCACCACTTTGGATTGTAGCCAGATCGATGCCACAACCATGCCTGTTGCGGCCTTTTGAAGCTTTCCTTGCTCTGCATTCCCACTCTTCACTAAGTCATGGCCCCAATTCCCCAATAGCTGCGAGGTACAGTCTCCAGCACTCAGATGAAGTT
Organism: Rhincodon typus; assembly: GCF_021869965.1. NCBI lineage: Eukaryota > Metazoa > Chordata > Chondrichthyes > Orectolobiformes > Rhincodontidae > Rhincodon > Rhincodon typus. The sequence goes on from NC_063336.1 coordinate 31,750,745, forward strand.
CTGGTGTTGAAATCAGCAAGGTCTCCTTATCCCATATTTTGCTGGCTTCTTTGACAAATTGTGGCCTCCACATAAATGTCAGGTCTGCAGAGTCTGTTTATTCTCCAACTGGCATGGAAGACAGTGTGTCTGGAAGATGGAACGATGCTAGGAATATTGGGGGTGAGGTATTCAAAGCGAGTGTTACACAGAAACTTGAAAATAGGTGCAGGGGTAGGCCATTAGGCCCTTTGAGCCTGCACCATCATTCAATATGATCATGGCTGATATTGCAATCTCAATATTCCATTCCTGCTTCCTCTCCATACCCCTTAATCCCTTTAGCTGCAAGGGCCACGTCCAGTTCCCTCTTGAATATATCTAATGAGCTGGCCTTGGCAGCTTCCTGTGGGAGAGAATTCCACAGGTTTACAACTCTCTGAGTGAAGAAATTCTTCCTCATCTCAGTCCTGAATGGCTTACTCCTTATTCTTATACTGTGACCCCTAATTCTGGACTTCCCCAACTTCAGGAACATTCTTCCCGCATCTAGCCTGTCCAGGCCCACCAGGGTTTTATATGTTTCTACAAGATTCCCCCTCATTCTTCTAAAGCACAAGCCCAGTCAATCCAGTCTTTGCTTATATGTCAGTTCTGTCTTCCTGGGAATCAGTCTGGTGATCATTTGCTGGACTCCCTCAATAGTAAGAATGTTCTTCCTCAGACTCGGAGACCAAAACTGCACACTATACTCAAGGTGTGGCCTCAGCAAGGCCCTGTATAACTTCAGCAAGACATCCTTACTCTGATTCTCAAATCCCCTCACTATGAAGGCCAACATGCCATTAGCTTTCCTCACTGCCTGCTGCACCTGCATGCCAACCTTCAGCGACTGTTCCACCATGACATCCAGGTCTCATTGCACCTCACCTTCTCCTAAAATGCCATTATTCAGATAATAATCTGCATTCCTGTTTTTGTGATCAAAGTGGATAACCTCACATTTATCCACATTATATTGCATTTACCAAGTATTTGCCCACTCAGCCAGTTTGTCCAAGTCACCCTGCAGCCTCTTAGCAGTCTCCTTCCAGTACATCCTGCCATCCAGTTTAGTGTCATCTACAAATTTGGAGATATTGCATCCAATTCCTTCATCCAAATCGTTAATGTATATTGTGAACAACTGAGGTCCCACCACTGAACGCTTCGACAGCCCTCTTGTCACTGCCTTCCCTCTGAAAAGGACCCACTTATTGCACCTCTCTGCTTCCTGTCTGCCAAACAGGAATTCATATGAAATCTTCAGAAATATACCCGACCAGAGTTGGTAATCCATTTCTGCTGGGTTGTTACTGCTGGATACTTAGTCTATTGTAACGGGCAGATCACATTCACATACACATGACGAGCTGTCTACTTGGAACAGTTGGCTTGAGGCAGCTCACTAGGATTTGACTATCAACCCTTGTGTACGTTGTCTGGAGAAAGTCAGCTGGGTTTTTACCTAACATGAATGGGGAGGAGTATAATGTGACAGACAGAAATTATTTTTGTGCAACCTTCAGAAGGCATCAAAAAATATCTTACACTTACCTATATAAGTCATTGTTTCATGTCAGTTTTATTGACCAGATGTCAGTACTAAGCACTCCATTTTGATCTCCCACTAGGGAAGACAATGGCCTCGTGGTATTAGATTATTGATCCAGAGACCCAGGCAGTGTTCTGGGAAGCCTGATTCAAATCCTTCCACGGCAGACTGTAAATTTGAATTCAACTAAAAATCTGCGATTAAGATTCTATTAATGACCATGAAACTGTTGCTTTTAGGGGAAAAACCCATTGATTCACTAATGTCCTTCAGGAAGGAAACTGTTGTCCTTACCTGGTCAGATCTACATGAAACTTCAGGCTCACAATGTGACTGACTCTTAACAGTCCCCTGTGCAATTAGGCATGGGCAATAAATGCTGCCTAGCCAGCAATATCCATATTCTGTGAATGAATTAAAAGAAAAATCTAAAGGAGGGAGTCACTATGCTAGTGGTACTTTAACTTTAGAGATAATTATGTTGGAATGTAATGTGGTATTGCATGGTCTGTGTGGATCAATCTGCTTTATAAACTGAGCCACAGTGGCGTGACTGCCCTGTTAAACCTTGATAATGTTGTCTCAACAGGCAGCTGAATTGTTTCCAATTTCATATAAACATTTTTGCAAGCTGAATGATAAAACTTGCCTTTTTGACCCTGTGATTTTTCATTCTTTTGGGGAAGCTCTTGACCTTCACTCCATAGCTGACTCCTGCTGGTCGAAATAAATCCGAAGTTTCCACTTTGGGGTGCTGCGGATGTGAACCCGCATTACCCAATTCTAATATTCAATGTATCAGTGTGTTGCATTACTGACTGCCAGGTTTTCAGAAACACATCAATTAAATCTTAACTTTTAACATTGACTTCATGATAATAGAAGTACTTCCAAAGGAAATGGAACTGACAGTTACATGTTGCATTTTTGGCTTGGCTGTTTTCAAGGACAGCATGAATTTGATAAAACTCTCATGACTGTAAAAGAATTACGTCACCTTAGTTGGCAGCATGAAGAGGTCGTTGGTACCAAGGTACGGATGTCTCCTTCACAGCAGCATACACGATGACCAATAATATATCCTCTATTAACCTTGTGGAGATAAAGCTCTCACTATTTCTGTCATTCAGAGAAATTGGATAACCAATCAACATAGAAAAAGAAATGAAATAATCAGTCACGCCTCACTTGTCTTTAAATGGTAGTCGAGTGCAGGTGAAGTTCAAGGTACTTTTACAGCAGGGTTTCACTGAGCCTATAAAAGCAGAGTTCAGTGACTGTGAAGGCAGATAAGCTTCAGAGATTGCAGGCAGTTAACAATGGCTTGTGTATTCCAGTCAGTGAGTTTTGATAAATGCCAATGTGGGCAGAGATCACACAGCAGCATACTCTACAGCATTCTCAACAAAGATCATCCCAGCGAATCAAGCTGGTGCCACTATCGACATCACCATCACTCCTCAGCTCCTGGATGCTCCTGTGAGTTTAGAAGGAAAGTTGTTCTCAAAATGCCTGAACTCACTTGCAGACGAGCCTCACAGGTGCTCCTAAAGACTTTGACTTTCATTAAGAACTTGCCCTCTTTTTGTCAACTACCTGAAGGTGATCAGGTCCTGCTGGTGCAGAATTGTTGGGCTCCGCTCTTTGTCTTGGGGTTGGCCCAGGAAAGAGTTGACTTTGAAGTGACTGAGGCTGTGGCACCCAGCTTGCTGAGAAAGATTCTCTTGAATCAGAAAGTGATGGATGGGCAGAACTCGGAGACAGCCTTGAATGCCACTTCTCTGGTAGAAGTTCAAAAAGTGAAGATATTTCTTATGAAGCTCTGGAACATGGATGTCAGCAACAAAGAATATGCATATCTCAAAGGCATTACACTTTTCAACCCAGGTAAGAAAGAAACAGAATTTCATTAACAATGCTGACTTGCCTTTATAATTATTTCTCACAAAATAGATAATTCTTAAATTTTTCACAAAGTAATTGGGCAATTCTCTCTCAGGTTGTTCCTTGTCTGATTAAACCCTCTGCACTCAGAAAATCCTTTTTCGTTGTAGAGGGTTGTATCACTCCTGATGGTTTACTACTGAACACTTGACAACATTCCTGGTTTAGCCATGAGGAGTTCCGTAGTGATTCAGGCCCATATGCTCACAACTAGTTAATGTAGCCGTTTGCGGGGGAGCCTCTTAATTTGGCAAGTTGGTTCCTTCATGTGTGGGCAACTTAAGGGGAAGTGGAAGGAAAAGCCCTGCAAACCTTTCAGTGATGTTGATGAAAGGCAGAAGGGAATCAAAGGGCTTAATATCAGAAGAGGTTGACATTCAAACTCAGGCAACCGACAAGGCAAAAAAAAAAGGACATGAGAAAGAGCAGGAAAATTAAAGTACAGGAGATAGCTTCAGTACAAGAAATAGGATCCTTATTAGTGCAACAGGTTGAATGGACTCTTTCTGTGCATAACTTTTATGATTCTCTGAAACAACACAAATTAAATTCTGACATATAACCAAAACAGCCAAAGCCAGAGGAAATCCTGCTAATTCCGGAGTGTTCTCATTAGATCACAGCTTATGCCACATCAGCAGCAGGCAAGCCCTAGTAGTGGTTCAGAAAAGAGGAATATGTTAATTCCTTAGCTACAACAACAATAATGACCAGTATTTATATAGCATCATTAACATAGTAAAACTTCCTAAAGTGGTCAAAGGAGCATTACCAACAAACACTTGACACTGAGTCACCAAGGGAAGTACTAGGGCTCAAATTAAAATACTGGTCAAAGTTTTACATTTTCACATTTTAAGGAATGTCTTAAAGGAGGGAAGTGAGGAAGAGAGGATGAAAGGGAACCTGTAGTTGGGGTGCACTTGGGTTTTGAAAATTTTAGAAGATGCTACATCAAAGATTACTGCACAAGCTAAGAGTACTTGATGTCAGGATAAAGACCGGTTAGCCATAGAAAGCAGAGAATAGGAATAAATGGGTCTCTTGCAGATTGGCAAACTATAGATAATGAAGCATCACAGGGATCAGTGCAAATTCTCAAGTGCTGACTATTGACGTTGGATGAAAGGACCAAAGTGTAGTAGTTAAATTTACCAATGACATCAAGACATGTAGGAAAATGATTTGTCAAGAATGTACAGAGTCTGTAAGGGACTATAGCTAGATTAAGTGAGTACGTAAAAGTTGGCATATTGGGTATAATGTGGGAAAATGTGAATTTGTCCATTTTGGCAGGACAATTAGAAAAGTAGTATTTTATTCAAATAGAATCAGATTGCAGAACATGTGGTTAGAGAGAGATCTAGGTCTTCTGGTACAAGAATAACAAATAGTTAGTATGGATGCACAACAAGTAGTCAAGAAGGCAAATGGAATGTTAATGTTTGTTGTAAGGGAAATGGAACATAAAAGTAGAGAAGATTTACTGCAACTGGACAGGGCCTTGGTGAGACTTTATCAGAGGTAATGTATGCAGTTTTGGTTTCCTTATTTGAAAAAAAACAATATCATTATATTTTAAAGAGCAGTTCAAAGATTTATTTGACTCCTTCATTCAATTAAGGGATTCATAGATCATGGAAGATCATAGAATCCCTACAGTGTGGAAACAGGCCCTTCGGCCCAACAAGTCCACACCAACCCCTGGAGCATCTCACCCAGGCCCATCCCCCTATAACCCACCTAAGCTACACATCCCTGAGTGCTATGGGCAATTTAGCATGGCCAATCCACCTAACCTGCACATCTTTGGACTGTGAGAGGAAACCGGAGCACCCAGAGGAAACCCATGCAGACACGGGGAGAACGTGCAAACTCCACACAGTCACCCGAGGGTGGAATCGAACCTGGGTCCCTGGTGCTGTGAGGCCGCAGTGCTAACCACTGAGCCACCATGCTGCCCTAAATTATGTTATTATGAAAGATTGAACAGGTTTGGCGTATACCTTATCAGAATAAAGTGATCTTGTTGAAACATTTAAGGTTCTGAAGGGACTAGAATGGGTGGATACTGAAAGGATGGTCCTTCTTGTTAAGGGAGACTAGAACACAGTTCTAGTGGGGTTAAGGGACACAGTTTAAGAATAAGTAGAGGAGATTTTTTTCTAAATCTCAAAGAGTTGTTAGTTTGTGGAAGTCTCTTCCCCAGAAATCAGTGGAGGCTGGGTCATGGAATTTATTCAATGCAGACTTAGATATATTTTTGATAGAGAGGGGAGTTAAGGGTTATGGGGGCAGACAAGAAAGTGGAATTGAAACCACAATCCGATCAGCCATGATCTTATTGACTGGTGAAGCAGGCTTGAAAGGCTGAATGGCCTGCACATATTGCTAAGTATGATGTTACGAGAGAATTTAAGATAGAACAAGTGAGGGACCTGGACAACTGAAGGCATAAGTGCCAGTGCTGGAGTGATTAAAGTCAGGAATGCTCAAAAGGCTAGAATAGGAGAAGTGGAGATATCTTGGTGGATTGTAGTGCTGGAGGAGATGGTGGGATATTGCCTGCCGTCTGGCAGATATCTTAAAGTGTCATTGATGGAGGCCTGGGGTGTTGTGTTGTCAGGTAAAATTTAATAATTCAGAAATATAGGGGAGGCAATTGCCAGTGGAATTATCACTGGACTGTTAATCCTGAGATCCAGGTAATATTCTGGGCACCCGGGTTCAAATCCCGCCACGGCAGATGGTGGAACGTGAATTCGATAAAAATCTGGAATTAAGAGTCTAATGATGATCATGAATCTATTGTCAATTGTCAGGTAAAACCCATCGGGTTCACTAATGTCTTTTAGGAACACATTCTGCAACCAAGAAATACAATACAAGTTTGACCTCCTTCTGCTGAGTTCCCAATATAGCGAGAGGAGAGCAGTTGGCTTATTCTCTAGAGTGCACAAACTGATCAGTGGTTCATGGTGAATACTGATGATGGGGTCCCTTTCATATGCAGAAGATGCATGATTCAGGGAGGAACAGTAAGGTGAAGGCAGGGTGGGAGTCAGAAAGAGAGAAGGAGTTTGTGTTCTCACTAAAAGCTCTAAATCTATGAAACATCTAGCATCCTCTTATAATTGCAGAAGTGTGTTTGTAGAACAAGAAAGATCATAATTCAGGAAAAGATGTTCCGCATGTTTTCACTATTAAAATAAGAAGTGATTATTGGGACGGTAGTGCTCTACCAGTTCATTTGTCATTTTATGCACAAAAATATTTGTGTTTTTTAAAAATAATTTATTAATCCTTTAAAGTAAAAATTTAATGCTCATTTTCATGTAAGATCTATTTGTTTTATACAGACTAACCGAAATGTTCAAACAGTCACAAATAACTATCTACCCCATCATGGCAAAGAATGTTCAGGAATTAATTTTGAACATTTTTCACTTAACGTTGTATACTTTACTTTTATATCTTGTGAGAGGATGTGGACAAAGATATCATAAATGATCCAACCAGAATGCTTTTATTCCTATTTCTCAGTGCATTTTCTCTTCTCTTGACCCCACTCCACGTATTGTTCATAGAATAAAAAGGTGAACAGTCCAACAATTCAGTGCTAGTCTCTGCTAATGCTCCAACTACCTGGAATTTATGAGAAGCTTGAAGTGTCTGAATCTTCAATACTTTCACTGATTCCTTGATGTGAAGTGTCTCGTCTCTACTTGGTATGTCCTCATCACGGGGCATGCTCAGTGAAATTTCTTGCCCAGTTTCCAGTTGCATTGTTTATAACTCATTATGCATGACCTGAAATATTTAATCAAACATATTTCACATCAAAGTTTTACAGATGACTTAAATTAAATAAATTTTAAACTAACTTAAGTTGCAGATAAGAAACTATCAATCGTTTAATGACAGATCTTAGATTCATGCTCATGCCTGTAGGTATGATTAATTCCCAAACTCAATCAAGTCATTTGAACGGTGGAGCAGGCTCGAAGGGCCAGACGGCCTACTCCTGCTCCTAGTTCTTATGTTCTTATGAGAAATTAAACCGAATAGCTATAAAAGGGAAAAGAGATTTTAAGTTGACTGTACATAGGATAAAATTTGCCTTGGACAGGAGCACAATTACATGTCATATCAGCTACCTGTTATGTATTGAATTGTAGTCCCTATGACTGCAAAAACTTTGAATATTGGCAGGGAGTATAAAGGCAGCTCATACAATACTACTCGTTTTGTACTACCAATGTTCTAACATTGATTTTCAAAACAGAACAGGGAGCATCTTTGAATTATTTTTTTCCGTTTTAAATGACCATTACCCTTTATCATCCTGTTTTACAGACGTTCCTAGCCTAAGGATGCCTCAGTATATCCTGGCTCTGCAGCAGGAAGCTCAGCACACCCTGAATGAATTCATCACAATGGTGAACAATGGAGATCAGGCGAGATTTGCTCAAATTCTACTGATTCTCTCCACTCTTAGAATGGTCAGCGTTACTTCTGTAACAGAACTTTTTTTCAGACCAGTCCTGGGCAAAGTGAACATGAATGAATTACTCTTAGAGATGCTCTGTGCAAAACTGAATTGAATTGTAAGAATGTTATCTGACACACTTGAATCTTTTCAATACTTTTGTAACTTGTGAATGTATTTTTTGTGTGTATGTAGCAAATCTGTAGCAGCTACCTGTGCAATATGTATAGTAACTGTCTTTGGTGTATGTACATAGAGGCATGTCATTAACAAGTGCTTATTTATGTATTTTGTTTAATAAAACTGGAGTTGCGAATCAACCTACATTAAATCCTATTTATTTTCTCAAGTTCTCATCTTTAAACATTCCTTATTTTTAAACTGTGTTCCTTAGTTCTAGATTACCCATGAGAGGAAAAATCCTCTCAGCATCTATCTTGTCAAGAACCCTCAGAATCTTTGATATTTTAAAAAGGTCACCTCTCATTCTTGTAAACTTCAATTTGTATAGGCTTAACCTGCTCAACGTCATTAGATGGACTCATCGTCTCACAATGAGTTGGATGAACCGTCTCTGAACTGCTTCCCAATGGAAGTGAGGCCATCTTGAGTAAGGTGAGCAAAACAGTAAAAAGGTGTATCCCATTAATGCTCAGCACAGTTGCATTAAGAGCTCTGCACTTATATATCCTTGCAATAATGGCCAACATTCCATTTGACTTCTTAATTTATTGCTGTATTTTAATGTTACTCTTTTGTGTACAACAGTATCTTAGATCCCATTGTTCTGCAGCATTCTGCAATAATTCTCCATTTAAATAATTTACTGCTTTTCTCATCTTCCTGCCATAGTGGTCAATTTCAAATTTCTCACAACATACCCAATCTTCCAATTCTCTATCCACTCACTTGGGTTTCCCTTTTTCAACCTCCTTGGTTGACTGTAACAAAGATTTAATGATCTTTTTAGCATGCAGCTATACCTCACTTTAATTAAAATATAGTTCTAAGGAGCTAATTGCAATGTTTTCTTGAAAGAAAGTTTTATCATTTATTAACCGCAAGAAAATTAATAAAGATACACATGCACATGTATGAAGTCAGACAGTGTCCAATATAAAAAGGGAAAAGATAAAAGAATATACAGTTTAGACTCCTTAGGGATATCCTAGGAGTGTTGGTTTTTAACCACAGACATCTGTCTTTCAATGTTTCTTTAATTAGTATTGTCAACGGTTACTTTTTCCTTCCTGAGTGACAGCAGAGAGAAAGAGAGAGCTTCTTCCAGTGCTATTACAAATCTATCTTCAAAGGCATTGTTTGAAGTACATCTTATTCATGTATTTCCATGTCCGGTGTCATTCATCCAAGCTGAATAATCACAGGCAAGTATTTCATTTCAAATATCTGAAATGTTTTACATAGCTGTAAATTAAAAATGAGTTGCATGTTTCTTCATATCTGACTGGTTTCAGTCTCTTTTGATAAAAGGGTCAATTTCACTTCAGACAATTTTGGTTACTTCACAAGGATTTTCTGGAGCTTAGACAACTTGCAGTCAGGTGGTCACTATGGCCATTTTAAATCATCACTTTCTTTTTTAAACAATTTCAGTCCGTTAAAGTTTCAGATATCAAGATCAGATGATAGAATTCAAATATATTGCCCATATCTTGCCACTATTGTGACACTTAACAGACTTTTGCATCCTCCTGACACCTTGCTTGCCTACCTGCCTTTGTATCATTAATAAATTTGGCTACAATACATTCAATAACTTAATCAATGTTATGAATAGAGGTCATAAACAATTGAGGCCCCGGAATTGATCCCTATGGCATTCCCCTATTACCATAGTTTGACAACTGATTGTTTGATTGATTTATTGTCACGTGTACCGAAGTACAGTGAAAAGCTTTGTTTACGAGCAGAACAGGTTGATCATAGTAAGCAAGGACGTACAGATCAAAAAGACTTAGACAGAGGTATACAGGTTACATATCATAGGGCTTGCGCTAGGCGAGATCAACATTAGCGAGATCAGCATTATTTGAGGCTAGAGTCCATTCATCAGTTTAACAATGACTGGGAAGAAGCTGTTCCTGAACCTGCTGGTGCATGTGTTCAGGCTTCTGTATCTTCTGCCTGATGGAAGAAGTTGTAGGAAATCATTACTGGGGTGCAATGGGTCTTTGATGATGTTGGTAGCTTTTCCATGGCAACGAGCGGTGTAAATGGAGTCCATGGATAGAAGTTGGCTTCCATCATGGTCTAGGCTATGCACATCACCTCCTGTAGTTTCTTACGGTCCTGGTCAGTGCAGCTGCCATACCAGGCCGTTATGCATCCAGATAGTATGCTTTCAATGGTGCATCTGTAGAAGTTGGCGACGGTCCTTATGGACATGCCAAATTTCCTGAGCCACGTGAGGAAGAAGAGGTGTTGTTAAGTCTTCCTGACCGTTACATCTATGTGGGAAGTCCAAGACAGTTGTTGGTTATTGTTAATTCAAAGAACTTGAGGCTCTCCACCCTCTCAACCTCAGTTCCATTGATGTAGATGGGGCATGTGTTCTCCTCCTTTCTTTCTGAAGTCAATGATCAGTTCTTTAGTTTTGCCGACGTTGAGACAGGGGCTGTTCTCATTGCACCACGTCACCAAGCCGTCTATCTCTCTTCTGTATTTTGACTCGTCGTTGTTAGGTATCCTTACTACTATGATGGTGTTGTCAGCGAACTTGTAGATGGCATTCATTCAGAATTTGTTAACACAGTTGTGGGTGTACAGGGTGCACAGTAAGAGGTTTAGGACACATCCTTGGCAGGGCTCTAGCGTTGAGTGTTATTGTGGAGCATGTGCAGTTCTCTGTCTTCACAGATTGTGGTCTGTGGGTCGGAAAGCTGAGGATCCAGCTGGAAAGGGAGGAGCCAAGAACCAAGGTCACGGAGTTTTGAGGTCAGTCTGGAGGGGATAATGGTGTAGTCAACAAGTGGGAGTCTGACGTAGGTGTCCTTGTTGTCCAGATGTTCCAGGAAAGAGTGCAGGGCTAGGGATTATCATGCCTTCCTGTTTCTTGTTAATTAGCCAATCATCCATCTGTGCTAATATGTCAAGTCCAATACTATGAAGTCTTATTTTGTTTAGTAACTGTTTATAGGGCACCTTATTGAATGCTTTGGGATACCCAAATACACTTCATCTATTGCAAAATATAACACAATAGGAACTGGGTATGTTTGTGCACAAAAGATTAGCATGAAAGTACAGCAAATAATTGGGAAGGCAAATGGAATGCTCGTCATTATTGCAAGGGCTGTGGAGCAAAGAAGTACGGAAGTCTTGCTACATTTGACTGGGCATTGATAAGGCTACACATGCGTGTTACATCCGAAAAGAATTTTAATAAATTTGTCAAACATAATTAGTAAGCTTATTAACAAATAAATTTGGGAAAAGAGCATTGGAGATTGTCCTAATTTATTATTACATAGCAGCCATGAGTTGTAATTCTCCTCCAAAGGTGGGTTTGATAGTTATGGAAATGTAATTGGACAGGAAGACAGTGGGTGTGAACACCTTCAGCTTCCTGCTTCTGCCCAGATAAGCACTGGGTCAGGAAGACTCATGGAAAACCTTTCCCACTCCACCACCAATTAAGTCCATAACTTGGCAAGGCAAGCAGTAGGACTCATTATGTGAGAAGTTTGAAAATCAATTGTTCCAGTGTTACTTGCAAAGTTCTGAGGGGCCCTGCATTCAAGACACTCAGTGCCTAATTGAGGGATATAGCATTTGGTTAAGGAGGTGTTCAAAGCTTCATCCTGGCCCCGTTGAGCCTGCAGCCCATTCCCCATGACTCCATCCAGCCATCTCCATTCTGCCGTCACTCATTTTTTGACCTGGGTGCCTTGTAGGTTATTAACCCTCTGGGAATGGCACAGAGTCTACAAATAGGATGTAAACTCCAAGGGAGAGTGGTGATTAAAGTTTTGGCAAAGATCTGTAGCTCGGGTAGTGGGTGAGATTATTGGCTTGTTCTCATTCAGACATTTCATCACCATGTTGGAGAGTGGTGAATGTATCCAGTGTATCTGGCTCCATGGCTTTGTGACAATGACCCAAGGACTCCAAAAGAAATTCCGCAGTTCCACCATCACAGAGAAAGAACTGGTGGAGTTGATGAAGATACTAAAAGAGGGGTCCACAATGAACAGGGGAATCCATCCACTGCCTTCAGGTTTTCAAAGATGGTGTTACGGTCCTTTCCAGGATCCATGCCCAAAAGCTGAGTAAGGAGTGAGCAGCAGATGGGATCCTCTTGAGTGCTCGTTGTCCTGGTTGGTTAAAAACAGGCATGGCAGGTCTCAATACCCCTGCGACAGTGGAAGAAGGGGCTATGACCCCAGTTTATTTATCTCTTCTCTCAGCAAGGGCAGAAGGTCCACATGGAAATTTACAAGCAATAAAATGGTTCAGGAATGGTACAACTTTAGGTTTTGGGCAGCAGGATGGCAAAGATACTGGAGGATAGAAGGAGCTGAAAATTATCCTCTATTTACTAATACAGGAACTGACAAATGGTAGTCTATAATTTAGCTCAGTAATTCTGGCTTTGTTTACATTGACTAACACTTATGTAATATCTTTTCCTCAAATATTTTCATTAAAATCAACAACCTCATTAAATGTGTTATCCATGACGTTCTCAGCATCATGGATGCTCCATAGTTAGTCCATCTACAGTTTTACCTGCTCTATGTGGCTGATTAGGAGCTGCAGCTAACCCACTCCTACATACATGGTGTTGTGGGTAAATTATCACAAGCTACTTATTATGAAATTTCACTGATAATCAAAGACTGAAACAATTATTTAAACTTTATTGCATATAGTAACTAAAATAAGACCCTTCAAGTAAGCAAGTTAAGCCTCACAAACACAATTTAGCAGTTACCCCATTAATGGTGGAATTTCACCGTGATTCCAACCAAAAGCACCTGTTTCTGGATATGTCTAGGGTTTGATTCTTGTGCTTGGATCTCCAGAGTTCTGCTGCTGAAGAGTCCCAAATTGAATTCTTATAGGATTTTCTGTCTTGTTAAGTTTGTGGTGTGAGATTATTTATGACACTTCTGAAGTCACCAAGTCTGTGGCTTACTTTCTTAGCAGGAGTGAAAGCCAGCTGCTCTAAACCTAGTTTCTCCGTTCCTTGTTACATCCAGTGTTAGCTGTCTGTTCAAAACACAGTCTGTCCTGCTAGTACTTCTTTAAATACTTCTTCAGGACAATCATTTTGTCCTTGTGGCATAAGGCAGCCAGTTATCAAGCAGTTGCTAAAACTGATTATTTACATAGCTTCGACTCCTTCTTTTCCCAGAGATGGCTAATTGCATATTACTTTTAATTCCTTATCCCTTCATCTGAGGAAACAGTTTATTCCAGAATGACTTATGCAGATTTCTTTTTCAATCAATGAACTGCTGTTAAATTTCTGAAGTTTATATTGTCACAATGGTCATCATGGAGTCTGGAAGTGTCTCTGGTTTCTCACATATTGCAGGAGGAGCTTTCCACAGAGATGAGTTCTCCTGCCGTTGTGAACCCTATCAACTACAAAAAATAAACTAGGAGCCAATTACACAACCTTACCCAACGCTCACCAAATCAGATTTCTCACTCTTGGTTCTCTATTCCTAACAAAACTACAAACCACAAAAATAAGAACTTTACACTCTGTGTTCCACCAGATACCACTCATTCAGTCTCCAGATCTGGCTCCCAAACATCCAAGCCCAGCTCACTGTTTGAATCATGATGTCATCTCCCATTCACACCCAGACCAATCTGTTCCTCTCCTGTCATTCACCCCCACGGCGCACCTCTCCCTCTCCCACTGTTCAACCCCAGGGTTGCTCCGCTTCTGCAGGCTGCTCCTGTTCACCCCGAGGTTCGCTCCTTTCCCGCTACTGCCATTCACCTCAAGGTTTGCTCCACTCCTGTCCCACTTTAGTTGCTCCAAATGAGCTTGTCACAGAGACTTTGAGGAGGATCAGAATTTAGTTCTCACTCCTTCGAATTCTGAACTATTCTGCCCACAAGTGCACATGACATCATCAGAGTGCATGGTGCTTACTGCAGCCCTCAGTACTAACCCTTTCAGATTCATATATAACAGCTACCACTGTTTTCTGGTTTATATAAGTGTTTTCGTAACTTGTCATCCATGGCACATGCACACTCTTATGACATGAATGCCAACAGACACCAGGTTATAGCTCATGGAACGCTTCAGGGGAAAGCAGCAGCAGGCAAACTCATTGCACCACGGTTGGTTCCGCTGTAGAGAGGAGGGTTAAAAAGTGTGCCACGACAATAATTGTAGCGGACTCAATTGTAAGGGGAGTAGACAGGTGTTTTGGTGGCCACAAATGAGACTCCAGGATGGTATCAGAGATAGTAGGAACTGCAGATGCTGGAGAATCCGAGACAACAAGGTGCAGGGCTGGATGAACCACCCCACCAACCTCCGGATCCAACGCATCATCCTCCGACACTTCCGCCATCTGCAATCCGACCCCACCACCAAAGACATCTTTCCCTCCCCACCCTTATCTGCTTTCCGGAGGGACAACTCTCTCCGTGACTCCCTTGTCCGCTCCACACTCCCCTCCAGCTCCACCACACCCGGCACTTTTCCCTGCAACCGCAGGAAGTGCTACACCTGCCCCCATACCTCCTCCCTCACCCCCATCCCAGGCCCCAAGAAGACTTTCCACATCAAGCAGATGTTCACCTGCACATCTGCCAATGTGGTATACTGCATCCGCTGTACCCGGTGTGGCTTCCTCTACATCGGGGAAACCAAGCGGAGACTCGGGGACCGCTTTGCAGAACACCTACGCTCGGTTCGCAACAAACAACTGCACGTCCCAGTCGCGAACCATTTCAACTCCCCCTCCCATTCCTC
>NC_063336.1:31766117-31803994 GCF_021869965.1 Rhincodon typus
CCTCCCACTCTCTCCCTATTTATTTCAAAACCCCCTTCCCCTCCCCCTTTTCTGATGAAGGGTCTAGGCCCGAAACGTCAGCCTCTCTGCTCCTATGATGTTGCTTGGCCTGCTGTGTTCATCCAGCCCTGCACCTTGTTGACTCCAGGATGGTATGTTGTCTCCCTGGTGCTAAGATCAAGGCTGTCTCAGAGCAGGTACAGGAAATTCCGAAGGGGGAGAGTGAACAGCCAGTGTCTAACACAAAAGCAAAATGGGTAAGAGGGCCAATCCGTGGCTTACAAAGGAAATTAGAGATAGTATCTGATCCAAGGAAGAAGCATACAGATTGACTGAGAAAAATACTATGTCTGAGGATTGGGAGCAGTTTAGAATTCAGCAAAGAGGGACCAAGGGATTGATTAAGAAGGGGAAAATACAGTACAAAAGCAAGCTCGCAGGAACATAAAGACTGACACTAAGAGTTTCTATAGGTAGGTGAAGAGAAAGAGATTAGTAAAACCAAATGTATGTCCCCTACAGACAGAAATTGGACAATGTATAATAGGGGACAAAGAAATGACTGAGTAACTGAATACTTACTTTGGTTTTGTCTTCACAAAAGAGGACACAAATCAGATACCAGAAATGTTGTAGAGTGCAAGATTTAGTGAGAGGAAAGAATTGAGGGAGATCAATATTATTAGAGAAATAGTGCTGAGAAAATTGATGGGATTGAAACCAGATAAATCCCCAGGGCCTGACAATTTACATTCCAGAGTACTTTAGGAAGTGTCTCTAGAAATAGTGGATGCATTGGTGGTCATCTTCCAGAACTCTATAGGCTCTGGAACAGTCCGTGCAGATTGGAGGGTTGCTAATGTCAATCCAATATTCAAAAAGGGAGGTAGCGAGAAAACAGGGAATTATAGGCCAGTAAGCCTAACATTGGTAATGGGGAAAATTCTCGAATCCATTATCAAGGACTTTATAAGGGAGCATTTAGAAAGTAGTGGCACGATCAGACAAAATCAGCATGGATTTATGAAGGGGAATCATGCTTGGCAAATCTGTTGGAATTCTATGAAGATGTAACCAGTAGAGTTGACAAGGGTGAGCCAGTCAATGTGGTATATTTGGACTTTCAGCAAGTGTTTGACAAAGTTCTGCATAAGAGATTATTGTGCAAGATTGAAGCGCACAGGATTGGGGAAAGTGTATTGAGATGGATAGAAAACTGGTTGGCAGACAGGAAACAAAGAGTAAGAATTAATAGGCCCTTTTCAAATGGGGTACCACAGGGATTGGGTGCTGGGACCCAAGCTATTCACAATATATATTAATAATTTGAATGAGGGACAAAAATGTAACGTCTCAAAGTTCGCAGATGATACCGAGTTGGGTGGGAGGATGAACTGTGATGAGAACGCAGAGATCCTTCAGCTTGATCTGGACAGTTTGGGTAATGGACAAATCAATGGCAGAGGCAGTATAATTTGGATAACTGTGAGGCTATTCACTTTGGAAGCAAAAACAAGAAGGCAGATTACTACCTGAATGGCTATAAATTGGGAGAGGGGAGTATGCAGCGGGACCTGGGTGTCCTTGTGTACAAGTCGCTGAAGGTAAGCATGCAGGTGCAGCAGGCAGCAAAGAAGGTAAATGGCATGTTGGCCTTCATTGCGAGGGGTTTTGAGTACAGGAGCAGAGATGTGTTGTTGCAGTTATACATGGCCTCGGTGAAGCTACACTTAGAATATTTTGTCCAGGTTTGGTCTCCTTTTCTGAGAAAGAATGCTCTTGCTTTCGCGGGAGTGCTGTGAAGGTTTACCAGGTTGATTCTGGGGATGGTAGGACTGACGTATAATGAGAGATTGACTACGTTAGGATTGTTTTCACTGGAGTTCAGACAAATGAGGGGATCTCATAGAGATTCATAAAATTCTAAAAGGACTGGACAGGGTAGATGCAGGGAAGTTGTTCCTAATGGCGAGTATGTCCAGTACCATGGGTCACAGTCTGAAGATTCATGGTAGACCATTTAGGATGGAGATGAGGAGACAATTGTTCACCTAAAGAGTGGTGAGCCTGTGGAATTCATTATCACAAGAAGTAGTTGACGCCAAAACATTGAACGTATTCAAGAGGCAGCTAGATATAGCACTTGGGGCAAATGGGATCAAAGGTTAGGGGGAGAGAGCAGGATTGATCAGCCATGATCGTGATGAATAGTACAGCAGGCTCGAAGGGCCGAATGGCCTCCTCCTACTCCTATGTTTCATCAAAAACATTTCCCATTGCTCCCTTGCTGGCCACAGCATCCTGTTGACCCTCTTCAGCAACACGGTTGAGTTCATGTGCAGCATCTATAGAGACGGTCAATACATGAGAGTTATGTCAGGCCTTAGTGAAGGCAACAAAGTGGGACAGCCTTTATAGTGAACTGAACACGGCCAACACTAATGCTGCACCAGTGTTTTCAAATAGTTCCTTGCAAGGTCAGTCACTGTGTTCAATTGCTGACTATCTGGGTCTAATTATGAATTAAAGAAAGATCACAAAGTAGGCCTGTAGAAATTGAACCAGAAACAGTTTATTATATGCCTTTACAGCTACACGTTCGGACCTAGACTGTCCCCCCGAGATTTCCCCCTCCCAACGACAGACATAACACCCCTTTCCCTTTATTTCAAAAGCTCATATTAAACGAACATATATACACCACAATTGTAAATATTATACAGACATTGTAGCCAACAAACGTACACAGTCAGGAATATTTACAAAAACATGCAAAACATGGGAGAACAACCACTCCTCCCCACTCTGCAAGCCATCCCTTCTTTATTCTACACTGATATGATTTGTCTTTCAGGGGAATGGTGGGTTCTAGAAGACCGTCTCCTAGGCTCAGGAGCTTGTTCTGGTGTAGTCTCCTAGACTTCTGGAAACTCCTGCTGTTCAGCAGGTTTCCTTCTCTGATTGGCTGCCGTTGTCCTGTGACACAGCTGCTGTATCCTCCCTGTGTATGACCAATGCTGGCTTGGAGACACATGACTTGTTGACACCACTGGTTCGATCCAGACTGGTTCTGAATTTTGAGAGATATTCTCCCATTGGTGAGGTGCGGCGGCCAGCTGGTCCACATGTCTCTTCCAGACCAGCTCATTTCTGGTCTGCACCATATACAACAATGGTCTTGTTTGAGCCACCACCCTTGCTAGAATCCATTTCTCCCCAGACATATAACTCCTGGCCAAGACGATCTCTTCTCTTTGAAATATCTTCAACTTTGAAGTTCCTGCCCTGGCCATCTGTCCTTCTTGATTTTACTCTACGGTCTCTCTGATCTTTCAGCTGCAGTAAAACAAACATGGTTCTCAGCTGATGGTTGAACATTAAGGACACCGTGAGCATTGGGTCTTTGTGTGTGGCGTGTTCCTATACTTGTTGAGGAACATGTTGATTTGCCGTCCTAGTGAACCCTCCATTTGTGAGGCTTCTTAAGGCCTGGTTCAGGGTTTGTACAAATCTCTCCACCTGGCCATTTATCACTGGGTGGCATCATGTCAATCTCTGACTCTCTCGAACTCTTTCGACACAAACTGTGGACCATTGTCACTCACAACTTGTTCAGGGTTCCTGAACCTTGCGAATATTTCATCCAGTCATTCTATTGTTGCTTCCACTGATACCAATTTCATTTCCCATGGCTTCTCAGCAGATGATAACATGCAGTCCACTCTCATCTTCAGAGGTCTAAGCCTCCGGGAGGATCACTGTGAACTCATTCACCTGTCCCAAAAGGATCAGCATCTTGTTGCCCCTAAATTTTTCTTGCTGTTTACTCTCTTATGACGCAGGAGAAAATGGCTCAGCGTTTCCATCATCCTAATCTGGTACCACACACAATAGGCTCATCCTACTGATGATGCACTGTGAAGCTCCCTGTTGCACTCGGGGTGCTACTTGGCCTCCATAGTTTGCTCTGGTACATTATCTGGAAACTCCTCACATTGCTGCTCTCAAATCTCCATGCTTCAGGCTCAGCCTGTTCAAGTTGCTGACCATTCTACTGTCGACGTTCATCTGTGCTCTCTCTGCTGCCAGGCGATCATTCATTCTCCTTCTGTTCAGAGTACGCAGTGGAACTGGATGGTTCAAGCCTGGATCAATGTAGAATCTGTACCTGCACACACTCAAGTTTGGTTGCAGAAAGTGGTGCTGGTTGTTTGCTGAGAATGGAGGCAGTACAAAGTAAGTTATACCTGATTCCCCAGTCTAATTTTGTGCAGTATGGATGCAGATATGTCTTGAGAGAAGAAGATAGATCTTTCAGATTTGCCTGCTGTGCAGTTTGGAAAGAACATTATTGATGGCCTAACTTCAATGTGCCAAGGCCTGACATGCACCATCCCTTTGCCCAGCTGAAATTTATTGAGCAACTAGCTCCATTGACATTTACCACAACATCCTTTCCTAGCTGAATATGGCTGCCCACGTGCCCAATGCCTGGTTGAAACTAACTACAGCATCCTAATTTTGTTGGGGCCCTCTGGAAGCAGGAAATGCACAACTATTACATACAGTACATGTGCATTGAGCAGTTAGGAATGTTACTGCTGAATAAATGAGAGCTAGGTAGAGCTTCAGATATTAACCTGCAGTGAAGGATAGGGCACCAAAAGGTGAATGTACTTTCCTGTAGCTAGCACCATCTTGACCTCATATTCAGGTAAGAAGTAAAACATTATAACCTGTATGAAGAGATAACACAGTGTGGAGCTGGAGGAGCACAGCAAGCCAGGCAGCATCAGAGGAGCAGGAAGGTTGATGTTTCGGGTCAGGACCCTTCTCCTCCAGCTCCATACTGTGCTATCTCTGACCCCAACATCAGCAGTTCTTACTATCTCTTAACCTGTGTGAAATTGCTCTGCTGCTTCATTTAAATCCCCTTGTTTCTCCAGAGATTAGCAATCAACTGGCCAACATCTGTGTCAGTTTTAAGCAAACTGCACTAAAAGCCAGCTTTCCCATCACTGCAGCATTCAGTTTGATTGGGGTGATCAGGTATTAACAGGCATCTGCAAGTGATGAGCAAGGTGCAGGCCACAACGGATGCTGCTCAGGTTAGTTTCAGCTGGGCGCGTGGCCCTTAGGCTTCCTGGAGAGGATGTGGTACATTGTTTCAGCTGTGCATTAGGCACATAGACAGTCATACACAGTCTTGGTCTTGGTCTTGCCACACGTATAGTCTTATAGATAAACTTGTATAGTGGAATGTAGTGCTCAAAAAATGCAGCAAATTTTACTTGCCAGTGCCAAAAATGTAACTTCCAATTTGTCTTTGTTCATAAAAGTACATGAGAGGCCTGGAGAAGATGCAAAGAAAACAGCTCCATAGTCTGATAGACAGTGCTAAATCAGGGCTTCCCAGCTATGGTTCAGGGGCCACAGCAGTGGACCCACCTCTCTATGTTTGAGTGGCCTGTGAATAAGATGCCCCCTCCATCAACAATGGTCTCACTTGATTTGGAGGCAAGAGCAATGTCCCTGTGTATCGACACAGATGACAAACAATGGAGCAGAAGGTACAGTCCCTGACTCGAGTTGCGGGATGTCACAGCCATAATCATTTACCAAAAAAGTAGAATGAAACAGCTACTGCATCTCAATTGCCTTCTCCAGATGCAGTTCTGAACAAATTATTGTGTAAATTTTTTTAATGCCAAAATATCAATTACTACTTTAATTCCTGCATTCATCTAGGTAAGAAGAGAATTGAAAAACTTTATGTTTTTGTCTCTTGTTGCAGCACAACCTTCATCGACAAACACTGTTTGCAGCTTCAAGATATCACGGAAAAGGTCCATCCATACCCCTCTCTTTCTGTCTTTCCACTACTACTCTCTCCACAGAATTTTTACAGTACAGAAGGAGCCCATTTAACTCATTGTGTCTGCACCAGTCCTCTTCCCTAGTGCTACTCCCTTGCCTTTTCGCCATATCCTTATGCACCATTTCTAGCCAAAGAAATTATCTAAAGCCCTTTTGAATTCCTCAATTGAAACTGCCTCCACCACATTTCCAGGCAGTGCATTCTACACACTAATGACTCACTGTGTGAAAAAGTTTCTTTTCTTGACATCATCCTTGTTTGCTTTGCACATCACTTTAAATCTATGCTCCATCCGACTTGCTTCTTTTACAAATAGGAACAACTTCATCCTATCCACACCATCCAGCCTGCTACAGGTTCTGAAAAATCTCTACCAGATCTCCCTGTAGTTTCTTCTCTCCAAGAATAGTCCCAACCTCTTCAATCTATCCTTAATACTGAAATTTCTCATTCCTGTCAATCTCTTCAGCACTTTCTCCAAAGCATTCACATCTTTCCCATAGTGTAGCGCCCACAACTGTAGACTTTACTGCAGCTGAGGCCGAACAAGTGTCTCGTACAAGGTCGACATCACCTACCTGCTCTTGTACTCTTACGCCTCCATGGACTCCCTCTGTCTCCCCTTCCCCTCATTCCTGCTCTTATCCCTTGAGGAACTACAGCGACCAGAATGCACTGCGGCCGACATAACGTCCTACATCCTGGTGAGCGCCGATGACGGCAGAAGGGAGCCAGCAGCGGTGTTACCGTCTGCTGGACGAGGCGGAAGATGGCGGCTGTGGCTGTGCTGGGTCTGGCGAGAACGGCGCTTCACCGCAATGGCGCGAGGCTGGTGCAAGCGGCAGTGATGACAACGGCCCAACGGTCGGTGGCGCATTTCACCTTCGTGCCGGAGCCTGAGCCCGCTCAGTACGGTGAGAGCGGTGGGGGAGGGCTGGTCTGGGCTGGTCTGGTCTGTCTTACCAGCCCGGGTGAGAGGACATAACTCTGGGTGACCTCCCTCTCACTCACTGCATGGAATCAATGACATGATGATAGGGCAAGGGTCTCTTCTAACAACACACGGGAGACAGAGCCATGAAAGGAAGGAGTTTTGACAGTGCAAGAGACGCAGTGCCCAGTGTATCCTGATGCAAGTTCGGTCGACCCAAGACTGTTGGCTCTTTCTGTGAACTTTGTGAACATTTCCTTGTTTGCAGCACACTGCAACTGGCTTTTAAACCTGCCCCTGCTCCATTGACAATATGGTCCGTCACTATTTATGAAAAGAGAGACCTGTTGGCCAAGCTCATCAGGACGGAATGTGGAAGAGGAAAAGCTTCGGCAGTACGTCTCTCTTTTCATCAATATTCAAGCTCTGTACTACCAAGCAACTGTTAATCTGATCCTCCCAGGCGTGTAACCCTGTGGTAGTTACTCACAGCGTGTAACTATCATGATTATACTGTGATAGGAGCCTTCACTCTCAGAAAGTGCCGCACAGTCAATGCAAATATTATTTGTGTAAATATTGCAATGTAAGGGAACACAACAGCACTCTGCTCGTAATAAAGTGTAACAAACTGCTGTGAGTCAGTCTCTGATTTTGCTAGTCTTGAGCTCAAGGGGACCCGTCAGGTTGGTGAAGTTCCAGTCCAGATTCGATAATCTCTGCTTCATAGGTGAGATTCCTACCTGCTAGCCAATGCTTAGTTAAGCACATTGTGGTTTCTGCACTGGTAGCTATACTGTGGACAAAAACATTATGCCCTAGTTACAAGAGAATTGTAGGGAAGAGGATATACATTTTGAACATACTTTCTGAGATCTCAAGAAGACATTTAGCACCATCAACAGAACAGAACTCTACATGATTTTGGCTATCTATGGATCCTCTGTCTCAGTTGTGTGTTCAATGTCAACACACTTTGTACTGTAAATTTGTCTCCACTTTCATCAATTTGAGTGAAGAATTTATTCCTCAGAGCACCTCCCAGTTGCGAACCATTTCAACTCCCCCTCCCATTCCTCAGACGACATGTCCATCCTGGGCCTCCTGCAGTGCCACAACGATGCTACCCGAAGGTTGCAGGAACAGCAACTCATATCCCGCTTGGGAACCCTGCAGCCCAATGGTATCAATGTGGATTTCACAAGCTTCAAAAT
This sequence comes from Rhincodon typus, assembly GCF_021869965.1. NCBI lineage: Eukaryota > Metazoa > Chordata > Chondrichthyes > Orectolobiformes > Rhincodontidae > Rhincodon > Rhincodon typus. The sequence goes on from NC_063336.1 coordinate 31,774,141, forward strand.
CTCCCCTCCCCCTACTGCATCCCAAAACCAGCCCAGCTCATCCCCACCTCCCTAACCTGTCCTTCCTCCCACCTATCCCCTCCTCCCACCTCAAGCCCCACCCCCATCTCCTACCTACCAACCTCATCCCGCCCCCTTGACCTGTCTGTCCACCCTGGACTGACTTATCTCCTCCCTCCCTCCCCACCTACACTCACCTTTACTGGCTCCATCCCCGCCTCTTTGACCTGTCTGTCTCCTCTCCACCTAACTTCTCCTCTATCCATCTTCTATCCGCCTCGCCCTCTATCCCTATTTATTTCAGAACCCCCTTCCCCTCCCCCATTTCTGAAGAAGGGTCTAGGCCCGAAACGTCAGCCTTCCTGTTCCTCTGACGCTGCTTGGCCTGCTGTGTTCATCCAGCTCTACACCTTGTTACCCTGCTTCTCATAGCTCCACTATATTTGATCTCTTCTTTATGCTCCTAACCTTTGCTTTCCCTGTGGTTATGGAGGGAGTCCACTTTCATCACCTTGGACAGCAAGCTTGACAGTATATCAAAACTGAAAGTGAAGGCTAAGTACATTGTGGTCCAACTATTCTACACTGTTGCTGTGCTAGACTCCCAGATGGAAACTGAACTACCAGGACTGATGGACAGTCTCTCACGTGTCTGAACTTGTTCTCCTTGATTGTAAGTATAGAAAAAAACTGCGATCATGGAATGTAGTGTTGAATCTCCACCCTGGTCTCACTAAATGACACCGTGCTGGAAGCAGTCAGCAAATTCAGTCATCTCAGGCTCGTGGTGACAGACAATCTGTCCCTTGATGCAAAACTTGATATACACCTGGCTACCGTTGTTGGCTGACTCTTAAAATACATGCAGAGTAATATCTAGTGATGCTTAGGACAAAGTTGATGGTTTATGGCCCCTGTGTTCTCAGCTCCTTGTTGTACGGTTGTGAAACAGTGATGGCACAGCTATCAAGAAAAGATAGTGAAGTTTTACTTCATTCAGCATCTGTTGCACATTTTGGGTATACCGTTGCAGGACAAAATCATGGATTTGGCAGTCCTTTTGAAGGCAGGGCTCCCAAGTTTGTGAGCGCTTGTCAAACAAAGGTTGCCAGATTGGCTTGGGTACACTTACAGGCTAGAAGATAGTTATGCACCGAAGGTGTTGTATGGTGAGATAGCCAGAGCCAGATGACCATTATATTTAAAGCTCCGCTTCAAGGATACTTGCCAGTGGGAGTCCACCTGGGAGCCCCTAATGGATGCCAGAGGAAAATTGTTCCAATTCATGTGTCACCACCAGGACCAGGTGTTACATGAGCTTGACAACAGACACCAATGCTGAAAACAACTGACAACCACGCTTGATAGCTTCATGTGCAGTAAGTGTGACAGAGCCTGCCTCTTGAGGACTGGCATCTTTAGCAATTAGCAGGTACACCATATGAAGGCATCTCATTTGAAATGGATTGTTTGCTATGTGTCTATCATCTGTCTTTGTTGGAATAATATTGTCACCACTGAACGATGCTGCACCGCTGCTGACGAAGCCAAGGATAATAGTTTAACTTCAGGACTGTGTTACCACGCCGTAATTAAAGTCATTAGATGACGTGGATTTGTTCTCAATTCAATGAGGTTTGAAACTCCTCATGTAAAGATAGCCAGCCTGTGGGTTGCAAATGGATTCTGTTCCCGACTCCATTTGCAAGCTGATTTATATGCAAGCTGGCACACAATGCAGGACAATATAAAGCAGTTGTTCATAACTAGAGGAAATGTGTTTATGTTGAATATTTAAAATTACCTGTCTGTATGGGATCACATATATGTGTGAGTGTTTGTAAGCTGGGAGCCCCCCGTATATCAGAGTTTTCAATGTATTTTGTTCACGCCAGGCTCACCTAACCAGTTTCCATTCCAAAAGTTTCAGTTCATTCAAATCTCTGCTTGTATCATATCATGCCCAAATACAGCTCACTCATCTCTCTGTCATGTCAATCTGCACTGGCTTCTAGTTTCCCAGTGCATCAAATTTGAAAGTCTCATCCTTATGCTTAAATTCATTCATGATTTTTTTTTACAATCCTCTACAGTCTTATAGTCCCCAGATCCCATATTGCTATGATAGAAGTCTCTCATGTATTCCACCTGTATCACTGGTAATGAACTCAAGTGCCATGGTCTGGAGTTCCCTTCTCTGCACTTATTGATTGATTTTAACAATTGCATTACTTTTCTTATATTTTAATATAGCTATTGGTCATTATGCAGAAGGGAATGTATTACCCATCACCAACCTTATTTCTTATTCTAAAATATTAAATGATAACTTAGATTTGAAAGGTTTACTTGAAACCAAGTAACCAGGAAGAAACAGCAAAATAATAATACAGTTCTGGACATGTATTCCAGATGTGAAGCAGATTGAACTTACTATGAACCACATGGAGTAGTAGGCTGGTGACTGATGTCATATTGCAGAGTTGTGTAGAATTCATCGTTATCTGAAAATTGTTTTAAAAATAATGACTTTGAAACATATCCAAAAGCCTATGCTTTTTTTTCCCCTTTTTACTCCTTTCCTCCCTCCAGGAGGCTTTAATCTAGCGTGAGCACTAACAGGGAATTTAGAGTGGAGCTGCAAACAAGAATTTTGTCATATAGTAGCATGCAAATCCAGGATCCCTTTAAAAACATTAAGGAGATCAGTGGTGGAATGATATGAGACAAACAGGAGAGTGGTGTAAATTGACCAGTAGGTGTTATCTTTTCATTTTCTGAGTGCAGAAGGGAGATGGAGGGCTTGGTGATGTGGTGCAATGAGAACAACCTCTATCTCAACATTGGCAAAACTAAAGAATTGATCATTGACTTCAGAATAAAAGGAGGAGAACGCACCCCTATCTAATCAAAGGAACTGAGGTTGAGAGGGTGGAGAGCGTCAAGTTCCTTGGAGTGACAATAACCGGCAACTTGTCTTGGACTTCCCACTTAGATGCGATAGTCAAGAAGGCACAGCAATGCCTCTGCTTCCTCAGGCGGCTCAGGAAATTTGGTATGTCCATAAGGACCCTCACCGACTTCTAGAGATGCACAATTGAAAACATGCTGTCCGGTTGCACAAATGCCTGGTATGGCAACTGCTCTGCCCAGGACCATAAGAAACTACAAAAGGTGGTGTGCACAGCCCAGACCATCACAGAAGCCAACCTTCCATCTATAGACACCATTTACACTGCTCACTGTCACAGAAAGGCTGCCAACATCATCAAAGACCCATTGTACCCCAATAATGATCTCCTACAACCTCTTCTGTATCTTCAGGCAGAACATACAGAAGCCTGAACACGCACCAGCAGGTTCTGGAACAGCTTCTTCCTGGCTTTTATTAGACTGACGAATGGACTCTCTAGCCTCAAATAATGCTGATCTTGCTAATGTTGTCCTCACCAAGTGCATGCTTTGTGCAATGTAACCTGTGTGCCTCTGTCTAAGTCTTTTTGATCTGTACATCCTTGCTTACTATGATATGCCTGTACTGCTTGTAAACAAAGCTTTTTCACTGTACTTCGGTACACGTGAAATAAATCAATCAATCAATTTGCTGTCATGAGCGTGCATTTACTTTTTCACCAAAAATTGATTCATTACATCTTGTGTATGCCACATTACAGATGCCTTTCTATGTTTTCAAAATAGTTAACAATCTTTGCATAAAGCAGTCATTGCATTAATGGAAGTGACAAGTTGACTTTTTTCAAGAACTTTCATTGGTAAATCAAAAGCTTTCGCATCAGCTCACTGATCTATTAATCCATGAACAAGAAATTGTTGTGAAAGTAAAAAGTATTTCTGAAATGATATGCTGGAAGTAAAAAATGACAACGTTTCATATTTTCTCCTTCCTCAGGACAATAAAACATTATTAAAAAATTGGATTCACGAACAATGTGATCTAAAGTCATTATTCTGTGTTGAAAAACTGGAATATTTATCAGAGAGATTTGTAATGAAAACAAATTGTATTTTTTTTGAAGGTCCAACTCAGAAGATGAACCTTTTTCAATCAATTACAAGTGCCTTGGACAATGTTTTGGCAAAAGATCCAACTGCAGGTATGTAACTTCTCTTTGTTTTCTTTATTAGGGTGTGGGATGCGGCTGGTTAATAGATGGAAATAAAATGAGGATACGTTCTTCATCAGATCTTCTAGATCTATTCCCTGCTTTTTAAAATGGTTTATGGTGGAACCTTCATGCATTAATGCAATCTAGCATTGGCTCTGAAGCAAACCGTTGGGTATTCTAGGGCATTATGTTTGTGTCTTGCTCTTCAAGCCCTTGGAAATAGTGATATTTTAGGTAGCTTAATTTGAGGCCTGGCCCATTCTATAAGAGGGGGAAGAAGCCCTGTATTTATTTATTTCTGTATGCATGTATCTCCCTACTTTTTCTGCCACGCCATTTTAGCATATAGATTGATAGGCCCAGACTTCCACAGTGAAAATCCCTAAAATTTGGAAGTCCTGCCCATGTTGTGTACAGCTCAGGTTTCACGACAATAATTCATGGAGGTATTTTAATTGGCTAGTTATTAGCTATCTACATTTAAATCCCATTTTGCTATCCCCACTATCCAGAATGAGCAAAGCAGACCAGACATTTTATTTGTGCATTTTCTTGGATGGCTTTCAAAGAACTAAGGTATTCCTCTAGATGTGGTCTCTGAGATGTCGTGTACTTTGAATAAGCGAGGTGGTAAGTGATTGAGAGGAGTTTAAGCAGACCCAGTTCCCTGATGGATTGTTAAAACTATAAATGAATGTGCTTAAAAGTTGTGTACACCTATTAGAACTGTCAAAGCTGACAAGGAACAAAAGGATGAGTATAAAGGCATGGGTTTACATTAATCTTGTGAGCATCATGGGCTGGGTATAGGAACTTAGGATGGCATGGTGGATATGAAGAGTTATGCAGATGCGTGCAGGGCATTAGGTGGCATGGAGCATATGAGGAAAACAGATGGTATTAGGGTGGCATTATGTCTAAGAGGTGGCATATGGGTGGGTAGTAATGCTTAAAGTGGCATGGATCAGCAGGAATGTGTGTGTGTGGGAGAGAGAAAGATGGGTATGAGGAGTGGCTGGAGGCCTGTAGTTGGTTTCACTTCTTTTTCAAAATTAATTTTCCTTTGGAGTATTTTGTTGCATAGAGGCAGGCTTTGCACCCAACATGTGTTTGCAGCCTGCAGCCTCTGCTGTCATCTGAGATTGTTAGGCTCACCTCTTGGGGAATACTACCAATCCTCACGAAAATACAACCTCTTTAGTTTGTTTTTCTTGTGTAGGTTTTGCAGAAGTGGAAAGTGACCCTTTGGGATTCACAGTGTTGGCTTATGTTGAAGGCCAGTTGTAAAAGTAGGAAGCCACAATTTTTAGAAAAAGAATATAGACATGATACTTAAAATGTATTTTTTCATTTATGCATTTTGTCTGTTAATTTATTTGCTGGTTTTGTCAAAGTGACATCAAAAATCTAAGTTATGCTATTGTAGATACAGATGAATTAATTTTGAAATTGGATATAGGTAATTGCATTTATATGTCTTGTGTCTTATAATTGTTACTATTGATAACAAGCTATTACATGCTTCTGGTGTTACAGGAAAAACTGGCTTCACAAATTACAACTTTTCCCTCTTCCAATTGTTGCCTATCGGAAATTTTTAGTTTGTTTCCTGTTCTTCCTTCAAATTGTGACACACCCTCATCGTTGTCACCCTTGTACTGCTCTCACCTGAACAACAAGCTAAAAATAATCTACTCAAGTTTGTTGTCAAAATTATAACAAGATTTTTGGGGCTCGTTACTTGTGCATAAACAACTTGGGAAGAAGACAGATGTGTGGTGAACATGAATATCCAGAAATTGCTGTCTGAGAAGTGCCATTTCAACTCTGTGCCACATGCTAGTGAGACTAGAAATAAAAAGTTGTGGAAAATCAATGCATGGGTGGACATGTTGCAGGAGGGAGGGAGGCCTTCAGGTTTTTGGGAAATTTGGACCAGTTCTGTGGAAGAGGCACTAATTCCAAAAGGGCAGGGTACACCTCAACAAGAACTAATGCTCTTACAGGAAGGTTCACAAAAAATAGTTGGGTAGGATTTAAATAAAATTGTGAGAGAGATGAGCACTAGCATATAGAAGTAGAAAAGAGGAATAATACATGTGAGAATATTGCATAGTACCCCAGAAGAAAGTACAGTAGTATCATATTAGATAGGATTATGCTAGAAGAATTGTGGTGAATTCAAAAATGGTGAAGATGAGGTGCTTAATGTTCAAGGACACCAACTGCTAGGAAAGAGTGAGGAAGGAATAAAAATGTGGTGTGGTGATTAATAACAATGTAGTGTCCTAGACAGGACAAGGCCAGAGTTCGGTTGGTTAGAGTTGAAAAGCCAAAAAGATACAGTCATGCAACTGGGGTATTCTGTGGTCCTCTAAGTAGTGCACGTGGTAGAGATGGAGCAGATCTACCTGAAATGTTCCTTGTTAGCTAATTTAAACGAACGAGTAGGACACCCCCTTCAATCAGTTCAAAAGAATACAAGTTGATTATGTTTTGTGATATGATTGGTTGCACATTTTTCTATTTTGTAGCAATGTATAAAAATATTATAGGAAAACAAAATAATTCCTTCTGAAATTCTATTTATTGGAAGCCGTTCCCAGTAACCATTTCCTCCTAATTAGAATTGCAATTCCTTTGTTCACGAAGGATTTTAGAGACAAGAGGACAAAAGACTACTTGCCGTGTTTGCTTTTAGTAGTTTTCTGCACTCGCATTTCTTGGCATACAAAATCACTTCAAGGTTGTGTCAAAAAATCTGCGTATGTGTCACACATGGTGCACATGCAGATTATATTGACATATCATTTTGGTTATGCCACATTATTTTTAACTGATTTTTATTTGACGGGAAGAGTAGCTTCAAGAAAAGTAATGTAAAGTTGCAAAGCCTGTTACGTTCTAGTGTATTCAGAGAGAAATTGATATTTTTGTCACATCAGTGACAAAGCTGTTCATACAGAGCAAATAAAATGTGGTAAAGGAAGCTGTACAACTTAGTTTCATTTTTGTTTAAAAGTTTATTGAATTAATCTTTCATGGTTTTTGATCAGAATACCACAGTGGCAGATTTTGTCAGTGTAACAATTCGTACATTAATTCTTTATGCTCAAATTTATGATGCTGTAAACTAGCAGATCTCCTATTGTGTTGTGTATACTGAGTTGGGGAACACGCCATTTTACAAGAGGATGCTTTTGGGGCCACTGATTTATAGTCAAATGTTTCATCACTTTATATTTTGAGATTTTTCTGTTTTAATTAGCTTTGACATTGAATTTGGCAAAATATATCTTGTGAATTCATTTGCGGCATTTGTAATGCTTGTATACAAAAACTACTGACATTTATTTTTATTCGTTTACCTGTATTTATTTTTTATAAGAATGCACACGTTCTGTGATGCTATTACTTAATATCTTGGGGATTTCTGTGTAGCTTAGTACGCTGGGTGTGATTTTGGATTTTGTTCGCATTGTGGGAACAGCTTTAGGATTGCAACATTAATCTTGTGAAATCTCAGCGCCAGGAAATTTGACAATGCTGGGGCAGGGCTAGATTGTAAGATATTATTCACTGGTAGATCCTTGTGGGCTTTCCATAGGGCAAAGGCAGGTTCCGATGGTACTATATATTGTACGTTTCTAATAGATCTCAGCAAAGACTCAATTTTTTTGTTGTTTCCTGAAAAATTACTGTTTTCTTAGATAATTAAATATTAGAGCTGTATAATAAATGCGCAGATCCTGTCACTCTCAAGCCGAGTAAGCGCATGGTGGCTATTTTAATAATGTTATCTCTTGTAACCTGGAAAAGTCAATGTATAATTTTAAAACCCCTTAGTGATTTTTTGAAATGGATATTACATCCTTTAAATGGCCAGCCTTCTGTTATGAATGACGGGAGGATGCACTGCAAATCCACCATCAGTACTCAACGAGATGTATTAAAATCTACCTGTCGTCTTTAATCACCAAACCTGTTTATTTGTTTCTCCTTTTTTGCTGCAAACGAGACTTTCACCAGGTTTCTTCAATAAGTTCAAAAATAACTTGTTTATTATAAAGAAAGTTAATCTTCAGACAAGTGGCAAAACTGGTTATCAACTAAGCTGCAATACAGAATTAAACTAGATCCCCTAAGTTCCAAACAGACACATTCACGTATGAACAAGACAAGACAATGTGGCTCTGTGTAGCTGTTACAAATTTAGAAAAATAAGCAAAGAAAGGAACAACATTGGTGTGTCAAGGGTTCAAATTCAGAAGAGAGAATGGGTTAACATCTCGCAGTTCTGTTGACTCCCTGTCAACGAGCCCCACTTGCTGATTGTCAAAGAATAATAGAAAATCTTCAATGAGATTTCAGATTCAAATGTGAAACAGGAATTATGATGTTTGAAACTTTATCTGGAATTCAAAATACTTCACAAGAGAGAGCTTTTCATTATTTCATCTTAATTGTCTCTTTACTGATTCAGAGAGACCAGTTTTCTATTGCAACATTCTTCAACAATTCACATTTCAGGACTGTGAAAACACCCAGCAACTTGATCCTAGAAGCTTTTGCTAGGCATTGAACAGCACGGATCCCAACATTTTTCCAAGCCTGTTGTCCAGTAATTAAGGGTCATGAAATTCAGCCATGTCTCTTAAAAGCTTTATTGGACTTTCTCCACAATTACTTGCTTTTCCAGTTAACAACAGATAATCCACAGTTCCTTTTGACCTTTCATTTCCAAGAAATCGTATGATAGAGCCTCTTAACCTAGAAATGTCCGAACAGTTCCACATTCCAGTTTCTCTGAGGAATACATGTACTTTTATAGATGAACAATTCCTGTTGATTCCTAACAAAATGTTATCTAAGAGTCCATTTAAAATAGTTGATGTTTTACATAGGAACAAGAGCAGGCCATTCAGTCCACTGGGCTTGCCCTCCTATTCAATATGATAATGGCTGATCAAACATTTCAATACCTTTTACGTACCGCATCCATAATACACCATAAGTCATTGGTAAGCAGAAATCCATACCTTAAACATGCTCAAAGACTGAACTTCCACATCCCCCTGTAGTAGAGAATACTGAAGTAAACAAAATGCTTATCTCGGTTGTAAATGACATCCTCCTTTTTTTAAAATTGTGGGGAAACATCTTACCTGCATCTACCCTTTCTATTCCTGTAAGCATTTTGTAAATTTTGATGAGATTACCTCTCATTCTCCAAAACTCTACAGAATGCAGGTCTAGTTTGCCCAAAAAGTTTTCACTGAATAGTGCCGCCATCCTGTGAGCAAGTCTGGTGAACCTTTGTAGTACCATCTCTATGGCAATAATATCATTCATACGATAAGGAGACCAAAACTGCACAGCATACTCTAGATGTGGTCTAACCGAGCCATATCCAGTCTGTCCAATCTCTCCTCATAGCTAAAATTCTCTGCAACTTTGCGTCCTCTCCAGAGCAATCTCAGCCGTCATCTAATGTATATTTCAGAACTGTACGCAATACTCTAGCTGTGGCCTAACCAATATTTTGTACAGTTCCAATATAACCTCCTGTTTCCCTTCCTTCCCACCAACCTTTGATCCCTTTAGCCCAAGTACTATATCTGACTCCGTCATGAAATCATACATTTTTTTTATTAATTAATGGGATGAGGGCATCGCTGACTGGCAGCATTTTATTGCTCATCCCTAATTGCCCAGAGGGCAGTTAAGAGTCAACCACATTACTGTGGGTCTGGAGTCACATATAGGCCAGACCAGATAAGAATGGCAGTTTCCTTCCCAAAAGGACATTAGTGAACCAGGTAGGTTTTTTCCACAATTAATTCACAGTCATCATTAGATTCTTAATTCCAGATATTTATTGAATTCAAATTCCACCAGCTGCCATGGCGGGATTTGAACCCAGGTCCCCAGAATGTTATCTGGGTCTCTGGATTAACAGTCCAGCGATAATACCACTAGGCCATCACCTCAGCTGCTTTCTGTGGTAGCAAATTCCACGGATTCACCACTCTTTGGTTGAAAAATTACCCTCTCCCACCCCACCTGTCCAGTCCTAAATGATTTTTCCCATATCCTTAGACTGTGACTCCTAGTCTGGACTCCCCCAGCTTTCTCAACATCTTTCCTTCATCTACCCTGTCTAGTCCTGTTAGAATGAGATAACCACCTCCACCTCCCCCACTTCCATTCTTCTCGCATGCAAGTCTTGCTATCATAGGAATAAGAGACAAACTAACCACTGTCCCTTGACATTCAGTGGTGTTACCATCACTGAATTCGTCCATTATCAACATCCTGGGAGTTACCATTGACCAGAAACTCAACTGGACTCACCACATAAACAGGTCAGAGGCTAGAAATACTGCGGCGAGTAACTTACCTCCTGACTCCTGAAAACTCATCCTCAATCTAGAAGACACAAATGAGGACTGTGGTATAATAACCTCCACTTGCCTGGATGAGTGCAGCTCCAAAAACACTCAAGAAGCTTGACGTTATCTAGGACAAAGCAGCCTACTTGATTAGCACCACATTCATCGGCATCCATTCCCTCCACGACTGACTCTCAGTAGCAGCAGTATGTACTATCTTCAAGATGCACTGCAGAAATTCACCCAAGATCCTTAGACAACACATTCCAAACCCATGACCACTTCCATCTAGAAAGACAAGGGCAGCAGATACATGGGAACACCACAACTTGCAAGTTTCCGTCCAAGCCACTCACCATCCTGATTTGGAAATATATCACTGTTTCTTCACTGTCACTGTCAAAATCCTGGAGTTCCAACTTTAATGGCATTGTGAGTCAACCTATGTGGACTGCAGCGGTTCAGGAAGGCAGCTCACCATCACCTTCTCAAGGGCAAGACAGGGAAGGGCAATAAAATGTTGGCCAGCCAGTGTCTTCCACATCCCACAAATGAATGAAAACACAATCAGCTTGGCAAACCTTCACTGCACTGTCTTTATAATAAGAACATCCTTCCTCAGATAAGGAGGCCAAAACTGCACACAGTATTGCAGGTATGGTCTCACTAAGGCCCTGTATAATTGCTGCAAGACATTTCTGCTCCTGTACTTGAATTCTTTTGCTATGGAAGCTACCATACAACCCGCCACTTTTAATGCCTGTTGTACCTGCATGCTTATCTTCAGCGACTGGTGCCTGAGGATTCCGCATTCTTGTTGCATGTTCCCGTCTCTCCATTTATAGCCATTCAGATTATCTGACTTCCTGTTTTTGCTACTAAAGTGGATAACCTGATATTTATCCATATTATACTGTATCTGCCATGCATTTGCCCACTTGCTTGTCAAAATTACACTGAAACATCTCTGCATCTTCCTCACAGTTCATATCTCTAGCTTTGTGTCGTCTGCAGATCTGAAGATATTACATTTAGTTCTCCATCTAAATCAATGTATACTGTGAATAGCTGGGGTCCAAGCATTGATCACTGATTTACCCCACTAGTCCTGCCTGCTGTTTGGAAAAAGACCCATTTATTCCTACTCTTTGTTTCTGTTGCCAACTACTTAATCTTCCATCTCAATACACAACCCCCATCCCACGCGCTTTAATTTTACACATTATTCTCTTATATGGGACTTTGTCGAAGTTGAAAGTCCAAATAAATTACAAGCACTGCCTCTCCCTCGCATCAACTCTATTAGGACTTCACTTTTGGTTGCCATCCACTTCCTGTTTCTTTTTGTCTGTATTTCCTACCCGTCAAGTAACATATTCTTGCATGAAAGGCTGCTCCAGAGAGTAAGAGCCTATGGGATCCGAGGCAAGTTGGCAAACTGGATCTGAAATTGGCTTGCAATTAGGAAACAGAGGATAATGGTGGTGGGTTGTTTATGTAATTGGAAGCTTGTGACTGGCAGTGAACCACTGGAATCATTGCTGGGACCCTTGCTGTTTATTAATCCTCATAAGGGCAAGGTGATGCATTTTGAGAGACTTAATAAGGGAAGGGCATATACAATGCATGGTAGATCCCTAGGGAGTACTGAGGAACAAAAGGACCATGGTATACAAGTCCAGAGATCCCTTAAGGTCGTAACACAACTAGTGGTGGTAAAGACAGTATATGGGATGCTTGCCTTCATTAACCATGTTGCAGAATACAAGAGCAAGGAAGTTTTGTTACAACTTTAGCAAATGCTGCTAAGCTCACAGATGGAATACTGTGTGCAGTTCAGGTCGCCACACAATTGGAAAGATATGATTGCACTGAAGAGAGGGCGTTTAGGAGATTCACCGGGCTGTTGCTGGGATGCAGAATCTCAGTTATGAGGAGAGACTGGACAGGCTGGGTTTGCTTTTCTTGGGCAGAGGAGGCTGAGGGGGTTGGAGAGGAGGGATCTGATTGAGATACATAAAATTATGAGATGTATAGACAGGTAGATCGAGAGAATCTCTTCCCCATGGCAGATATGTCTAAGACCAGAGGGCATAAGCTTAAGGTGAGGAACTATTAATTTAGAGGAAATAGGAGAGAGAATGTTTTCACCCAGATGGTGGTAGATATATGAATGTGCTGCCTGAGAGGGTAGTGGAGGCAGATACTCTTGCAATATTTAAAAAAACATCTGGATAAGTACTTAAAATCCAGGCTGTGAACCAAGTGTAAGTAAATGGAGCTCGTGTAGTTTGGTGGATGCTGCTTGGCATATATATATGATGGGCTGAAGGGCCTGGTTCAATGCTGTATTACTGTAACTTATGAATGAGATCTGATATTAATATTAATTTTAAAGATTGAATATTTTCTCATACGTATGCACAGCTATTTTGTATTGTAATGTGTTGTGTTCTGACTTGTGTACAAATGGACTTATGAAAGTAATCGAGAATGGAAAGCATTTGTAACATGGGGACTTCCTGTATCTCTGTTTGCGCATTCAGTCATCTTTACTGTGAAGGCTATGTGCATTCAGGAAGAGTGCCCTCAACTGTGTTTTCTTGACATCATTCCACTTTGGAAGCACACTTGATGATCAGCTTTATTTCTCCCCTCCTGTAGTCTCCCTACCATCTTTTCAGCTTCCAGTAATCAACTTTACCTCCTTCCAATTTAGGTTACCCCTCAGGTTGCCATCTCCCTGAGAAGCAAGTTTAAACCCAACCCATGACAATAACAAATCTCTCTTCAAGGAAATCAGTCCCAGTCTCATTAAGATGTAACCCCGTCGGCTTGTACAGGATCCCACCTGCCCCAGAACCGGTTCCAAGTCCTCGGAAATCTGACACCAGTCCTCTTATGCCAGCCCTCTTATAACAACCAGTTCTCCAGCCACGTACTCTATCAACCAGCCCTCCTGTTTTTATCGTCACTAGTAAGTGACGCTGAGAGTAAACCTGAGATCACTGCTTTTGAGGCCCTTCTTTTTAATCTCCATCCTCACTCCCTGAAATCTGTGTTTAGGATCTCATGCTGAAAAGTGTAACTGAAAAGATGATTGTTTCATTTAGCATTTCATGTGATTCAGGGACCGTATTAAAGACAATTTATATGATGGGAATCATATGTAAACAACGGGGACAGTCTGTTTCTCATTCACTCCCTCTCAACGAGCTTTCACAAAATCTAAAGTTAAAAACCTCAATTAAAATTTGAATAAATCCCTTCTGTTTTTAAAATTGCAAGCTGAAGTGAATGTGGGGTCATTTTCATCTTTACCCCTGAGCTATTAAATTGTGGAACAATTCTAAAACCCTTCCAATTTTTATTTATGTAATATCAAGTAGTTTGATTCCAGTAGGATACAAAATAGCATTTACATTTGAGCATTGAGAAGTAGCCTGTATTTTAAATATGCAGTTTAGAGATTGACACCTCTTTAGTGACAGGTTCAAATGGTAAACATTGAAGTAGGTTTTCAGGCTTCCTTAAACTCATGTCTCATTGTATATCTTCCTCTGTGACATTTCCATAACTTTCTGCTCTTGGGGCCTTTTTTTTTGAAGGAATTCAGGACTTTTCCCTATCTTGATACCACCAACAGCATCTTTGAATCTCTTTTCTCTGAACCTGCTTCTGACTCTCTTGGTCGTAAAACCCAAAACTGTAAACACGTTAGGTGGCTTGTTAGTCATTTAGGTAAATTAAATGACTTTTGGAACTAGTAATTTTAACTAGCTTTTATAACTTTCTAACCTTTTTATAAAAGAAAGTCAGATCTTCATACAACTGAAAATTAAACTACAGTTCCATTACTCCAGAAACTAATTTCCCAAATAATAATACATTATGAACCTTCATTGCAGTTAGGATAGAGCTCCCCTCCCTATGCTTTTTGACCTGTATCTTAGAATCTTTTATATCTGTTTTGTTGAAGCTCGCATCTGAGAGTCAGAATTTCCCTCTCCTGTACTACTATGTTAGTTACAATTTTGTCTGGAGTAGTACTTGAATCTACCACTTCCTGACACACAACCAGGAATTGGGCAGTATCAGAGCATAATCTGTGTATATACTTCTTCCTAAGCACAAACAGAGAAGGTTTGAAAGATATAATTAGATGAGGCATCTCATTATTGAAGAGCAAGTTCTAAGTGTATTGGTTCACCTTTGATTCACTTTACCAATATTTGTGATTTTGCTTTCATTTGTCCATTTTCTTTTTCTTCATTTTTCTTATATTATTGAGCATTGCACCTTTAACAAGTTTTTAATTGCTTTTAAAGTGATTTTTGGAGAAGACGTTGCCTTTGGTGGAGTTTTTCGGTGTACAGTTGGACTCAGGGATAAATATGGTAAGTTATGACCTTTCTACAGTAAGTCTTGTTTAATTTTGTTTTGCTTTAATATTGTACCTTGGTCGGATGTGTGTTCTCCAGCTGCTTCGTTCCCATTTTGAACTCTCACTGAACTCCTGAGGTTTGTCTGGTCACAGAAAGTGGTGCAGGTAGTCCTGGGTGTTGAGTTGCTAACTGCAACAGCAGCCTTCTGCTACTAGATGAAGGCTAGCATATGTAAAATTACTCACTTTTTAAAATGTTTTGTACTGCATATTGTATTTCATTTTTATATAGTGGTGCATTGTATTATCCAAGTTTTATCAGTGAGGAAGGCATATTGCTGCATGTGTATTTCAACTTCTACCTTGATTTTTCTAGGTGAGAACAGTTCAGTGAAACCTAATTCTGACTTTATCATTGATTCCTTCAAGCCAAATCACTTAAAAGCATGATTTTCAGGAACCCGAACACTTTAACTGAGGTCATATATTGTTACATTGTAATACAGTGTATTACAGATAGTAACCCGTCAAGGAGTTCAGATAACATTACAGTTGCAAGAAAGGCTATTGCTCCATTTGAATCATCATTAATGATTATAAGTTTTCTAAAATCTACTGTTCGAATTATTAGACCAAACTTGGTAGGAAAAGTTAATAGGACTAAATTATAAAACTACGGAAGAAGTTTTGAATTCCATGCCTATTAATGATTTTCCTTGCCATATCGTTGTCAGGATGAGGGACAATTTATTTTTGAAATGGCAGTTTGTCCTTGATTGGCAATTTAGGCCTGGAGTCGTAGTCTGAGCATGATTAAAAGTACCTGGACCTTTGCTGAATTCCTCTTTCCTATTTTACTCTTGTGAACTCCCTCCTGTAGCCATCAAACCCTTCTTCCAGTCTGGATTGCTGCCTGGGCCATTTTATAGATGGCCTTGAATTAACAGCTGTACAAGGAGCTGATTTTCTTCTCTCAGCCTGTTGGCTCTGTGCTGACTGGGTGTATACTGACTGGGCTCAGCCTTCTCCATTGGGACTATCAAGCAGTTAGCAGCTGTGTTCTACTGGCCTGTCCATGCACTTGAAGCCTCACACACATATTTGTTGTGTAACCCTATTTAATTTGATCCACGTTTTATATAGGTTGAACAACAGGTGATTGATGCTTTGCATTAGATTGATGCTAGGCTTTGCATTAGATTCAGATTGATTCTCAATTCAGAAGTCAAATAACAAATTTAATTGAAAGGTATTGAAGTGACAATCAGTTTATCACTTGTGAATCAAAATATTGCGGATCTGAAGATTGTGCGTAGTCAGGACAGTGGAATATTTAAAATCTACAGAAATAATGCTGAATCCATAATTCACTAGTTAGGTTGATCTTCAGTATGATGATTACACTTCAAAAGTAGTTGGTTATTAGTTTTGAATATTCTGAAGTGGTGATAGGAGCTATTTAATCCAAGTTTATTCTTAACTACTTGTGAATTTGTAGCAAGTGAGAAGAACATTTAGCCCACACTTGTCCACATTTATTCGGTAGTCAGAAATGCAGATATTTGGAAGCTTCTACTCATAAAAGGATTTCAGAAGAGAGACTTGCAGCTTGGGTGTCTTCTTCACTGACTCCCTAGGTAGTCATTAGCACAGAGGTCCCTCGTCTTTTCAAAGCCAGGTTTTCCAGTAAAGACAATGAACCCCATCTCTTATAAATAATATTTTCAACAACAGCTTAGTATCAAAAACAAGTCAGCCAAACTTATGAAGTAACAAATGAGGAACTAGTTTATTGCAAACAGAAGTTACTTGACCATAGATGTAAAAACATTATTAACAAAAGTTTTAAACTGCTCAAATATATGCAGCTACCCTTGTGGAAAACTAACGCACATGTTCACACACACTAACATGCATGCACACCTTGACACACACACATGTAAGTGCTCCCTCCCTCTCCAAGTCTAGTTTGAAAAATATAGACATATTGCAGAGTGTTCCCTTAAAATTGGTTTGGCCAAGTAATAGTTAGATTCAGGGGAAAGAATTTGGTGCAGATTTTTCCAAATGTTGCTTTGTAATTCAAGTCAATTTGTACTGGACTGTTTCCCTGGATCAGTTATGGCTAGCTGAATTATTTTCAGGAGACAGTACACTTCATTTGGAATTCTCCCTTAAGTATCTTATAGTGATGAGGCCTTCCAATTGTTTTTTGACTCTCTCATGAGAAAGGTCGAGGTTGTTGTTCCAGGCAAGTTATCTCTGTCTGTGTTCAAAATCCAAAAGCTTTATTATACCCCAAAACTGGTTCGTATGACCTCTGTCTGAAAGTACTGTACACTTAGTGACTCCAGTTGAGCAGCTTATCTTCTTTGAAAATGCAACAATTTTACTGCTGCATTCAGTCTCCTTTAACTATTCTTTCAAAACAGTAGAACATACATTTCCAGTCAATGGTATAATCAGTTAATATTTCAGATAACACGTCTTGGTGGTTAAGAGGTGACCTCCTGAGGTATGAAAAATGTTAAGTGATGTAAATTATTGCTTCTAGGTTAATTAGGCGATAGATTAAGACAACATTAAATTGTTGGAACAATGTTTTAAAACTGTCCTAGGAAACTGTCTTTGCTTGGAGACAAACTTTTGGAATCAAAAGGAAATTGCTTACTCGACTGGATAAACTCGATACTAGAAGGATGAGCTCCATAGAATAACTAACATTTTCTTGTTTCTTAGTGTAACTGGGTAGCACAATAGTATCAGTGTGATATATTATTGCTATTACTTAAAAACAAATGTTTGCGCGCTGAAATCCTAAGAAATATGTCTCAGTTAGGGATGAGTTCACTTGTGTACAATTTCCAGACAATGTTATGGCGTTTAATAACATTGTAGGGTAAAATAATTATATGAATTTAAGATTAAATCACTGGGTTCAAAAAGCATTCATGAGCTTTGGATATTCAGTTTAACATGTTTTCTATATGCTGTGTCCTTGAATGCTAAAAATGTATTGAGCAAAAGCTGGTGTGAATTAATTAAGCATTTCTTTCTGCTTTCCTTTGTAGTCTGCAATATTTTGTTTGCATTTGATGCTGCATTGGCAAAAATAAAATCATAGAAGCATAGTTATTTCCTGTACACAATTTGACTCTTTGCCCCATGGTTGACAGGTAACCGTCCATCCAGCTCAATGCCACTTTATAGTTCTTTTAGGTTATAGCAATTCAAGTGTTTATTAAAGAACTTTATGAAATGTTTTTGTGAGTTTGCTGCAGTTAATTTCACGTCCCCGCTATCTTCTGAGCGAAAGTAATTCTCTTCAATTCCCTTATAAATGTTTTTATTCACTCCTGGAATGAGGCCATTGCTGGCTAGGCTAACATTTGTTGCCCAGAGGACAGTTATGAATCAAGTGCTTGCTGGTGTGTGGTTTGATGTGCAAACCAGACAAGATAAACGTGGCAGATTTCCTTCCCTAAAGGACGTTAGTGAACCAGATGAGTTTTTACAACAATCAACAGTGGTAATATGATCATCATTGTGATGATTAAATATCTTGCTCCTCAACCTAAATCCAGGGTTTGGTCTCCTAAACCAAGACAAATAGGTGTAATCTACTGACTTTATCTAAATTCATCATTTTACACATTTCAATTAACCATCAGCCTTAAAGGTTCCAAAGAAGATAACGGTATCTTATGTAAGCTTTCCACAAAAATTATCTTTAATTCAAGCAACATCTTCAATATCTCATCTGTATCCTTTCTAGTTTTAACTATCATGCAGTGACCAAAATAGCACAAATTACTCCAGCTGTTACCTAACCAGTGTTTTATACAGTTCCAGCGTAACCCGTCAGCTGTCATGTACAATGCCTTATCCTTATGGCCAAAGTTTCCCCCAAAACTGATAACTGTGTACACATGCAACCACTCCAGATTCCTTGCATGGCGATCGGCTTCTGCACACCATTTGTGGGATTGACTACCGGTTCTGGAGGCCTACACAGCTGAAAAGTAAATTGAAAGGAGTGCTGGTTATGGTCCCAGCTGATGTTACTACTGGACAAGTCTGATCCCAGAATCAGATCTGGCTTAATCAAATCTGTTGCATATGTATCTGTCCATGACAATATTGGTGATGCAGCCACCACATAGTCCTTGTGGAGACAAACTCCCACGTTCACATCGAGAATACCCTCCATTGTAATGTGTGGCACTATCACCATACTAAATGGGACAGACTTTGAACAGATCAAGCAACTCAAAGCAGGGCACCCATGAGGTCCCATGGCTCATAAACAGCATATTTTACTGCAAAACAATCTGCAACCTTGTAGGCTGCATACTCCCCACTCAGCCATTATCATCATACCAGGGGATCAACCCTGGTTCAGTGGAGCATATAGGAGGGTATCTCAGGAGCAGCACCAGGCATACCTAAAAATGAGGTGTCACCTTGGTGAAACTACCAAACAGGACTACTTGTATGCCAGACAGCATAAGCATCAGGTGATAGACAGAATAAAGTGATTCCACAACCAGTGGATCAGATCTAAGTTCTGTAGTCCTACCACGTGCATTCATGAATGTTGGTGGACAATTAAACAACTCACTGGAGGAGGAAGCTCCACAAATATCTCCATCCTCCATAACATCACTGCAAAAGATAAAGCTGAAGTATTTGTAACAATCTTCAGCCAGAAGTGCCGAGTGGATAATCAATCTTGGCCTCCTCCAGTGTTCCTCAGCATTACAGATACCAGTCTTCAGCCAATTCGATTCACTCCATGTCACATCACGAAATGGTTGGATGTACCGGATACTAAAAAGGCTATGGGTCCTGACAACATTCTGGCCATAGCACTGAAGACTTATCCTCCAGAACTCACTGCTCCCTAGTCAAGCTCCTCCAGTACAGTTACAACACTGGCATCTACCCAAAAATGTGGAAAATTGCCCAAGCATGTCCTGTACGTAAAAAGCAGGACAAATCTAACCTGGCCAATTACCACCCCTACTGTTGATTATCAGTAAAGTGATGAAAGGTGTCATCAACAGTGCTATCAAGCAGCATATTCTCAGCAATAACCTGCTCAGTGATGCCCAGTTTGGGTTCTGCCAGGGCCATTCAGCCCCTGACCTCATCAGCCTTGGTTTAAACATGAACAAAAGAGCTGCATTGCAGAAGTGAGGTGAGGGTGACAGCCCTTGACATCAGGGAGCCTTAGCTATACTGAAATCAGTGGAAATTAAGGGAAAACTCTCCGCAGGTTGGAGTCACACCTGGCAAGTAGAAACATAGTCGTGGTTGTTGGTGTTCGGTCATCTCAGCTCTGGGACATCTCTGCAGGAGTTCCTGAGGTTAGAGTCCTAGGCCCGTTCACCTTCAGCTGTTTTATCAATGATCTTCCCTCAATTGTGAAGTCAGAAGTGAGGATGTTCGCCGATGATTGCACAATGTTCAGCACTATTTGCAACTGTTCAGGTACAGATCAGTCCATGTCCAAATGTCCTTTTCTGAAGAAGGGTCCCAACTCGAAACGTCAACTTTCCTGTTCATCTGATGCTGCCTGGCCTGCTGTGTTCCTCCAGCTTCACATTGTATTAAATCTGACTCCAGCATCTGCAGTTTTGCTATCTCTCATGTCCAAATGCAGCAAGATCTGGACAATATCCAATCTTGGGCTGAAATGTAGCATGTAACGTTCGCACCATACAAATGCCAGATAATGGTCACCTCCGATAAAACGCAATCTAACCACGGGCCTTGAAATTTCCTCAAATGAATCACCCACTATCAACATCCTGGGGGTTATCATTGTCCAGAACCCAACTGGACTTGCCATATAATTACAGTGGCTACATAAACAGGTTAGAGACTAGAAATACTGTGGGGAGTGACTCACCTCCACAACCTGTCTACCATCCTCAGGTCACAAGTCAGGAGTGTGATGGAATACTACCCACTTGGTGGGATGGATGCAGCTCTGACTGAAGAACTTGACATCATCCAGGATAAAGCAGCTCGCTTGTTTGGCACCATTTCTACAAGCATCCATGCCTTCCACCACTGATGTTCGGTAGCAGCAGTGTGTATCATCTACAAGATGCACTGCAGAAATTCACCAAAGATCCTTCAACAGCATCCTCCAAACCCACAACCATTTCTATCTGGAAGGATAAGGGCAGAAGATATATTGGGAACACCACCACCTACAAGTTCTTCTCCAAACCAGTCACCATCCTGATTTGGAAATATGCTGCTATTCGTTCACCGATGGGTCAAAATCCTAGAATCTCTCCTTAATGGCATTGTGGGTCGACCTACAACACATGGCTGCAGTGATTCAAGAAGGCAGCTCACCACTACCCTCTCAAGGGCAAGTAGGGAAGAGCAATACAGTAATGCTGGCCAGCCAGCGATGCCCACATCCCATGACTGAATAAAGGAAGAAGCCCAAAGATATTTCTGTATTCATGAACAATTTTGTTCTGAATCATTCCATCTGGAGAGTATTTGGCCTCGTTGGACTTTCATTCAATCACAGCCTATTACAACCATTCTTTTAGGAAAATTGCAATTTGTGACTGTTAATGCGCTACTTTAGAGGCTGCAACACAAATTTTTTAACAATCACTCACATTTTGGGAGAAACTCAGAAGGTCTGGCAACATTTGTGGAGAAAGAAACAGTCGACGTTTTGGCTCCAGTAACCCTTCTTCAGAACTGGTGTTCTGCAGCAATTTCTCTGGCAATTTCTGTTTTTGTTTCCCATTTCCAGCATCTGCAGTTCTTTGTTTTCTCATACAAAAACTTTTGTTGGCTGAGCTCCGTGCTGAAAAATATAAAATAATTTGGCTTTCCTTTCTGTGTCCTCTACATTTCCTTGGAAATATTTCTGTTAGGAGCGGTTACTGTGTTAGAATATGTCTATTAAATATTTTACACGAACACTCTGTACTGAGCAGTTTTTTTAAGATTAAGTGACTTGTTTAGTTTTTTGTGGCAATTTACTGCCAATGGCCAAATTGTGGGTGCACAATTTGCTCTAGATTAAGTGAGTTTTTCCGCTTAAGTCACTGCTGTACTTCAGCGAACATTTTGGATTAACAATGATTGAACAGTTAATTATTTCTGCTCAGTGGTTTTCAAACAATTAGATATTGCTGCATCTTGCTATTTTGTTTTCTGGGTGCTATTTTCTTACTAAATGTGAAAGTGTTATGTACTTGATATAGTAAGGGGCTAATTTTTCATTTGTGTTGCAAAATTGTAGGAAAATTGAGAATAACATATCAGCATTGTTTTGTTGGATTTATGAGCATCTGTAGAGTCCATGCATGTACATGACTTCCCCTTCTCAATTATCTATCTTTTAAAATGATTATTATTTTAAAATGACTATTATTATTTCTTAAACTGGAACATTATGGGGCAATACACAACTTTGTGGCCTGATAATGAATGGGAACCTAAAGTGTGAACCATTAAATAAATTGAAAATTTAAACTAGGAATTTGAGGGAACAATTAATAGAGGAATAACTTTTCCCAACGAATAGAAGAAAAAATTGGGAACATGAAACCAAGTTAGTTTCTCTGTAGCAAACTTGGTAGCTTGATCTGGCTCATTAATGGGACTTGGGAGCATAACTGGATGCTGTGATTTTTCTCTTCCCCAGCTGACTTGTGTTAGCCAGTGCCTGAAGGATTTTTATGGTTATAGCCATACAAATAGTGGAAAATTTATAGATATTCTGTATAAATTAAGCTAAGTATTGTTTGAGATTATTAAACTGCAGCTGTATTTTGGGTATGGGCAAGGGTCCCTTAGTCTTGACATTCTGTACTTTTTCCCATGTAGACCGAATGGGCTGGTCATCTATGTACAGTGTGCCTTTAATTCAGGCAGACACAAATTTGACAACTTGTCTCATTAGTTTCAACATTTGTAAATATGATTTTCTGACTGATCACAGTGTCAGACATCTTGATCCAATAAGACAGATTCTTTGTCAGTAAGGGAATCAAGAGTTATAGCGAAAGGGTGGGAAAATCGTAGAAACCCTGCAGTGTGAAAAGAGGCAGTTTGGCCCATTGGGTCTGCACCAATTCTCTGAAGAGCATTCCCCCAGATCCAGGCCCACAATCCATCCCCATAACCTCGCATTTAACAAGGCAAATTGACCTAACCTGGCCATTATGGGGCATTTAGCACAGTCAATCTGCCTAACCTGCTAGTCTTTGGACTGTGGAGCAACTGGAAGAAACCTATGCAGACACAGGGAGAATGTGCAAACTCCTGACAGACAATCGCTCAAGGCTGGAACTGAACCTGGGTCTCTGGCACTGTGAGGCAACAGTGCTAACCACTGAGCCATTGTACCGCTCCTAAAATGGAACTGAGGAGCATCGGATCAGTCATGATCCCATTGAATAGTGAAGCAGGCTAGAGGGGCCAAAAGGCCTACTCCTCTTCCTATTTTTTATGGTAAAGAAAAATCATTGCGCAACAGGATTATACAATTGATCAAACTCAATTTGACTGTGTTTCCAAGTTCCTTGACCACTTCCACTAATAAAGGCAAGGGTGCCAAAATCTGTTTATCACCTAAGTGTTCCTACCAATTCATACATTTTTCTGTCTTGGATACTTAACACCATTCATAATTGCTGAGTCAAAGTATCAGAAATTTCTAGCTGGAATCATTGTGGAGCACCACTAACTTGAGGGCGGTTCATGGAGAAGGCCCACATGTAGCGTTTCATGATGACTTGGGACAGATAATAAAAATTCTCAGTGGTTAGCACTGCTCCCTCACAGCGCCAGGGGCCTGGGTTCGATTACCCCTCAGGCAACTGTCTGTGTAGAGTTTGCACGTTCTCACCGTGTCTGCCCGAGTTTCCTCCGGATGCTCCGGTTTCCTCCCACAGTTCAAAGATGTGCAGGCTGCGTGGATTAGCCATGCTAAATTGCCCATAGTGTTCAGGGATGTGTAGATTAGGTGGGTTACAGAAAAGGGGTCTGGGTGGGATTCTCTGATGGTCGGTGTGGACTTGCTGGGCCAAAGGGCCTGTTTCCACACTGCAGGGATTCTATGGATCATTATTATCCATTCCAGGAACAAATAAATGAAAACAATCTTTTTTAGCCCTCTTTACAGGAAAAGCCATCCTGAAACCAATTATGTAATTCCAGGTGTGTTTTGAAATCTCTTTAAATTAAGTTCCTCTAAGGAGAACAGCACTAGCTTCTTCTGTCTCTCTGCATGACTGAATTCCTTTAATACTTGTATAAAAACAGAAAACTATGCACATTCTTGCAGTCTGGTAGCACTTGCAGAGAGAGAATTGGAGTTAACATTTCATATCTGTTTCATCAGTTCTCAAGCCTCGGAGAATGACTTGAACTTGGAATTTGTGAATCAGATGCAAAGGTGCTACTAAATGAATCACAGCTCTTGCTCGTACATTCCACATTCCCTCTCTCTTAACCGCACCCCGTTCAGAAATGCACTGGGTAGACTTTATACCCACCCTTGAGTAACACCTCACTGTATGAGGGCACAGACTGCAAGCAGGATGAGCAAACTGACTAGAGCACCATTCAAGTGAGGGGGAAAAATGAAGTTGTTGTATTAATGAATAGCATAGTTGTGGGAATGGATGCTGTTCTTTGCAGCAAAGTTAGAGTCCTGAAGGCCGTTGGTGCTAAGGTTCAAGATATCTCTTCTAGCAAAGGAAGAATTTTGAGTGGGAGGGGAAGGATCTAGTTGTTGTGGTCTATGTAGGAAACACTAGTCGTTGGTAGCACTGAGATAAAGGGTCTGCTGATGGATTACGAGCAGCCCGAGGCTAAATTGAAAAGCAGAACCAGATGGGTAACAATCTTTGGATTATTATCTCAGTTACATGAAATTTGATGTAGGGTAACTAAAGCTAGAGAGATAAATGCATGACTCAGAGATTGGTGTGGCAGAAATGGGTTTTGATTTATGTGGCACTGGAACCAGTACTGGGGAAAGTGTGAAATGTTCTGATGGGGTCGGCTTCATTTGAACTATGCTGGGACCAGGGTTGTGGTAATTTATATAACTAGGATTGTAAATAGGGCTTTAACCTGATTAGTTGTTGGGTCTGGGAGGAGGAAAGGTCGTTGACTTGCTTGCTGAGCTGGCTTTTTTTCTTTTAGACATTTCGTCACCACGCTAAGTGACATTGTCGGTGGAGCCTCCAATGAAGTGATGTTGTTCTACTCCACTTGGAATTTATACTGTCTGGTCCATTACGGTGACTAGTGTCATTTCTGGTTTTGATCTATATCGGTTTGGATATGGAGTCCAATTCTATATGTTTGTTGATTGCATTACGGGTGGAGAACCATGCCTCTAGGAATTCCCGTGCATGTCTATGTTTGGCTTGGGCTGCTATGGTTACCTTGTCCCAGTTAAACTGATGGCCTTCATTGTCTGAGTGCACTGATATTAAGGAGAGTTCGTTGCACCGTTTTGCTGCCAGCTGATGTTCATGTATTCTGATGTCTGTCCGATGTAATGTTTGTGGCAGTCGTAAACCATGTTGGTTCTGCATGTTGTGGGAATGGGGTCTTTAATCCTTGTGAGTGTTGTCGTAGAGTGGCTATGGGCTTGTGGGCGACCATGATTCCTAGTGGTCTTAGGAGTCTTGTTGTCAGTTCAGATATGTTCTTGATGTAGGGCAGTGTGTTAGGGGGTACTGTGTCCTCCTGTTGTTGTCTGTTTAATAAGCATCTGTGGATGAAGTTGTGGGGATATCTGTTCTTAGCGAAGATTTGTGTAGATGCTCTTCCTCTTTCCTGCATTGTTCCAGAGTGTTGAGTTTGTCATGGCCAGTTTAAGTAGTGTCCTAATGCAGCTTTGTTTGTGGGCTTTGGGGTGGTTGCTGTGGAAGTTGAGGATTTAATCAGTGTGGGTTGCAGTGTTGGGGGAGGAAAGTTCAACTGAATGGAAATTTAAAAAAATCAAAAAGAAATGAGAGAGCAGAGGTGCAATTAGCAAAGAGGTGAAGGATAATTGAGGTGTGACAGGAAAAGGCAGGAAATGTGAGCAGAAGTGTATAGCAGAAATAGAATGAGTAACAACAGTAAAAAGTCATCTCTCAAGGCGGTTTATCTAAATGTCTGCTGTATTTGTAACAAAATAGATCTGTTGATGGTCCAAACAGAAATAGATGAATATGACGTGATAGCTATTGCAGTCACGTGGCAGGGTGACCAGTACCGGGAACTCAATATTCAAAGATATTCTACTTTCTGGAAGAATATGCAGAAAGGAAGAGGAGGTCGGTTAGTGGTGTTAATAAAGGTAAGTATCAGTATGGTAGTGAGTAGTGGTAGAGGTCCAATAGATTGTGATGTGGATTCAGTTTGGATGGAAATAAGAAATAACAAGAGAAGGAAGTCACCAGTAGGAGTCATCTATCTGTCTGAGTTGCCTCATTGTTACGGTAAAGTACAAATCAGGAAATAATGGAGGCTTGAGGAAGGAATTTTCATAGGTAATTTTAATCTGCATGCCAAGAGACCTGGGTTCAAGTCCCACATATTCCAGAGGTGTGTAAGAACATCTCTGAACAGATTGATTAAAAGATATATTGACTGTTCGAATCAAATAAACAAGAGTAACATGAAAAATGTTTCTTAGAGCAGTACATTGCAGAACCTATCCAGGAATAAGCTATTTTGGATCTAGTAATGTGCAGTGAGTTAGGATGAATAAGAGATATTGGAGATAAGATTCCTGTTGAGTGGCAATCACAATATGGGAGAATTTAAAATTTAGTTTGAAGGAGAACTACTTGAGTGTTAAAGTAATGTCCTCAACTTAAATAAAGCCAATTATTGAAGTGTGAAGAAAGAGTTTTCTGAAGCAGGCTTTGCAAATAGACTAAGGAGAAGGTCAGTGGATGAATTGTGGCAGATCTTTAAGCAGATATTTCTTAATATTCAGCAAAACTTTATTCCGGTCAAAAAAGACTTGATGGAAAGAATGGAATTACCTGTGGTTAACAAAGGTTGTCACAGAGATCGGCCAACCAAAAATTAAGGCATTCAAAGCAGTGAGGACTAGTGATAGGATAGAGGATTGGGAATTTTTTAGGAAGTAGCAGCAGATGCCTATAAAGCTAAAGTAACCAACAAAAGCTTCTATGGGTACATAAAAAGTGAGTAGCTGAAGTGCAAATGGCAGACCATTAAAACCAATAGTTTGCATTGTTCTTCATGGTGGCAGACCTGTAAACGTCCCAGCTATATCAAATAGAGCAGGGACTATTGGGAATAAAGGTCTTGTTAAAGTCTCTGTCACAGTGACAAACTAATGGGACTGAAGTCAGACAATTTTGAAGGACCTGGGGGCCTTCAACCAAGGGTTTTAAGGGAAGTGGCTGCTGAGATAATAGAGGCACTGGTCGAAATACTCCACAACTCATTGTATACCAGGAGGGTACCCATTGATTAGAAAACTTCTAATGTAATGCTCCTGTTCAAGAAGAGAGGGAGACTGAAGCAGGAAATTATTTGGCCTAACATCTGTTGTTGGGAAAATACATGAGTCTGTTATTGAGAAAGAATAGAACAAAGAACAATACAGCAGAGGAACAGGTTCTTCAGCTCACCGAGACTGTGCCAATTCCCAATCCTTATTTAGACCCACTGCTTAATGCCCATACACGGTTTCTATCCCTCTGTTTTCCTCCTGTACATGTGTCTATCGAAATATGCCTTAAATATTGCTAACGTGCCTGCATCTGCCACCTCCTCTGGCAATGCGTTCCAGGCACTCAACACCCTCTGTGAAACCTTTTCCCTGCACTTCTCCCCTAAACTTTCCCTCTCTCACCTTGAACCTGTGTCCTCTTGTAGTTGACCTTTCCACCCTGGGAAAAAGCCTCTGACTATGCACCCTTATAATTTTGTAGACCACTATCAGTTGCCTCTCAGCTTCTGTCGTTCCAATGAAAACAATCCGAGTTTATCCAAGTTCTCCTCATACCTAAATTCCTCCAGCCCAGGCATCATCCTGGTAAATCTTCTCTGCACCATCTCCAAAGCATCCACGTCCTTTCTGGTCATGTGGTAACTAGTACTGCATGCAACATTCCAACTGTGTATTAACTAAACTTTTATACAGATGTTACAAATGTAATATAACCTGCCAACTTTTATATTCGAAGCCCCAGCCAATAAAGACAAGCATTCTGTATGCCTTCTTGACCACTTTATCGGCCTGTGCTGCCACTTTCAGGGATCAGTGGACCTGTACACCCAGATCCCTCTGCATGTCAATGCTCCTAAGGGTTCTGCCATTTATTGTTTAATTAGCACCTGAATTTGATCTTCTAAAATACATCATCTCGCATTTGTCTGGATTAAACTCCGTCTGCCATTTCTCTGCCCAAATCTGTAATCTATCTATATGTAGCTGTTGTCTTTTGATAATCCTCCTCACTATGTGCAATTCTGCCAATTTTGGTGTCATCTGCAACTTACTAATCAGACCACCTACATTTTCCTCCAAATCACTTATGTATATATTACATACAACCAAGGCCCCATCACTTATCCCTGTGGAACAGCACTAGTTACTGATCTCTATTCCAAAAACCACCATTCGACTGCTATTCTCTGTCTTCTAAGACCGAGCCAGTTCTGCAGCCATCTAGTCGGCTGATGACCCTGGATCCTGTGAGACTCTACCTTTTCCATCAGCCTGCCATGAGGTACCTTATCAAATGACTTATCAAATCATAGGATATGCAGAAGAGCTTAACATAATCAAGCTACTCAACTTGGCTTTATGAAAGGCAAGTTATTATTGACAAATTTGCTGGAGTTCTTTGAGGATATAACAAAGAGATTTGCAATGAGATACCAGTAGATAAAGTGTCTTTTGGGTTTCCAGAGGCATTCGATAAAATCCATGTAAAAGGATATTGTATAATGTTTGTGCTGTCTATTGAGGGTAGTGTATTCTGCTTTATATTCTGTATTTTGCTTTATTTTCTGTGTTTCAAGATGGCGCTGAAACAGGGCAACACTAAACATCACCTTTCACTGTGTTTGTTATATGTGTGACAATGAATAAATTTAAATTGATCTAAAATAATGTATTAGCATGGATTGAAGATTGATTAAGGCACAGAAGACAGTCAGGAGTCGTGGGTCTTGTTCAGGTTGGAAATGTAACTAGTGGAGTGCCACAAGGATTAGCCCCAGAACCTCAAGTTTGTTAATAACTTGGGATAAGGGTCGAAGTGTAATGAATTCAGATTTCTTAACAGTTCAAAATTAGATCGGAGGACATATTGTGAAGAAAACATAAGGAATCTGAAGAGCATTGAGATAGGTTAAGCAAAAACTTGGCAGATGGAATTTAATAAAGGAAAGTGTGAGGTTATGCCCTTAGGAAGAATCAAAAGACAGATGATTGTTTAAATGGTGAGAGACCTCAAAAGTGTGAGCACAGAAGGATCTGGATGTTCTTGTACATGAAACACAAATGTTATGCAGGTATAGCCAGTGATTAAGAAGGCCAATATAATTTTGGCCTTTATCGCTAGGAGTTTGAATTTAAAGGCAGGGAGGTCTTGCTACAACTGGGGTTTTGGAGAGGCCACACCATGAGTGCTGTGCATTGTTTTGTTTCCTGTATTTGATAAAGGACAGAATCCTTACAGTGCAGAAAGAGGCCATTTGGCCCATCGAGTCTGTACTGATCCTCTGAAGAGCATACAACCCAGTTCCACACCCCATCCCCATAATGCTGCATGGGGTTTTTACTATAACTAACCCACATAACCTGCACATCCCTGAACACTACAGGGCAATTGTTTCTTTCACCATGGCCAATCCACCTAACCTGCACATCTTTGGACTATGGGAAGAAACCAGAGCACTTGGAGGAA
>NC_063336.1:31808994-31878756 GCF_021869965.1 Rhincodon typus
ATCTGCAGTTCCTACTATCTCTAATCAATGTACTGCCAGGATACACGACATTGGAAACAGTTTAAAAGTGATTCACTCAGCTGATTCCTGGGATGAAGGGGTTTATTTGTCAAGAACAACTAAACAGGTTAAGCCTGTATTCATCAGAGTTTAGAACAATAAGAGTGATGTTAATGAAATTTAAAAAAATTCTGAGGGAGTTTGACATGGTACATGTTCAGAGGATGCTTCTACTAGAGTCATTGAGCGTGGAAACAGACCCTTTGATCTAACCAGTCCACACCGACCATGTTCCCAAATTAAACTAGTCCCATTTGCCTGCGCTTGGCACATATCCCTCCAAACTTTTCCTATTCATGTACTTGTCTAAATGTTGTAATTGTACCTGGATCCATCACTTACTCTGGCAGTTCATTCCACATATGAACCACTCTCTGTGTAAAAGAATTGCCCTTCCTGTCCTTTTTTAAAACTTTCTTCTCCCACCTTAAAAATA
Organism: Rhincodon typus; assembly: GCF_021869965.1. Taxonomy (NCBI): domain Eukaryota; kingdom Metazoa; phylum Chordata; class Chondrichthyes; order Orectolobiformes; family Rhincodontidae; genus Rhincodon; species Rhincodon typus. The sequence goes on from NC_063336.1 coordinate 31,809,491, forward strand.
TGCCCCCTAGTTTTGAACTCCCCCACCCTACACAAAAACCCTTGCTATTCACCTTATCTATGCCCTCATAATTTATAAACTTCTATAAGAACGCCCCTCAACCTCCTACGCTCCAGTGAGAAATGTCCCAGCCTATTTTTATAACTCAAACCCTCCATTCCTGGCAGCATCCTGGTCAATCTTTTTGAACACTCTCCAATTTAACCCCACTGCAGCAGGGTGACCAAAACTGTTCACAGTACTCCAGAGAGGCTAACGTCCTGTACAACCACAACATGACATCCAAACTCCTATACTCAAAGGTCTTAACAATGAAGGCATGTGTGCTAAAGCCTTTCTTAACCACCCTGTCTACCTGTGATGCAAATTTCAAAAAATTATGTACTTGAACCCTTAGGTCTTTTTTTTTCTACAAAACTACCCAGGGCCCTACTATTAATATAATAATCTTGCCTTTGTTTGTTTTACTAAAATGCAATACCTCTCATTTATCCAAATAAACGCCAGCTGCTACTCCTCAGCCCCTTGACTCCTTTAAGGAAGATCTCTTTGTAATTTTAGCCTTCTACCAATCTTGTCCACTATACCACCAATTTGGGCATAATCCACAAACTTACTAACCATGCCTCCTATATTCCCATCCAAATAAAAGATAAACTAAAGTGGACCCAGCACTGTGGAACACCACTGGTCTCAGATTTCCAGTCTGAAAAACAACTCTCCACCACCACTCTGTCTCCTACTGTCAAGCCAATTTTGTATCCAATTCGCAAGCTCACCTTGAATCCCGTGTGATCTAACTTTACTAATTAGTCTACATGCGGACCCTTGTCAAAGGTTTTACTAAAGTCCATATAAGCAACGTCTGCTGCTCTGCCATCATCAGTCTTTTTGGCTACTTCCTCAAAAAACTCAATCAATTTTGTGCAAAATGATTTCCCTCACACAAAACCATGCTGATTATCCCCAATCAGTCCTTGCCTCTACAAATGCGTGTAAATCCGATCTTTCAGAGTCACCTCCAACAACTTACCCACCCATAGAAGTCAGGCTCACAGGTTTATAGTTCCCAGGCTTCTCTTTACAGCCTTTCTTAAGCAAAGGCATAACATTAGCCACCCTTCAGTCATTTGGCACTTCACCTGAGGTTATGGCTGATATAAATATTTTGGCTAAGGGGCCCCACAGTTTTTTTCCCTGAATTCCCATAATGTCCTGGGATATATTTGATCAGGTCTCAGAGGTTTATCCACCTTTATGTTTTCTAAGACGTCTGGCACTTAGTTTTCTGTAATGTGTACTAGTAGGGGAGTCTCAAACTAGGGGATATAGTTTCACAGTGAGGAGTCACTCACTTAAAACTGAGATATGAAGGAATTTCTTCTTCCATAGGCTAGTAGTGCATGTTTGGAATTCTCTCCCCCTAGAGAGTGATGAAGGCTAGATCACCAAAAGTATTTAAGGAGGAGGTAGGTAGGTTATTGAAATTGTGAGGAGTTGAGGGCCATGAGGAGCTGGCACAAACGAGGATTTGAGCACTGGGACAGATAAGCCATGACTTTGTTGATTGGAACAAAAACAAAGTTGCTGAAAAAGCTCAGCAGGTCTGGCAGCATCTGTGAAGGAAAAAACAGAGTTAACGTTTTGGGTCCGGTGACCCTTCCTCAGACCCGAAATGTTAACTGTATTTTCCTTCACAGATGCTGCCAGACCTGCTGAGCTTTTCCAGCAACTTTGTTTTTGTTCCTGGTTTACAGCATCCACAGTTCTTTTGGTTTTTACTTTGTTGATTGGTGTGGGCAGTGTTGAGAGCTGAATGTCCTGCACTTCTATTTTTCATATTCTTGTGAGGAAAAGTTAGTACTTAAACTGTATCATGATTTTGAATATTTCAGCAGGCTGCATTTTGGAGAATCTGGAATGTGAGCAAAATTGCTAAAGAACCACTCTGGTTAAAACGCAAAGATTAAAAAAAAACTGCTGAAAAGAGATTCCTGTTTGACTTAGCTAGGCCATACAAATTATAGACCCATAGTGAAGGCAGCTATTGTGGACAAGTTTACAATGTGAGTTGCTAATTGAGGAGTCTCTTGGAAATTTAAACTTGCCACATAAACTTAGTGGAATCTTGCCTCAGCTTTGAAAAGGTGGTCTTGTTTTTCTTTCCAATTGTAAAAAAAGAAATGCAAATAATAGCCAAAAGTAAAACAAGGTTCTTGTTTGAAGTAATTGACTTTGCTCCACAACTGTCACCTTCACACACATCAGCCTCATGTGCTTTTAATACTGTGTTCAGGAAACTGTTATGTGCAATAGTTATTTCTTGAGTAGGGGCTGGCATTAGAGCGCTGCAAAATCAAGCTCCTGTTCAGTCACTTACTGTTTCGTTATTGGCATCCTTCCATTTTTGAAAGGTGGTAGACATACAACAAACAATCCATTTCAGATGGGGAGGGCTGCCTTCAAATGGTGCAGCTTTGCTAAAGAGACCACTCGTTGAGAGGCAGGCATGTGAAACTACCAAGGAGCCTTGTCATTTGTTTTTTTTTGGTGTTGGCATCTTTTGCAAGCTTGTAACCATTAGTTATTGTAATGATGCACATTTGTCCACAGGAGGTTCACCGTTTTCCGACTTCATTACCTAGTGGCTACAGAATGCAGTAATAAGTATCTAGCACCTCTATGTTGCACTTCAAACATCATTGAGGTGGAACTTTGAGTGTCTTTCCTCCCAACTGGCTGTAGCTACATCATTCATGGAAAACAGCCCTTCGGTATGTAATCATCTTCCAGCTCAAAGATGTTCTCAGAATCTTGATGTATGGCTGTGAAGCATGGATAACTTACAGCTATCAGAAAAGAGGCTCAACGATTTCTATTTAGCTGTGTCTGACTGACCCATTTCCTGTTCTTCAGCCCTCACCCCCTGCTTCACTCCCACAACTGTGGTAGGGTCTTCCTTGTCTTCACTTACCATTGCACCAGCATCCACATCTCCAGTGGGATGCCACCACCAGCTACACCTCTGCTCTCTTGTCAGCCTTCAGCAGGGACCATTCCCTCCAGGACATCCTGGTCCACTCCTCCTCCACTCCCAACATCTCTCCACACCCCTGTGGCACCTTCCCATGCAATCACAGAAGGTGTCCTGCCTGTTTACTTCCTCCCTGCTCACTATCCAAAGCCCCATACACATCTTCGAGGTGAAGCAGAGATTTATCTGCACTTTATTCAATCTAGTCTACTGTTCTCGCTGTTCACAACGTGGTCTCCTGTACATTGGGGAGATGAAGTACAGACTCAGTGACCGCTTTGCAGAACATCCACATTCTTGCAGGACAAATTACTCTGAGTGTCCGGTTGTCTGTCGTTTCAACACCACCATGTTCCCTGGCCAATATCTCTGTCTCGGGCTTGCAGGAGTGCTCCAGTGAAGCTCAGCGCGAGCTGAAAGAACAACACCTCATTTTCCGCTTGGGAACCCTGCAACCTTCTGGACTCAATACTGAGTTCAATAATTTTAGAGCCTGAGCACTTTCTCCTATGTTGTTACCCCAACCCCCCACACCAGGCCTTGTCATCACATGGGATGCTACCTCAACCAACATATTGTCAGTCACTAATGGTCCCCATTAACAGTCATTCATTCTCCCAGGCTGACTTTTACCCGTTCCTTTATCTGCCCAACTGTTTTTCTCTCTCTGTCGGCTCCATCTCCACCTATTGGTTGTTCCTCTTCCCTCTCCCAACCCCTTCTCTCGCATACCAAACATTTCTGAGCTATAATCAGTTCTGAAGAAGGGTCATTGGACCCGAAGCGTTAGTGCTGCTTACTCTGTACGGATGCTGCCAGACCTGCCGAGTTTTTCCAGCAATTTCTGATTTTGTTTCAACAATTTCTATCTTCCCTGTCTGTGTGCATGATGGATATATCTTAACAGGGCAAAATAATGAATTTTGTGGCCCTCTGAAACAAAGAAATGTACAATGAATTTCATGTTTGGAGGGGGAGGGGATAATGACTATTTTAATAACATCTGCCATGTGGGGTACAAAATATTTTCTTTTTCGAGGACTCCTGTTTTGAGGGCTAAGCTCGGATTTTAGGGATCCACTTTCCCAATCTCACTAACACCTTTATTAGGCCATGCAGTCAGGTAGTTCTGAAACAAAAACAAAAATTGTTGGAAAACTCAGTAAGTTTGGCAGCATCTGTGGAGAATTTGAACTCTTAATGTTAACGCAGTTCTGAGGAAGAGTCACTGGATCTGAAATATTAACTCTGCTTTCTGTCCACAGATGCTGCCTGACCTACTGTGTTTTCCCAGCAATTTATGCTTTTGTTTATGATTTCCAACATCTGTAATTCTTTGGTTTTGTTTTGTTTAGAAATTAACTTCTGAATTTGTGTTGACGAAATGGTTACTTGGACTTGCACATAAACAGAAGTAAAATTCACCAGTGTCCTCAAGTTTGAATTGCCCATTAAATTTAAAGCACTGATTTCCGAGACATCATTGTATTTGAATAGGCCTGACAACAGGCATAAACTAGCAGCTAAACTTTTTTCAAAATCATTGTTATATGTACTTCTACATGCCAAAATCCAGACCTTAAAAACACCTTTCAGATTGGTGCGGTCACATTTCCATCACACATCACAAAGCTGGAATATTTCACTACTTTTTCACTGCATTTCAGACCACAATCTCACGTTTACATTTAATAATTTCCACATTGTTCAAGACAAAAATATGGCCTTTATTTTCTTCATTTTGTAGCTCTGAACAAATGCAGCTTTAAGCTAAGAGATTCTGAATTAATTTGCAAATAATTCATTAGTGATTTCTTATTTTGATGTTCTTCCTTCAGTGTTGTTACGTTGTTAAGAGGTTTGAAACTGTTCCTACTCCTTTGTGATAACAAGGTGTAGAGCTGGATGAACACAGCAGACCAAGCAGCATCAGAGGAGCAGGAAAGCTGATGTTTTGTGCCTTTGTGCCTTCTGTCTCTCCTCTTCCCTTGTAGCCCCCTTATCTCCCAATCCCTTAAGCCTCCCTGTCTCTCCAACCCCCTTGCTGTATCCCCCCCTCTTCCACCCCTTGTAGTTTGCTATACAAACATGCATATAACACACAAGACAGGAACAGGCCATTCAGCTCCTCTATACTGCCCTCCCATTCAATAAAATATTGGCTGATCTGAGAGTAGCCTCAGATCCACGTTACCCTACCTACATCATAAAATCTTTCAACCCCTTCTTAACAAGAATCTATATTAAAATAGATCTTGATCTTAAAACTTTGACTTTTACGAAGTGACATAGTTCTAGATTCTCCCATAGGAGGAAACATTCTCTTTACATCTACCCTGTCACAACCCCTCAGGATTTCAAATTTCAATCAAATTGCCTCTTACTGTTCTAAATTCCAGTGGATGTAAATCTGTCTTGTTCAACTTTTCCTCATGTGACAACCTCTCTCATTCCGTGTATTAGTCTAGTAAACCTTTTTTGAGCTGCATCCAGCACATTAATATCTTCCCTTAAACAAGCTGACCAGTACCATGTGCAATGCTTCAGTTGTTGCCTCACTAGTCCCCTGTATAACTGAAGCATTGCCTCCCCACTTTTGTCTTCAATTCCCCATGCAATAAATAACATACTATTATCTTTCTTAATTTTTGCTGTGCATTCATAGTAACCTTTTGTAATTCATGTATAATGGTACCCAGATACTTCAGCATCTTAGAGCTTTACAGTCTCTTGCCATTTAGATAATATGCATTTTTAAAATTCCTCCTGCCAAAATATCCAATTTCACATTTTACTACATTATACTCAGTTTGCCAGATCTTCGTTCATCTGCTTTATCTATCTATCTCTTTTTGTAACCGCCATGTATCCTCTTCACAACTTACTTTCCTACCTATCTGTGTGGCCCATGTTGACTCTGCTTAACCAAGTGCCCTGTTATAGCTTTTAATGTTTTGCATATGACAAATGTTAAACTAATGGGCCTATAATTTCTTGTTTTCTACCACCTCCATCCAATGAAGCAGTTATATTTGCTACCTTCTAATCAAATGGGACTGCAAATGTACAGTGAAGGTACTTTTCAGGTTGGAAGTGGCACAGAGTCCAGGATAGGTGCTAATCCTGACACACAATCTGCTACGGATGGAGGTGTGTAATGTGGCATATTGTTGTTTGCAAATATGTGGAATTGCTGACAAAAAAGAAACGGGTTTACTTTACAATTTAATTTTTAAAATTGATTTCTGCTGTAAAGTTATGTCTAGGCAAGTTACAAGCAAATGCACTTTCAGTCTGATAGTCTGAAGTCAATTGCTGTGTTTCAATTTTAGTTTATGTTAAACAAGAGAGTATGATATGTCAACGGTAATTGAATACAGGCTCAATCTGTTGAATAGTGCCTTTGATAGCTTGCTGTATGTGCTAATTGCTAGCCATTGCTGGTATTCATTGGACGCAGCCAGAAGTAGTGAATCAAACTTGTATGATTCAATTACAAACATCATTTGCAATTAATAATGAATCATTTCCCTTATAATGTGGTTAAGAGAATTGCATTTTTATCAAACTTCAAAAAATATTATTAGGAATTCTGTGGATGAAATACCTTGAGTTAACCAGAAGCCAGTTTGTACGTTGTCAGAGTGAATATCTGTTCTCACATTTTATGTGTTGCATTATGTACTATGCATTAACCACCATTTATTACTTGCTTCACCAACTTCTTTACAGTTTAATATTATTAATGTTAACTTCTGGTCTTTAACTCCATATGTGATGAATTTTGCATTATTTTGGATTAATTTGTATTAGATAGCTGCTCTGCAAATTAGAACAAAAGCTCAATGTGATAATACACTGTTCCAAGTTAATACAGTGCAGCACACAGTCTCTATCTTTTGCTGTTCCTGTCTTGAAATCACTGTTGCGATACAATTACTCGGGCACTGGCTTTTCTCTGTTAACTTGTCAAAGCGATCATACTTCAGATGTGAGCCTGGATATTGAGTATTATTCAGCTCTTTTATCTTGATAGTTACTAAAATCAAACATGATACTCTCAGTGTTTTCCACCCTAATATGGGGTAACCATTAGGAGGAATGATGAATTTTCTTTCTTTTTTCTGGGGATACAGAGGCCAGTAAAAGCACCCACTCTGCTGTCTTAAGATGAAATTAGCTGTTTATGCACAGACCATGTACTGATTTTGGGAATTCTTATCTTTATGACTTTGTGTTATGCTAATCAGTGCATTTACTTAAATCATTGAGACCGCATGGCCAGAACATTTTTTTAAACATAATTCAAACCTTTTTAGGTTGAAGGATAGCACTGTTCTTATGAAGTGCAGTATATTGGGAATATTTTGAAAATCATGTTAGAATAAGATATGGAATACTAAATGTCTCATATTGCACAATTGTAATCACTTTTGAAAACTGATCTCAAAAAGTAAGCTTTCTCTGAATTGACAGTGGATTGGGATTGGTGGGAAAATTTACACTTTGAAAGATTGATAGCAGTTGTATTGCAAAAACATCCCTTGAGTGGGAAACTCAAGGTGAAGCTTGGAAAATTCATTTGAAGCCAATACTCATGATTGTTGTAAGTGCTTTATGATTTCTGATAAGGTTACGGAATTTTAGTTAATGAGATGGTAAGCTTGTTTTGAAAACTTTTGTCACTTGTACTATAAAGAGTTCTCTGACCAATAGATGGCAATAGATATCCATCGCTTTCTATGCACCACACAAAATCGCAGCCAGTGTACCCTTGAATGACTCCTAACTATGGGGAATGTGATATTTCCACAGATGAAACAATAACCTATTGAGCATCAGGCAACGCAAGTAGGGAAAACCCAAGTAGCATAAATGATGATTAGAAAAGTGAGGTGAATTCCCAGCCAGACCACACTGAGGCTCCAAATTAAAAAAAAAAGTCTGCAGACCAGACCTAACTAATGTTCAAAGAGAAAGGAGATCAGATTTCTAAGACCTTGAACATCATGAAGGTGGAGCTATTGATTATTTTAGAGGTTCCAGAAGACATTAGTGGGTAATATGGTGCCTATTTTCAAATACATATTAAGACAAACTTTGGCCAGGACACATCTATTCATAAAATAATATAATTGTTTTCATTATTTTATAATTTATATTGAAGTAAACTCTGGAATTAGCAGTAGAGTTAGTAATACACGTTCCTTTTTCAAGACAAATAGATTGTTATGTGGCCTGTTAACACTGCTGTGTAGAGTCATAGAGATGTACAGCACGGAAATAGACCTTCGGACCAACTCCTCATGCCATCATGTATCCTAAATAAATCTAATCCCATTTGCTACCATTTGCCTCATATCCCTCTAAACCCTTCCTATTCATATAACCTATCCAGATACATTTTAAATGTTGTAATTATACCAGCCTCCACCACTCCCTCTGGCATCTCATTCCATATACTCACCACCCTCTGCGTGAAAAAGTTGCCCCTTAGGTTCCTTTTAAATCTGTCCCCACACCGTAAACCTGTGCCCTTTAGTTTCGGACTCTCCTACCCTGGGAAAAGACTTTGTCTATTTACCCTATCCATACCTCTCATGATTTTATATACCTCTATAAGGTCACCTCTCAGCCTCCAACACTCCAGGGCAAAAAGTCCTAGCCTATTCAGCCTGTCCCTACAGCTCAAACCATCCAGCCCTGGCAACATCCTTGTAAATCTTTTCTGAACCCTTTCAAGTTTCACAACATCCTTCCTATTGTAGGGAGACCAGAATTGCACACAGTATTCCAATGGTGGCCTAACTAATGTCCTGTACAACTGCAACATGACCACCCAACTCCTGTACTCCGTGCACTGACCAATAAAGGCAAGCACACCAAATGCATTGTTTACTATCCTATCTGCCTGTGACTCCACTTTCAAGGAACTATGAAGCTGCACTCCGAGGTCTCTTTGTTCAGCAACACTCCCCAGGACCTTACATTAAGTGTATAAGTCCTGTCTTGATTTGCCTTTCCAAAATACAGCACCTCACATTTATCTATATTAAATTCCATCTGCCACTCCTTGGCGCATTGGCCCATCTGATCAAGACCCCATTGTACCCTGAGGTAACCTTTATCGCTGTCCACTACACCTCCAATTTTGGTGTCATCTGCAAACCTACCTCCCATACCTCCTATGTTCACATCCAGATCATTTATATAAATGATGAAAAGCAGTGTACCCAGCACCGAACCTGTGGCACACGGCTGGTGATAGGCCTCCAGTCTGTAAAACAACCCTCCACCAACACCCTCTGTCTTCTACCTTTGAGCCAGCTCTGTATCCAAATGACTAGTTCTCCCAGTGTTCCATGTGATCTAACTTTGCTAGCCAGTCTATCATGAGAAACCTTGCCTTACTGAAGTCCATATAGATCACGCCCATGGCTCTGCTCTCGTCAATCCTCTTCGTTACTTCTTCAAAAACTTAGTCAAGTTTGTGAGACACAATTTCCCATGCACAAAGCCATGTTTACTATCCTAAATAGTCCTTGCCTTTCCAAATACTTGTAAATCCTGTCCCTCAGAATTCTCTCCAACAACTTGCCCACCACTGATGTCAGGGTCACCCGTCTGTAGTTCCCTGGCTTTTCCTTACCACCTTTCTTAAATAGTGCCACCACATTAGCCAACCTCCAGTCTTCCAGCACATCGTCTGTGGCTATCAGTGATACAAATATCTTAGCAAAGGGACATTTTATTATATTACGGTGCTATAAGTTGTTATGACAAAAAGAACTTTAAGAACATTCAGCTTGAATTAAGGGAAGTTTTTTTTTAACTGACCAATCTTTGTGTGTTTTGAGATAGTGACATTCAAATGAACTTTGGAAGATCCAATGATTAGTATGCCTAGATATTCAGAAAGCATTTGACAACAAAGTTCTATGTAAAAGACTGCTAGTGACACTGGAAACCGTTGGAAGTCAGGAAATTGAATAAAAAAATTGGATAAGCATTAGAAAGTTTTGTTCTATTAGAGAGTTATATCTTGGTGTTGTGCAAACGCTCATCATGTTGTCCTTAAATCCCTATTTGGATGGCTGCTATTTCTAGTTTATGTCAATAATTTAAATGCTGAAAGTTAAAGTGAATTACTAAAAGTTGAGATTTTATCAAATTAGGATAGATAGTTGATTTCAAAGAAACAATGCACAATCTACAAGATTTATAATTGAATGGGGCAATGGCAGGTTTTAATATGAACAACCTCTGCATAAGGTTAAAAAATGTCCTGACCTCCATGGGTTATTGAAACAGCTTAATGATGAAATGGAAATGGTGAATGGAACTGAGCAGAATTTAAAGTATAAAGAATGGTAAACTAGGTGGCTTCGCAGAGAAGTTATTTGAGGCAGTAATATTTAAGTAGCATAAAGCTTCGGTCACACTGAGTGCTATGTCTGATTCTAGTCATTGAAAGGCAAGGATGTGAACAAGATGCAGTTTTATTTTTGCAGTTGTTTTGATTAGTTTGTTACATTTGTTACACGTGAGAAGTTTATATGATTATGATGTTTTAACACTATACTTTGCTATTCAAATATAGATCTAATGAAAAGTATCATGGACCTATGTTGGAGCCTGTCTGACAGTAAATCTGGATGGTCCCATTGATAAATATCAAAGGGAGAGTCAGATTATTTTCTTGAAATGCAGGTGCTGAATGTAAACACATGGGGACAAAAACTGTTGTTTCTGAGTCCCCAGGCAAAAAACCCTAAATCTCCTCAGACCCTTCATGATCTGGGTTGTGATTGAGCCTGTCCCTTTGTTTTTAAGCTGAAAAGCAGTTGTACTCAGACATAGCTGATGAATGTTTCACTTGCATTAACAATTAGCGTGTTTCTTGTTGCCATTGTGAGGAGGGTAGAGGAGGCCATTTTGACATCCGATTACAGGCTTTGAAGTAAACCAAGAGGTGTCAACTCTAGGAAGGATTTTCTAGAACACAGTTGTGGGTTGTGACTGTCATTGCCTGTCCATGGTTGTTCTTGAGAAGGTGGTGATGAGCTGTCTTCTTGAACTGGTGCAGTCATGCGTTTTCTTGAGTCTTCAAAATGACTGATAGAACTCAGTGGCTTACCACGTCATTTTAATTGAGATTCAACCATATTGCCGTGGGTCTGGAGTCATATGTAAGCCAGACCGGGTAAAGATGGCAGGTTTCTTTCCTTGAAGGACATTAGTGAATGAGATGAGCTTTTCTGACAACTGACAGTTTTCCTGGTCATCATTAGGCTCTTAATTCCAAATATTTATTCCACCATTTTACTTAAATTTCTGGATTAATAATCTAGTGATAATACCACTTGGCCATTTTATACCATAAATGTGATTTAAGATACAAAGGCTAAGAGGAGATTTGAGTGAAGTTTTCAACATCATGAATGGTTTGAACAGAGTAGACAGGGAGAACTGGTGAAAGGATAAAGAATGAGAAATGAGAGGGGATAGATTTAAAGTAATTTGCAAAATATTAAATATGATGAGAAATCAAAACTTATTCATTCTGCAAAAGGTTTGGATCTGGAATGCACTGCCTGGAAACACAGTAGATGCTGGCTAAATTCAGGCATTCAAGAGGGCATTGGAAGATTATTTAAATAGAATTAAGTCATAATGTTTAGTTGAAGAACTGGTGCAGGACTGATAGGCTGAATGGCCTCCTGCATTGTAACATTTCTGTGATACAGGGCAGTTACGGTTTATAGTCTCGAGTGATTTTCAGTGATCTGGGGAAATGCAGGAAAGAGATTTTGGATAGACATCCATCTTAAAACAGTGAAATACCGCCAGTTATCATTTATCATGTGAAATGTAAGTTTGAAAAATCTAGTTTATGACTACCTAAAACAAGGCTATGAGGGTCACCTAGTTGAAGTTAGAGGGAAAACTATTACCATGGAAGATCATATTGGGAAAGGAAAACAACACAAATAAAACTGTTGGGATCCGTGAAATACAATGAACTGATGTGGAACTGCTGGTGTTGGACTGAGGAGGACAACTCAGAAGTGTCTCAACGTCAGGTTATAGTCCAACAGGTTTATTTAAAATCACAAGCTTCCAGAGTGCTGTTCCTTTGGCAGGTGAATTGGAGGGAAGCACACAGGCATAGAATTTATAGGTCGAGAAATAATAGCAAGATAATTCCAGGTAATTGTTTCACCAGACAAGTACAACAGTGTGAGTGGAGTATGAATAACAAGTCTTTGCAGGTGATCAAAAGTGTCAAAAGATGAGTAACAAGTGAAGGGTTGACCTATGAAGCGTTAATTAAGGCAGAGAGATAATTACAAATAATCAAAAATATGATGGTGCTAGAGAGTAACCAAATGGCTGGAATAACATGGTAGGTATCAGAGTCACATGATGAGGGTCTAATCAAAGTAACAAGTAATCAAAAACTGTATAAACTAATTAAGGTAGATAGGTAATAACAAGCAATTAAGGTAATGGCATCAAAACAGAACAGTACGGTGGGGTTACAGGTAGCGCGACATGAACCCAAGATCCCAGTTGAGACTGTCCTCATGAGTACAGAACTTGGCTATCAGTTTCTGCTCAGTGATTCTGCATTGCCATGTACCTCGAAGGCTACTTACCTAAAGATCAGAGGCCGAATGTCCTTGACTGCTGAAGTGATTCTCGATTGGGAGGGTATGCACCTGCCTGCCGATCGTTGCATGGTATCTGTTCATCTGTGGTCGTGGCGTCTACATGGTCTCGCCAATATACCATGCCCTGGCGCATCCTTTCCTGCAGCGTATGAGATAGACAACGTTGGCCGAGTCGCATGAATACATACTATGTACTGTACAATGGACTGTATGTGATGTTCCCATACTGGACAATGGCAAGCTTTGGGTCTGCAGTGACCACTGGAAAAGGGTAGGCCTGACTTAGAGTTTTTAGATGGGATTGTAGTTAAATACAGGTAAACTGTATGGCCTGATGGTTAAACAGCAAGAGAATGGGATTGTATGTGTGAGGGAGTGACAGCCATGCTGGCTTTGTGGCTGCTGTGGCATTACACTGCTGGTGAGGGAACAATACTGCATTGTTAATACTTATCCGGGTGCACAGTGGCCTTTTAAAAATAGTGTGGGTGCAAGGAATGCTGGTGTTTCTCTTTGTATGTCTGCTGAGTGGCGAGTTGTTCTTGGAATGGTAGGTGGTAGGCTGGGGCTAGAATTGGACAAGACAGATGCCATAACTGTGGGAAGGTAGGTATTAAGGTGTTTTGGTAAGATACGGTGAAAAATCATATTTCCCCTCACAGCAAAATACTTCCCAAAAAACTTGAAACTGGCAATTAGACAAAAAAACCTGTAAAATTTAGCCCATTGTTTTTACTTAAAAAGTGTTTTGTCTTTAGTGATTGGAGCAGTAAAAGTTATTTTTAAGTTTGAAATTTGCTTGAGTTGTCCTTTCAGCTAATAACTAGAAGTTCAAATTTTTCTTAAACTATAATCGATATCTATAGAGAACCTTAGCAGTGACGTTTTTCATGTTCATTATATGTTTGTCAATTGATTGTTCTTTTGTTTTCTTTCATTCCATTTGCTTACAACTTGTGTTTTTCTTGTTCTGATGTGACTGATGCTCAAAAAAGATGTTTTTCCAACTTTTCTGTCTAGATGTATCTTTGCATGCTCCTAATTATTCCCTGTAAATATATAAGTACACTTTGGAGATAGGGACAGGGGATCTTAAGAGTGGCACCAACTCAAAAAGGAAAACAATGTGGGAACAGAAAAATGAAAATGATTGAATCCCATGATAGAAAAAAATAGAAAGAATGAAAATGTCTTAGGCGTTATACATGAAGTCTTCTTTTAGGGAATGAACACCATTGGCTGGCTTGTTTCTATTTAAGTTTTATATGTGGAATCAATAAATTCCTCTTATGGTTCAGAGATTCATATTTAAAGCATTTGTTTTATATTCATGTTTTATTTAGGCACCCTCCATCCCTCCACCCCTGCTTTACATGCCTCCGTCTGCCGCTCCTGTTAAGATTTTCTGTTTGGCTTCTGTTTGGCTAATGGACTTTAAAGCAGAAATACACATCACGTCATAAATGTATTTTTATGTAACACAACCTAGAAGTTTGTAAAGCAGAATTTATATTCTGGTCTATCTTCTAGGAACTACCTCACACTTGTTGTGGGCTTCATAGGATGGCCATTTCTTAAGAAGCTGTTGTGTGTTTAGGACTTGGAAGAGAAAAAAAAATCAAATTTGAGAAGAATTCTGTGTAGAGATTGTAGGAGATGCTTTGATAAATGCAAAATTGATAATGAAGCACAGGAACAGAGAGAGTAGGAGGATAGCAATATAAAAAAAGTAGATGTGAAAGGCTTTCAAAATGCTGCATATAGTTTTTTTGCATTTAGCTGTAGGACCCATTCTTTTGCTTAATTGGTAATTCATTGTATGCGAAATGCTTTGAGATGTTTGAACACGAGAACATAATAGAAGTAGAGAATGACACATTAGTCCTTGAGCCTGCTTCACCAATTAATACTATATTAGCTGATCCTGGATAGATGCACCCACACTCAAGATAAGTTCTTTAATATCCAGGACAAAGCAATTTAGCCTTGGCATTGGATTCAGTACCCACCTTCACTGATGTGATGAGCATTGTGGCTGCCACTAGTAGAATTGCAACAACTCACCAAGACAGCATTCCCCCTTTTCAATCTGTACCACAGAAAAGTACCAATATCTGATATTTCTTAAGTTCCACTCAAAATTCCATATCCCTGACTTGGATATCACTTTGCTCCCTGTAACTGGATGAATATCCTAGAATTCTGTACATAATGCCATTGTGGCAGCAGTGCAACTAAAAGGATTGGACACATTTAAGGAGAAGACAATATTACTTAATACAACTAAGGATGGGCAATATTTATGGCCTTACCAGTATTAACCATATTATTTTTCACAGGATTTTTTTCATAAGAATTTTTATATTGCATCATTTTGAGAACTGTTACTTTTAAAATCCTTTGCCTGACACTGCAATATGTTATTCCTTCTAGGTTCTTCATAGTGTCATTGAGATTAATTGTAAGTGTAATGTAAGCAGCTAATAAGCTTCTGGGTAATTGACACAATGATGTAGTTTAAGTGTATTGTTTTCACATGTGATCTTAAAAGTGTTTTTGAATCGCTGACAATGCAGTTGAGTTTGGTCTGGAAGAGGCGAAAGATACATGAGTCATGCATCTCTTGATCACCAAATGAAGGATTGGTCTATAAAAAGACAAATCCATTGCAAATATTATAGTGCATATTTCCTGAATTCAGATGGGTTCAGAAAATTTAGAAGGGTTTTGCTTTTTGATATTTTAGAAAATATGAAAATATCCTGACCTCACAGAAATAAAATCAAGCTTCATTGGTTTTGAGGCAGATTAAAATTGCAGAGTCTGATTTTTTTTCTTTTTTTCCCTCAACTGCTCAGCTGTCTACCAAGGAAGACATAATAAAATGTGGTTTGTGGTTTTGAAACATATTACAATGGGGCTTATATTTGCATTTTGGGTGGTTTTTTAAGTCTATTTATATTGAAAGAAAAATGCATCAATTACTTGCCTTTGGGAAACTGGGTACATTAGCAAGTACTTGTGTTGAAGCAATTATCTTCCCTGCTTGTGTGATTCCATGTTCACTGAAGTACAGGCCATTTCACTGAGCAGAAGAATGCTCTGAGCATTACATATTTAGGAGATTTATATGCTGAGTGATTATGATCTTCCCTTGTATTAATGTTATAGTGGTATAAGAAGTTGCTAAATTGGTTGTAGTAGCTTGAGATTTAGAAACATAGAACAGAAAATAGGTACAGGATTAGGCCATTCAGCTCTTTGAGCCTGCACCACCATTCAATATGAGCATGGCTGATCGTGCAATCTCAGTATCCCCACTTCTGCTTTCTCTCCATACCCATTGATCCCTGTAGATGCAATGGCCATGTCCAGTTCCCTCTTGATCACACCTACATACTGGCCCCAAAAGCTTTCTGTGGTAGAGAATTCCACAGGTTTACAAATCTGAGTGAAGGAATTCTACCTCATCTCAGCCCTGAATGGCTTACTCCTTGGTCTGTGACCGGTCCGAGATATCTGATTTAATCTCGGATATTATAAATGTAAGACTGGGCCAGTCACCTGTTCTTTTCTGTCATCATTAACTGGAGACCAGTAAACAGAACTCTGTTAATGAGCTTAGAGAACTCGGTTTAGTATAAGGTTGTTTAACCTAGTTGCATGGAGTGGTGCACAATGCAATTTTTCTCTTACTTGGGAGGGGCCAGTGTGCATATTTCAAAGAGATCAGGCTTTCAGGAATGGTAAACATGAATTTCAAGGGGAAAAAGTCCCAGGCAATAAATTGATTGTTTAAATGAATAATTAATTTTTAAAAAAAATTAGGAAGTGCAAAGCAGCAGAACACAAGGGAACTGATTGTGCTTTCGTATTGTCACGGGACTTTTAAGTCTGAGACCTAGGCTAATGCTATAGGGAGACTGGTTCGATTCCTGCCACTGCAGAAGATAACATTTGAGTTCCATAAATCTGGAATTTAGACGAAAAATTATTTTTCTGGCTGATGAACAAAATTCTGTTTTAATATTTTGGTTAGGAATCAGTTAGAACCAAAGACTAGGCCCCATGTTCTGATCAGCTGCTAAAAGGATGAAACCAAGGCTAAGTAAAGGAGTTGGATTTAATTAACACTTTGGTTTGTGTCTGGTGAGGTACATTCCGAGCTGTCCTCATTGGGATTCACGTGAAAATGGAGATTGGAAGCTGGTAACCTTTTGGGCTGGGGTTTCTTCACCTCCCAGCCTGCTTTGTGGAAAGATTTTTGGGGACGGAATGGGAGAAGTCTGGCCCAGTGAGGCACTCAATCAGTGACACACTCGCCTGGTCAGCCAGCTTTCCTGGGCTGTACTGTTCATTGCCACCTTTTCTATCCTCTGGATTTATCGCAGGGGCTCCAGGGCCTGCCTTTCCAGCCCACAGTCACCTCTTTAAATGAACAAATATGTCCCTCCACTGGAAGGCTGGAAGGCTGCCCTGCCCTGCCCTCGTGGATGGTTGATCTGCAGTTGGCAAAATGTTAATGCCTGGAAAAACAGGGAAGCTTGCCAGAAGCTAGTCCCACCATTGATTGAACTCACTTGTGTGGGATGACAAAATTCTCCCCATAGCTGACTGGCTAGGAAGGTGGACAAATAAATAACGCAAACTCCTGTTAATGTTGCTTTGCTCAGGCAAGAGTCCGCTCTCATTCCACCACCTCCTCTATTATGGCCCAACTCACATGTACACACTCCCAAACGTGATAGTTCCAATATTTATTTCATTCCCAGTATCCCCAGTGGAGGCTTACTCTCATTCCCCTCCTTCTGCTAACAACCTTCATCCACAAAATGGAGGCTGTGCTCAGTGGACCAATTCTCGTTCCCCTCCTTCTCCAGCCAATGCCTCCCAGTTCCCTCTTGCACACTGTCTGCCCCAGCTCCAGCACCTGGATAGAGTGAAATCACTTGTGTTGTGTTCCTCTTCAAATCACAGACCCTCCGTATTTCCTGCTGAACCTCTCAGCAGAAACAGAGGAGAGAAACTGCCTCTAATTAGGGGAGCATCACTTTTTGAAACCTTTTTGTTTTACATGCCTGGATTATGATGAAAAGCCACAAAGGACTCATTGGTGGGTGGGATTGCCTGTTAGACAAGCCTGGTTTGGTCTGTGGCTAGCAGGGCAATTGCAGCCCCTTTTGCAAGTATGATGTATACAGTTGTCAAATCAGTACAGCTACACTTTAAGGCTATGTCTACATTGTAAGTTTACTGCTGATGTATACTTTCAACTTTATACCATTACTAAAATCTGTATATTGCAATTAGTCGTTAGACTTCTGAAGAAGGGTAACTGGACCTGAAACGTTAACTTTGCTTTGTCTTCACAGATGCTGCTAGACCTGCTGAGTTTTTCCAGCAATTTCTGCTTATGTTTCTGATTTCCAGCATCCACAGTTCTTTGGTTGTCTTTTTTTTTAAGAGTAAGACTTCACACACTGGGCCATTTAATTCTACTTTGTCTTGGTGCCCTGTCCAGCCCTAACTTTAGATTCAGCCTGAATTTAGATCAGAATTGCAGTGTCAACTTGGTGCAAAATCATCTTATACTGATGTACTTGTGTGCCTTAAGTCTCCTGGAAGTACACTTTGTAAAAAATACCCTTTGTAAATTATGGTACAAATAATTTCCAGCAATACAGAAGAATGATGTTTTGCACAGAAAGTATAGGCACACTATGGTCTGATTAAGGTGCGGAAAGTGGAACAAATTAGTGCCATATTGCTATTTGTGGAATTTATTTAGAACGGTGATATGGCAGAATGGGTTACAGTCAGGGGACGGAAAGGGAACAGGCAGACAGTGCAGGGATCCCCTGTGGCCATTCCCCTCAAAAACAAGTATACCGTTTTGGATACTGTTGGGGGGGACGACTTACCAGGGGTAAGCCATGGGGTACAGGTCTCTGGCACAGAGTCTGTCCCTGTTGCTCAGAAGGGAAGGGGGGAGAGGAGGAGAGCATTAGTCATTGGGGACTCCATAGTTAGGGGGACAGATAGGAGATTCTGTGGGAACGAGAGAGACTCGCGGTTGGTGTGTTGCCTCCCAGGTGCCAGGGTCCGTGATGTCTCGGATCGTGTTTTCGGGATCCTTAAGGGGGAGGGGGAGCAGCCCCAAGTCGTGGTCCACATAGGCACCAACGACATAGGTAGGAAAAGGGATGGGGACATAAGGCAGAAATTCAAGGAGCTAGGGTGGAAGCTTAGAGCTAGAACAAACAGAGTTGTTATCTCTGGTTTGTTACCCGTGCCACGTGCTAGCGAGGCGAGGAATAGGGAGAGAGAGCAGTTGAACACGTGGCTACAGGGATGGTGCAGGAGGGAGGGATTCAGATACCTGGGTAATTGGGGCTCATTCTGGGGTTGGTGGGACCTCTACAAACGGGATGGTCTACACCTGAACCAGAGGGGTACCAATATCCTGGGGGGCAAATTTGCTAATGCTCTTCGGGAGGGTTTAAACTAATTCAACAGGGGGATGGGAACCTGAATTGTAGCTCCAGTGTACAGGAGGTTGAGAGTAGTGAGGTCATAAATAAGGTTTCAAGGTCGCAGGAGTGTACCGGCAGGCAGGAAGGTGGTTTGAAGTGTGTCTACTTCAATGCCAGGAGCATCCGGAATAAGGTGGGTGAACCTGCAGCATGGGTTGGTACCTGGGACTTCGATGTTGTGGCCATTTCGGAGACATGGATAGAGCAGGGACAGGAATGGTTGTTGCAGGTTCCGGGGTTTAGATGTTTCAGTAAGATCAGGGAAGGTGGTAAAAGAGGGGGAGGTGTGGCATTGTTAGTCAAGGACAGTATTACGATGGCAGAAAGGACGTTTGATGACAACTCGTCTACTGAGGTAGTATGGGCTGAGGTTAGAACCAGGAAAGGAGAGGTCACCCTGTTGGGAGTTTTCTATAGGCCTCCGAAAAGTTCCAGAGATGTAGAGGAGAAGATTGCAAAGGTGTTAGATTTGGAGGTAGGTGAGCACTTTGGTGATAGTGACCACAATTCGGTTACGTTTACTTTAGCGATGGAAAGGGATCGGTATATACCGCAGGGCAAGAGTTATAGCGGGGGAAAGGCAATTATGAGGCGATGAGGCAAGATTTAGGATGCATAGGATGGAGAAGGAAACTGCAGGGGCTGGGCACAATTGAAATGTGGAGCTTGTTCAAGGAACAGCTACTGCGTGTCCTTGATAAGTATGTACCTGTCAGGCAGGGAGGAAGTGGTCGAGCAAGGGAACCGTGGTTTACTAAAGAAGTTGAATCTCTTGTCAAGAGGAAGAAGGAGGCTTATGTAGAGATGAGGCGTGAAGGCTCAGTTAGGGCGCTTGAGGGTTACAAGTTAGCCAGGAAGGACCTAAAGAGAGAGCTAAGAAGAGCCAGGAGGGGACATGAGAAGTCTTTAGCAGGTAGGATCAAGGAAAACCCTAAAGCTTTCTATAGGTATGTCAGGAATAAACGAATGACTAGAGTAAGATTGGGGCCGGTCAAGGACATTAGTGGGAAGTTGTGCGTGGAGTCCGAAGAGATAAGAGAGGTGCTAAATGAATATTTTACGTCAGTATTCACACAGGAAAAAGACAATGTAGTCGAGGAGATTACTGAGATACAGTCTATTAGACTAGACGGGATTGAGGTTCATAAGGAGGAGGTGTTAGCAATTTTGGAAGGTGTGAAAATAGATATGTCCCCTGGGCCAGATGGGATTTAACTTAGGATTCTCTGGGAAGCTAGGGAGGAGATTGCAGAGCCTTTGGCTTTGATCTTTATGTCGTCATTGTCTTCAGGAATAGTGCCAGAAGACTGGAGACTAGCAAATGTTGTCCCCTTGTTCAAGAAGGGGAGTAGAGACAACCCTGGTAATTATAGACCAGTGAGCCTTACTTCGGTTGTGGGTAAAGTGTTGGAAAGGATTATAAGAGATAGGATTTATAATCATCTAGAAAGGAATAATTTGATTAGGGATAGTCAACACGGTTTTGTGAAGGGTAGGTCGTGCCTCACAAACCTTATTGAGTTCTTCGAGAAGGTGACCAAACAGGTGGATGAGGGTAAAGCGGTTGATGTGGTGTATATGGATTTCAGTAAAGCGTTTGATAAAGTTCCCCATGGTAGGCTATTGCAGAAAATACGGAGGCATGGGATTGAGGGTGATTTCGCGGTTTGGATCAGAAATTGGCAGAAGTTGTAAGAAGACAGAGGGTGGTGGTTGATGGGAAATGTTCATCCTGGAGTTCAGTTACTCGTGGTGTACCTCAAGGATCTGTCTTGGGGCCACTTCTGTTTGTCATTTTTATAAATGACCTGGATGAGGGCGTAGAAGGATGGGTTAGTAAATTTGCGGATGACACCAAAGTTGGTGGAGTTGTGGATAGTGCGGAAGGATGTTGCAGGTTATAGAGGGACATAGCTAAGCTGCAGAGCTGGAATGAGAGGTGGCCAATGGAGTTTAATGCGGAAAAGTGTGAGGTGATTCACTTTGGAAGGAGTAACAGGAATACAGAATACTGGGCTAATGGTAAGATTCTTGGTAGTGTGGATGAGCAGAAAGATCTCGGTATCCATGTGCATAGATCACTGAAAGTTGCCACCCAGGTTGATAGTGTTGTTAAGAAGGCGTACAGTATGTTAGGTTTTATTGATAGAGGGATTGAGTTTCGGAGCCATGAGGTCATGTTGCAGCTGTACAAAACTCTGGTGCGGCCGCGCTTGGAGTATTGCGTACAGTTCTGGTCACCGCATTATAGGAAGGATGTGGAAGCATTGGAAAGGGTGCAGAGGAGATTTACCAGGATGTTGCCTGGTATGGAGGGAAGGTCTTATGAGAAAAGGCTGAGGGTCTTGAGGCTGTTTTCGTTAGAGAGAAGAAGGTTTAAGAGGTGACTTGATAGAGACATACAAGGTGATCAGAGGATTAGATAGGGTGGACAGTGGGAGCCTTTTTCCTCGGATGGTGATGGCTAGCACGAGGGGACATAGCTTTAAATTGAAGGGTGATAGATATAGGACAGATGTCAGAGGTAGGTTCTTTACTCAGAGAGTAGTAAGGGCGTGGAATGCCCTGCCTGCAAAAATAGTAGACTCGCCCACTTTAAGGGCATTTAAATGGTCATTGGATAAACATATGGATGATAATGGAATAGTTTAGGTTAGATGGGCTTCAGATTGGTTTCACAGGTCGGCGCAACATTGAGGGCCGAAGGGCCTGTACTGTGCTGTAACGTTCTATGTTCTATGTTCTATGAATCATTTCCAAATGCCATCTTGAACTACATTAAAGCAGAATGTATTTGAGAGTTGTGGTCATTTAAAAATAACATGCTTTATAACTTAAATAGTGTTTTGTTTTATTTCAATCCCTGTTAATGTCGCATTCATGTAATTTTGTTTCTCCCATTTGAACAAATTAATAATCTTACTTGGAGTTTCGGGCAATATCGTGTTACAGTGGTCATGTCACTGGACTAGCAATCCAGAAGCCCAGATTAACTCTGTGAGGACGTGGATTCGAATGCCACCATGGCAGATAATGAAATTTGAACTTACTGAAATTCTGGAATAAAGAGCTGGTCTATTGGCGGTCTGACCACTGATGTAAAAACCTATCTGGTTCACTTGGGAATTGGGGGTCCTTTAGGGAAGAAAACTGCCATCCTGACCTGTCTGGCCTATATGTGATTCCAGACCCACAGCAATGGAGCTGACTCTTGTTAGAGATGGGCAATAAATGCTGGCCTCGTCAGCAACTTCCACAATGTGTGAACGAATAAAAAAAAAGTTAAATTTAATGAACAGTTTCCTGGAACAAACTGCTTGTAAGACCTCACGCCGTACTTGTATTTTAGAAGTTAAAAAATTTGTTTGAAAATGTTTTCTGAATAGGTTCACATGAAATCTTTTTTTAAAAAAAATCAATTATATTATCACAGTTGTTTTTGATAGAGCATTTATTTAATCATACTTCTGACATTTTTAATGTTTCTTTATAGTTATTTAGTTGTAGTTACAAAATATTACCTTACCTTAGGAAAAGAACGTGTGTTCAACACTCCTCTCTGTGAGCAAGGCATTGTGGGATTTGGAATTGGTGTAGCCGTTACAGGAGCCACAGCCATTGCAGAAATACAATTTGCAGACTACATCTTTCCGGCTTTTGACCAGGTATGTTATTACTATCAAAAGGAATTAGTGAATTGCTGCAGATTTACTAATTTTCTTTATGTTCCAACAAACTGCAAAGTCTGTGGTGATGATAACCATGTTACTTTTTAAACTCTACCAGATAGACATTACCTCAATATTTAATGTAATTTCTGTCAATTCCGGTGACTTTCCATCATGATAATGAAACTGCTTTCTCACAACATGTGAACATGGTGAAAGGGGATAGTGAGAAGCAGGTTCTGGGATAAGGTGGCACTTGGTTATGTTCTGCCAAATTTCTGAGGTCACTTATATTGCATGAAAATTTTCCGCCTTCGTCAAGTCATGTCTTCCCATTATACTTTTTGTACCTTTTTTCTGCTTTTGTTTTTGATAGTCTTGAACTACACATATTTGAATTGGAAATAAGCATTCAAGATTTGGTGACTTTTTTGCTTTGTCACAAGGCACATAATACATTGATGATTGAGTTTTTGCTTAATTATAGGATCACTCTCTATCAGTTAATCTACTACAGTCCTATACAGAACATAAGGAAACACCTTTACATGGAAAGTTTTGCGAACCATAGCTTCAAATTTATCATTTCCTCTCGGGTTTGGTGCTCTTAGCTCAAACTATTCGTATACTACATTTCAAACGTTGTTTTCTGAAAGCATTCCAGCAATACTTGCACTTCTTTCATTTTATTTGCCAGTCTATTCCTTTTACATGTACTGTTTTACAAATCAGGAGCATATACATGCAGAAGTTTGCCATTGGTACATTCCTATTAGTTTGGAAAAAGTTCTTGTGATTTTTTTAAAAGGTAACAAATTAAATTTTTGTTTTATTTTACCTCTGCACTTTTACTTCTCTTGTAGGGAATCAAGGGGTTGAGCTGATGTCTCTCTGCCATGCGAAAATACTGCAGATCCTGGAGATTTGAAACAAGTGCTGGAGGAAGTCAGGATATCTGATGGCATCTGTGGAGAGAAAGAAACACGTTTCAATTCCACTGACACTTATTTGAACTGAAGGGGACTGGAGAATGATTGTCAACAGCATTAAAACTAAGGGGAGGATAAGCGAATTGAACAGTTGATTATGATACTCGGAGCAAAAGACAGAGAGAGCTAATAGTATCATAGGAGAGATGTAGACAATAAACCTAATTCTAATTCTAGATGCAAAATCTTTGTACATGACAGGTATGAATAGTAGAAAATAGGTCAGCATTTGGGATGACCATGTAAGTCATTCAGTTGGAGAACAGTGTTCATACTCTGAAGTTCTTGAACTCGATGTTGAGTCCCAAAGACTGTAAATACCTGAGCATAAAATGAGTTGCTGTTCCAGCAGCTTCCTTTCAGCTTCTTTGGTGAATTGCAGCAGGCCCAATACAGAAATGTTAGCTTGAGAGCAAGGTGGTGCATTTAAATGACAAACAATTGGAAGGATGAGGTTGTTCTTATGGACAGATTGAAGGTGTTTTTAGAATGTGATCACCCATTCTGTCTTTATACTTGCCAATGAAGAGTAGAATGCATTGTGTGCAGTAAGTACATCAGACTATTTTCAAAGTAAACTGCTGTTTCACCTGGAAGGTGTGTTTGGATTATGAGAAGGGAGGATGTAAAAGGGCAAGCATTCCACCTTCTATCATTACTTGGTAATGTTTCACAGAGGGATGAGAAAGTGCAAGGAGTGGACCAGGGTGTAGTGGAGGGGTGGTCCCAGTGGAATGCTGACAGTGGACTAGAAGAGAAGATATGATTCTAGAATGATGGACTGAGAGTAGCTTGGATCTTGCAGCTGCTCCTGAGATTAAGGCTTATTTCTGGAGTTACTTCTCAACTTCTCACAGTTATTACATTTCAGTAGTATTAGAGATAGTAGGAACTGCTGATGCTGGAGAATCTGAGATAACAAGGTGTAGAGCTGGATGAACACAGCAGGCCAGGCACCATCAGAGGAGCAGGAAAGCTGATGTTTCGGGTCTGGACTCTTCTTCAGAAATGGGAGAGGGGAACGGGACTCTGAAATAAATAGAGAGAGGTGGGGAGGTGGATGGAAGGTGGATAAAGGAGCAGATAGGAGGAGAGAAGACGGACAGGTCAAGGAGGCGGGGATGGAGCCAGTAAAGGTGAGTGTAGTTGGGGAGTTAGGATGGGAGTTGGTCAGTCAAGGGAAGACGGACAGGTCAAGGAGGCGGGGATGAGGCTGGTAGGTAGGAGGTGGGGGTGGGCGTTGGTCAGTGAGGTGGGAGGAGACTGGTGGGAGGTGAACTGTCCGTCTTCCCTTGACTGACCAATCGCCATCCTAACTCCCCACCTACACTCACCTTTACTGGCTCCAGGAGGAGCCACTGAGCTACTGAGGAGCAAGGGCAGAAGTGTGGAAAGTGAGTTGGAGATGGCTAAGGGCCCTGTCAGTAAATGATGTGGGTAAATCCTCAGTTGAGGAAAAAAGAAATAGTTGGAGGCACCCCAGCGGAAAGTGCTGCACTCATCCCCCTTTTTCAACAACATAAAAGCCATGATTTTCCAGTTCCTTTCAGTTACAAAGAAGATTCATTGAACTTGAAACATTAACTCTTTTTCTCTCTCTCCACAGATGTTAACAAATCTACTGACTTTGTCCAGTCACCGTGTGCCTTGTATTTTAACATTAACTGAACAAATTATGAATTGCTGAATATTCAATATTGAGTCTTTCAGCCATTTACTGTAGGATGGCTTCTACTTCCCTGTTGCACACGTACAGATAAAATACATTCCGGAGAAAATTTCCTAAGGCATTAAAATAAAACTGTAGTTTCACTGTTTTCTGATTTATTTTCAGATTGTTAATGAAGCTGCTAAGTATCGCTATCGCTCTGGCAACTTATTTGCCTGTGGAAGTTTAACAATTCGAGCACCTTGGGGCTGTGTTGGTCACGGATCACTCTATCATTCACAGAGTCCTGAGGCTTTCTTTTCCCATATTCCTGGAGTTAAGGTAAGCACCCCTGGGCAGCTTAATTTTCATTTTTGGAAATTAACCAGTTAAAATAAGTTTGATCTGCTTCCATTGATACAGACCTACAACAAAAGTTATAGGCAGGTTTAGAAGATTATTGAGAAATCAAAGTTAACGAAGGAGGAATGGCGAACATCTACTGTCCAGTTGAAGATTCAGTTCAAGTTATGATCCTAAAGTAAGTACAGGATGATTTTCTTTGCAGGCAACCCTAGATTTTGGGGAACGTGTACCGTGAGATCTTCATGTAGTTCTAGGATATTGACCTAGTGGTGTTGAAGAAATGGCAGTTTTTTCCAAGTCAGGATGGTGCACAGGACTTGTCGAGGAACATGCGGTGTTTCAATGCACCTGGTGTCCTGTCCTTTAGGAGGTAGAGGTTACGTGCTTTGTCAGATGTATTCAATTAGTAAACTATTATGAGTAAAAAAAATTAATTTTCTCCCTACTACTTTAGCCTTAATTGTCATTAAAGGAATACTTCTGGAAATAATCATGTTGTGTCATATTCATAATTGTAAGGCTATGTAGGTGTCCTGTTTTGTGTTTGATAATGGTCCAACACAATCTACTATTACTTGAGTGGTCTTTAATGACTGGTTTGGCTATGAAAGATACTGATTTAGTTATGCTGAGATTTTCAAACAACTTAGAAAATGCATCGAGCATGTTTTCCAAATTGTGCTACATCCTTAGAAAGTCTTGACCAGGCAAAATGCCTATTTATCAATGCTTCCTGTATTCCTAAATGTCCTGCCATCGGAATTTCGTATGTTATTCGCAGTATCTTCTTATAATATGGGTGCGTCCATTTCCTCTAAAATATAATAGCAGTCTGGGACTCCTTCAGCCTCAGCTTCAATGTGAGCTGACTGTGGTAACGTGTTCAACTCAGGATCTGCTTTCTGACCTTTCATTAATAAAGACATGCCAAATACCTCCTTCAAGATATCCTTATCCTTGAAGAAAAGTTTTGGCCAGTCTCATACCTGCTTGTGGTATTACTTTAACCGCAGATTATGGACAGTGTTTAGCCATTGCGCTGGTCACTACACGTAATGAAATAATATTGGAACTTGTTCTGGTAATTATTCATCATCAATATCTTTTAAAGGTATTTTATTCTTCTTTTGATGCAGAATCTGCAGAGGAAGGTCAGAGAAAGCCAGCTACCTGTTACTGAAGACTTCTGATATTTCCACACAGGACAGACAGAGAGATTTTAGTGCTTTCTCTTTGTAGGCTAGATGTTTCTGTTGTACCAGTAGATCACACAAACTGTAACCATCTCTTTGCACAGGCTTTTTGGTTTAAAATAGTATCTTCCTTTCTTTATTGCACAATCCAAAAGTAAAGGAAAAACTAAGATGAGATCTTTACACCTACTTTTGTGAACACAGCTTTCGTGTGGCTGGTCCGGCTCCGTTATTGGTCAATAGTAATTCCCAGAAAGTTGGTGGGTGGAGCATTCATCCATTGTAAACCTGCTGCATCTTGATGAAAGCTTGTGAAACTCTTGTTGAGACGGCCATTGCCTGGCACTTGTGTGGCATGAATATTACTTGCTGTTTACCAGCCAAAATTATATGGGCCTGGATTGGTTAGCTACTTGAGATGTGAATGGAACAGGACCTTGTATAGTCATCAATGAATATGCCGACTTCAGATTTTTTGATGGAGTATGGATGGTCATTGATGAAGCAGCTGAAGTCTGAAAGCACACTTAATTCTGTTATGATCCCAGCTGATGTTATTACTAGACACATCAGGTCTTAGGCTTAAATCTGTCTTGATAGATCATATTTTGTTTTGTTTTTAAGGAAGTGGTCTCTAACTGTGTGTAATCCTGCAGATTTGGCTTTAACAATAAAAGAAGATTATTATGCAAAAGAAATGACGGAAAATTGTAATTTTTAAATATAACACAGATTTTGAAACACGTAGCAAAAATATAATCCTGTTAATCCCAAAAGCAACCTCTTGCAGTACTCACACCAGAGATAATTTCTTTCCTTATCTCTTGTGTAGGGCTTAATTTAACAGTGACTTCGACTCCCAGTTCTGAGAATCTGATATCCTTTTTCTTGATTTGCCAAATAAGTAATCTTTATAAATATAAATGTATAAATCTCTTCAGATATAAAATATCAGTATAAACTTGCTCAGGTTTAAATAACTCCTCCTAGCCTGGAACTTTTACTACATTCCTTACTCTAAGGTATCCTATTTTTAATAATTCTAAACTTTCTCCCTTCTTCAAGAGATATGCCAATCTTATCCTTTCAACAAGAGCAATTGCTTTACACGTACACAAGTACTTTTTAGAATTGCCTAAACTGAAATGAAGAGTAAACCCTTCTTTCCAAGCTACAGACTTATTTAAGCACAAACAAAATTCCATCTAAAAGCTTAATTCACAATGCTGTTTAATCTCTCCTAAACTCTCCCAATGTAAATAAATTCCCCTTAGACTGTAAAATGTCTGAGTGTTTTTTTTAAAAGAAATCACCATGATTACAGAAAATTCAATGTAAAAAATCCAAGCTCAAACATAAATAATAAAGATAAGAAAATCTCACGCCTTACAATGCAGTTCATACAAGTCATACGAAGAATCCATAAGCAAGGCAATATCCTGCTATTACCCACGTTAACAATAAAGACCAAGAGTTAAAGGCTAAAACTTGAAAGTACATGTAAACATATATAATATACATAACTGCGTTTCTTCCATGCAGAGTGACTTTAGATACAAAATATCTGCTAGTGTTGTCCAGAGATTGAACAGAAACCTGTGTAATTTCGATTAGGTCACCGATTGAATTTTAGATTAAACTTCTTTAGATAACAGTGGAATGCATTTTCATAGAATCTCTGATTTCTGCTTTGATATCTGAGGGCAAAAGGAGCCAAGGTGTAAAATTAATTATATGTTAAAATATATTCATGTGTAGGGAATAAAATGGAACCAAAATTTGCCTGACTGAGGAAGCAAAACTGACTTGTAAAACTTGAGTAAGAGTTGAATATATCTGCATTATTATTGAGAAGCAACATGTAAAAGTGGCATCCAGCACTGGGTGGACTGAAAAGCAAATTATGGTAAATATAGAACTGTACAAACACTAAAATCCAAAGACAGTTCCAAGTCTATTGTTTGATCATTCAGGCATGTTGTGATTGTGACTTCTTCATGAAGTAAATGTTACAAACAAGAACTGCATATTGGATGCAAGACTTTTAACATGATTCTCCCAGATGCACATGGTAATACAGATTACCAACTCGTTGCTTTTTATGTTCATGTTTATCTCCGTGCTCTTTTGAGTATTTTCCTTTTGTTTTGGGAAATGGTGAGATGTAGCAAGAAAAGGGGCTGTCATTGGCTTTGAGCTTAATTTAGAGTAGGGTTGTGGATCAAATGTTCCCATTCAATTTATTTTTACTCCCTTCCTTAATCACTTGTGTTCGCCTCTGATATATTACCTTCTCCAAATATTCCATTTCAAATTCCTGACTAAAAATTACATTTGTATAAAAGGCATAACTAAAATACTTGAATTTTGAAGACTTGAATAGCCCGTATCGGCTGAACTGTATTAGACATACGTTTACATTAGGCTGGGACAACTGGCCTTAGCTATGGGCATTTGCCATGCGCAATAGTGAAGTACATCCTTTTCTCATCTTGTCATGTTTATTGGCATGCTCGGAACAGGTCAAGTATCACCCTGCAATTGCATAACAGGCTGCAAAATCTTAGATGAAAACAGAATATTTGGAAATATTCAGCAGATCTTGCAGCATCTGTGAAGAGAGAAACCAAGTTAACGTTTCAAATCTGGCCTTTTATCAGAACTGGATAAACCACAGACTCAAAGCTGTAATTCTTTATTTGTCTCACAAATGCTGTCAGATGTTTGGAGTAGTGTTAGCATCTTATATTTTTAATTTTAAATTTTCAGCATCTGTAGTATTTTGCTGATATATTTTGGAGTCCAGTCTTTCTACCCAATCTACAACCACATAATCCTCTTAGCATCAACATTTTTTTTTTAAATTGCCTACTCTGGCAGAAGCTATATTTTGAATGGTTTTTTATAAGAAGGGAATGAAGTTTGCCTGGAGTGATGGCCAATATTTATTGCTGAAACAAAAACACTAAAACAAATGATCAAGTAATTAATCTTATTCCTACTTCTAGTGTAGGACCTCCAGGACCAGGTGTCAATGCTGATGGAGGGCACCAAGCAATGGAGCTCAAGCAGTCGAGTGGACTCTTTCTGCAGGAAAGGATGTCTGCCAGAAAGAGCCCTTAATTTCCCGAAATGCACCAAAAAACTTTACGCCAGTAAAATAAGGAATCTGTGCTTCACGACTTTTGGCCCATCCATGTGTTAAAAACTCTCATTACATTTCTGGCATAGTTGGCATACTCCACAGAACAGGCATCAAAGTCATGGGAGGCAAGGCAGAAAGATGCCTGACTAATGGTCAAACAGTTGAAACCCCCGGCAATGACCATGAAGAAGGCCGAAGTTGTCCCTGTTATGATTTGAGGCTTAGGTTTTGTTGAAAGAAATTGAACCTTTAGAACAAACCTAGGCAGAGACTCCCCATGTGCATTTGCTTAATGCTACAGACGAAGGAAGAACTGCTTCTGGTCTGATATTCATCTTGCCAATGAGTAGCAAGCTGAACAGCTTCAGGGGAAGAACCAAAGCTCCTGATTAAAGACTGTATTGAGAATGCACTCGTGGTAATGCATGTGAGCAAGCATCATTCATGATCAGTGTTCTCACTAAACTTTGTTTTCTTCTGCATGAACCTCTGATGTCCCTGCATGGCAGTGACTTCCAGGATTGGAGGACAACCTGTGACCAGTGTTGGCATGCCGATTGCTATGGACAGACCCTTGCAGCTTAGAGGGAGCGTTGGTCATGATATAACGTCTGTGTGGGAAAGTCTGTCGAGAAATATTGGAAGAGGCACAGCTCTTCAAAGAAGTCCACAGTGAATTTTTGAGGTACTGATTAGGGTTTTTGGTGACAGCAGTAACCTGCAACCACTGCAGCAAAGATTTAAAGATCACATGCAAGACAAAGGAGAGGACCTGTTCTACATTAGCCTGGAACTAGTGAAGTTGTTGACCCTTCTTCAAAGCGACCAGAGACAGGTAGCTGAAGGACTGCTTGACTGAAGTGATAAGGGATGAGAATCTTTGAATAGAGCTCAGCAAGCTTAATATGCAAAACTTCAATTGTCCTTCTTTGAAGTGTGGGATCACATCGTCTGGATCATGGGGAAAGTTGGGACTCTGAAGACCAGGAAAGAGGTTGCCATCAGGCAAGTGATTATTGGTACAGAAGGGAATGTAGACCTCAGGCTCAAGAGGGAGGTGGATCAGATGGCTGCATAGCAAGTGCAGATCTCGTCCAAGCTGTTGTTGCTTCATAGTAAGCCTTGCACCTGATTTTTCCCAAGGGTGACTCTGACAAGTAGTTGGAATTGTGACAGAGCTGGGCATTGCAAATAAGTTTGCCCTGAGCAACCACGGCCAGGCTGCTGTCAGACAGAGATCCCATGCAGTGTAATGGCCTTCCTTTCTCACCAAATGCTGAACTACTTGGACTTCCTGCTGTGAAGTAAGTTGGGGGGTGTTGGTGAGGTGGAAGATCAGGGGAGCTCATTCAGGAAGAGGTTCAGTCTTATGTAGAGCAATGGGGATTTGCCAAACAGAGAGCTTGACATAAAGCAATGTGGAAGCATCATGCCTGATTGATACAGGAGTGAGGGTGTCAAGTGTTATTCCCCAGATTTTCCAAGAGCCTGTTGCTGAGTGGTATAAACTGATCAATGTCTGTTCCCTTATCCAAGTCTCCATTTTGCACCCTTAGCATGTTCATCAAAATCTGTGATCAGTCATACTTTTCACAGACTGGGGTTTTTAGTGGATGATAACATGATTTATATTCCAGTGGAAGTAAGAAAATTGAGGATACCCATGGTATTGGAGTCAAACATGTTAAGAGATATCTGGATAACGTATATAGCACACGCGGCAACCAGTGTGAGAAGCGCATTACAGGCTCCGGAGTCCTTTCCCTTGTTAGAGTCATAGAGTCAAACAGCACTAACAAGACTTTTTGGCCCGTTGAGTCTGTACCAGCTTCCCTACGCTAATTTCACTTTCTAGGATTCTGCCCATAGCATTGAATGTTTTAACTTTCCATGCACGTGAGGTGTATCAGCCTGTATGGAACCATAGCAGTGTTTGAGAGGCAGGGAATTGGGTTGTTCTTTTACCTTCCTGCACCATCACTGTTCTTGAAGGCTCAAGCTAGCCAGCTCTAACTGGTCAATATCATGACTTCTAAGAGTGTCACATGTAGTATGACTCTGCGACCTGCTTGCTTCCAATGGCCACTATACAAAGACACTAAGATACCTTTGTACATCAGCCTCTCCCAATCCATCACTATTTAAATAAAACTCTTGCCATTTTGTTTTTCTTATTGATTGGATAACTTTACATTTATCCATGTTATACTTCATCTGCCATGTATTTGCCCACACACTCAACTTGTTTAAATCATCCTGAAGTCTGTTCATATCCTCCTCATCACTCACATTTCCATCTAATTTTGTGTCATTAGCAAACTTGGAAATATCATTCATCCATATTGTTACTATTTATTTTGAATACCTAGGACTTAAGCTCTGATCCCCAGAAATCCCTACTTGACACTGCCTTCCACTCTGAAAATAACCCATTTATTTCTAATCTCTGTTTCGTATCTGCTAACCAATTCTTAATCCATGCCAGTATATTACCACCAAGCCCACGTGCTTTGATTTTGCGCATTCTTCTACTTACTGAATTCACTTGGATTCACAGTGATCAGGGTCACAAGTGGTCATCAATGATCACAACTTCAGGAGTGAGACCCTACAGAGCTTTGCATGGTTCATGACATTTGCTTGTCTGGAGGGTCATGGATGGTGTCAATGATTCGCCTGCGATCTCCAGATCGTCTATATGACTTCTCCCCCAACCTCCAAGAGTGTCCTGAGATACCTCATGGTGCTGGTGAGCATTTCACGAGGTTAAAATAGGCATCCAGAAGAAAGGAAAACACTAAGAAGGAAAATGTTGAATGATCACAAGGCTGACAGGGTTGACCTTCCAATCAGCATAAAGGTATTTCTTCACAATCAGAATATGAGGGGTTGGAATTTGGTACAGGTGTCTGGGACCCTGGATCGCTGAGAGTCATTAAGCGGCACCTCATAGGTGGCCACACCTATGTTGTTGAACTAGTAGCTGGAGGACAGCTTTGGAAAATGGTTCATAGAAGAGAGTTGCTGGGCTCCCAAAGCCTGGCGGAGTGTCGAGTAAGCAGCTCCCTCAGTGTGTTGTGGAACCTGAAGTGTCAGTGTGTGATGGCATGAGTGAAGTGGATTCAGATAGTGGTAATGAACCTTGAAGTGATCTGTGTATTGTGAATCCAGTGTGGGGCAGCCTGCTTTGGCACTGGAAGGCTGTGCAGGGATAACCTGCTGGGAGGTGGCAATTGAAGCAGGCAGTGCTGCCAATCATAATGACTCTTGGATACCTGACTGATCTGCACCCCACTGTGCGTGATCCAGCACAAAGTATGGATCCCATGGGAAGTACCAGTACAGATAAGAGGCTGAGAAGGTCCTCTCATGCAAACGCTGGATTTTGCCCCAACCATTACCATTTACTGAGATTGTTGTGCAGGAAAAGAGTGCTATCACTAATGTGGATGGAACATTCTAATCATCGTGATACTTTGGTGAAGCATCTTGAGGCATTTTATTACACTAAAGGCACTGTATAAATAAAAGTGTTTTTTGCCCAATCTGCAGAAAAAAATAAGCAAGGCATGGTGCACTGAAAAAGCTTTCTCTGCATCACAACTAAATTTTAAATGGAACATTCCCTCCACCCCCTCTTTCTTTCTGTATTTGCTCTGGGAATAAGAACCCCAACTCAGTTAAAATAGCATTTTAAAATTTCTCTTTCCCTCCACCTTGACCTCACACAACAACTGCAAAGAGCGTATGGACTTTATTGTTCTTTTGACTGTCTCTCTTACTTACTGAGTACTTGTGTGTTGCAGATGTCACTTGCCATTTCTCAACTCTAGACTTCATATTGCTCAAGTCTTGGTCCATGTGGAAATGGATTGTTTTATCTGAGGAATTGTGAATGATGGTGTACACCATACATGCGGACATTGGTCAGTTCTGCTCTTCACACTTTATGCTGTAGGGTAGATTATTGGTGAAGCAGCTACAGATACTTGAACCTTGTACACTGCCCTTAGGATCTCCTGCGTTAATGTCCAGAGACTGAGTTGATTGGTCTGCGATAGCTATTGCCGTCCTTTCAGTAATAGGTCTACAAGTCCAGCCAGTGAAATGTACCACCCATCCCATTGACTTCCAAGGGAAATATAATGCTATTTTGAGACAGATTTGAGATGTTGTTAAACTTGACAGGGTACAGAAAAGACTTACAAGAATGTTGCTGGGATTGGAGGGTTTGAGCTATAGGGAGAGACTGAATAGGTTGGGACTTTTTTTCTCTGGAGTGTCAAAAGCTGAGGGGTAACTTTGTAGAGAGTTATAAAATCATGAAGGGCGTAGACAGAGTGAATAGCCAAGGTTATCTTCCTAGGGTGGGGATTCCAAAACTAGAGGGTATAGGTTTAAGGTGAGAGGGAAAAGATTTAAAAAGAACCTGACGGTAACTTTTTCACACAGTGGATGGTGTATGTATGGAATGAGCTTCCAGAGAAAGTGGTGGAGGTGGGTACAATTACAACATTTAGAAGGCATCTTGGATGGATATATGAAAAGGAAGGGTTTAGAGAGATATGGGCCAAATGCTGGCAAATGGGACTAGGTCAGATTGGGGTGACTGATCAGCACAGACGAGTGGGACCAAAGGGGCTGTTTCTGTACTGTATGACTCACCTCACTAATGGAATGCAGTATTTTTTTCTCCCCCTTAGCAGTAAGGCTGAAATGAGGCCAATAGCAAAACAACCTTATTAGAACCCAACCTCAGCATTGGTGAGCTGATCATCGGTCACTTTCACGTGATAGCGTTGTCGATGGCACCTTCTGTAACTTTGTCAGAGTCATGTTGAGATTATGCTGATGTGGTGTTAATTTGTCCTTTGAATTTGTCTTGATTTTTGTGAGGGTACCTGGGGAATTTACCACTTTATTGGGTGGCTGCCAATGTTGTTTTGTACCTGAACTTTTAGCACTGCATATCGTCAGGGCCTGTAACCTTTGTTGTATTCAGTATGCTCAGCTACTTCTTGATATCAAAGGGAGTTGCCCAATAGGGTGTAGGCAAAGCTCGTTTGTCGAACATCTAGGGATGTTCTCTTTGGGAACACAGGTAAATTCTAAATAGTTATTAAGTGTTGAAACTTTTAGAAGTTATATCCACATTCTGTTCAGCCATAGATCAGAAGACCCAACACCAAAAGTCTGTACAAATTTGGTGATTGATAAGAACATTTAAATTAAGTGCAGTCTAACTCGTTCTTTATTAACATTGAACTGATTGAGTGGAGGTTGGAAATGAACTGAAGGTGAGCCTGAGTGGGATTCTATTTATAGATTGAGGGAAATGATGTTCAGTATTGTACTTGTATGCCAAACTCTGCATACAGTTACACATTTGTACAATTTATACAAGATCATTATTTCTTTAGGCAAATCATTTGAAAAAGTAAATGGTAACAGTGTGCCAAGAACAACAGTGTGTGTTCCAATACAAGTATTACCAGAGTAGTTAAATCAGATTTGGTTGTCCTTCATAGGAACAAGCTTTTTTTTTGAAGGAACATACCAGTATTACTTCCTTCTGTTTATTAAATGATATCCAGCACAATTAGAGCTGTGTTCCAATGAAAAGCTAAGAAATACTGTACTTAAGCTGTCATATTTCTGTAAGCAACATTGTACTACATGATATTAGAAATGTCAAAGTTCTGTGTCCATTTACTGATCACTAGTGGGAATAAAAATCTAATGGAAGTTTCGTACCCATTCGATACCTATTTGTTACTGTTTCAAATTATATTGTTGAAGTTTTTGGGATGGATCATTATTAGGACAGGTGGCCAGGTTATTTGTAAGGATTGTCTTAAAAGACAATTGCTAAACAAATGGCAGTTGGAACTTGAAGCAGTATGTTTTGAGCAGAAGGAATAGGGAGATGAAGTATAGACTTAGTGACACAGTTCAAACAGCTGGATTTTCAGGTTGGAGGCAGGTACTGGAGTCCAGATGTCTCCAGGCTTGGTGTCTGCCTCAGGAGAAAGTATTAGCAAAGACTAGGTTTTCTTTGCGGTGTTGGGATGGGGAAGGATGTAACTTTGGCTGCAACCTCAGAGAGTTTAGAGACAGCCATAAAGCTACCAACTTTTGAGCTGTTTAAAAGTTCTGCTGTGCTGTTTTAGGACTCCATCCCTGTCGTAATAGTTATAACGACCTCCAGCCGTTGCTCCATATGCTTGTGACCCATTCATGTGGCCCCATGACCCCTCATAGATTCCATGCTAAGCCATGACCCTCTACGTGCCCCAAATAGGCCCCCATGCCATTCATGCCAAGATATTTCCCACTGCCTGCCCATGGTCCTTTATATCCTTCACTCCAAGCTATGCCCCTGTGCATCCCCATGACTGATCAGACATCCCTTGCCAAGCTATGGCTCTTCCGTGTCCATTCACCTACTGGATGTAACAAATCAACCTTTATAGCAACAATAGCAACTGCTTTTTCCTTAAGAAAAATGTATAACTTTCTACTTTCTGAAACAAGAGCTCCTTTTGTCCAATAAAAGGGTTAGTTGTTGAGAGCCTTTAAAATATGAATATCAGAAACTGCAAGCTTTTTTAAATTTATTTATCTTGTGTAAATGAAGATTGCAAAATAGGCTATATAGATCAGGCACTTGTTGAGCAATGTTTTCCCTGGGACTCTGCTCTCTCAACACTCTATTGGATGTTTGCTGTCAGCCAAAGATATGGAGTAAGGCTTGGCTTCATTTCAACTTAACCTTTCAAAAGATTCCCTCATCTAGAATTTTGTTTATGACACCTCTGAGGTGCTGTGAACCATGAGTCCTTTCAAAGTCACCTTGACTGCATTAAAATTGTGCAGGAGTAAAATGTGCTTGTGTCTGCAATGGAGCTGACCAGGTCAATAATGCAAGGTGTGTTCTCATTTCCTGAACCAGCCCACACCTTGAATAGCCCCGATGAAAATGAGAAGCCCCGAAATGTAGTCATTAATTGGGTCCCAGCCGCCATTTTCACCCCTGCACCGAAGTACCAAAACTCCATAAACAGCCGGAACAAAGAGTGTACACATAGTGATACATTGATCTTCAAAGGTGATGGGACACATTGGAAGAATGATCAAAGCATGTCTTATTTTGAGCTTCATAGATAGAGGCATTGCCTCTAAAGGTTTGGAAGTTATGCTGAACCTTTATAAATGACTGGTTAGACTCCAGGTAGAGTACTGTGTCCAGTCCTGGTCAGCGCACGTTAGATAAAATGTGAGCGTTCAGAAGAGATTTGACAGAAGGATTGTGGATTTTAGTTACAAGAGTAAATTGGTAAAGCTGGGCTTGTTCTGCTTGGAGCAAAGGAGATTGAGGGGAGCCTTAACATGAATATGTAAGATTATCACTTAGTGGTGAGATAAAAACAGTTCCCATTAGCTGATGATACAAAACATGGGCATTTGATGCTTTTGGGCAAGAGATGTGGGGAAATGTAGGGAGCAACTTGTTTTTCTCAGTAGCAATGACCTTAACTGTGCTGCCCACACGTTAATAAAAGTGAAAGACACTCAATTATTTGAACAGGAAAATTAATGGGCAATTGAATGAATAAAAGTAGACAGCCATATAGCTTGAGCATGGCAATAGGGGTCAGACTTGATTGATCTATGGAATGTTGCACCGTATAAGTGGAGGAGAAGTTTTGAAAGTCAGTTAGATGAGTTATCTGCAGAATGTTCAGCCTCAGGTTTGCTTTAGTAGCTACTGCATGCAGCCCAGTTGAGTTTCTGATAATTGCTGATGGCTTAGATTTGATAGTGGGGATTCCGACAATGGTGATGCCATTGAATGTCGAGGGTACAATATTTTACCCTCTTATTGGAGTCATCATTTTCTGGTACTTGAGTCTCATGAATGCAACTTCCATTTATGAATCCAGGCCTTAAGCTTTTCTTTTAGATCTTGCAACATGTAAGTACTTCCCTCTCTTGATTGTCATTTGTTTCCGTTTTGCTTGGGCTCATTGGATCCATTGTCTTGAAAGGCCATATGCATTATTTGTTCACTGGAAAAATGCCTGCCAATAGTCGTAAACTTCATTTTTCTTAGATGATACTGTGCTCTTTTATCAACTGTCAGAGAAAAGCTTGTAATCATACTGTGATTAGCCATTTGCCTCCACAGGTTAAAAGAAGTCAAATTTTTAATTCTTCATGGATCAGTCCTCTGACTGCACGGATTGTGCTTATGAGTATTCTCTGCATCACCTTATGAATTTGATGGTCTTCCATGATTTTGTATAACAATAGGCTGCGAATGATTCAAATGATACCGCTAAGTAGCAAAAAAAGAGGCTGATTTGCTTTGGAAGTGACAGAATGTAGCCATCATTCTCAAAGATGGCACTGCAGGAATTGTGTACAGTCATAGTAAGAGGAGGTATCACTATCATCCTGTGTTCATGACCATTCTCCACAATTTCTCTGGAGTACTGTGATGAGCTGCTTTCTTGAACCATTGCAATCTATTTAGTGTAGCTGCATCAAAAATACCGTTAAGGAAAGAGCTGTAGGATTTTGACCCAGTGACACTGGAGGAATGATGATATATTTCCAAGTCAGGTTGGTTGGTGGCTTGGAGGGGAACCTGCAGGTGGTTGTGTTCCCGTGTGTCTGTTGTCCTTCTTAATGGAAATGGATGTGGGTTGAATGTGCTATCTAAGGACCTTAAGTGAATTTCTACGCTACATATTGTAGACGGTACAAGCTGCTGCTACTGTGCGTCTGTGGTGTTGGAAATGTACATTTTGTGGATGAGGTGCCAGTTAACAGGCTGCATGCATTGTCCTGGATGGTGTCAACCCTCTTAAGCGGTGTTGGAGCAGCACTCGTGCAGGCAAGTGTAGTGTATTCCATCGTAGTCCTGACTGGTATCTTGTGGATGATGGTGGGTAGACAATGGGAGTCGGGAATTGAGTTATTCGCTGCAGGATTCTGAGCCTCTGACAATTTTTTGTAGTTACAGTATTGATGTAGTTTATACAATTCAGTTTGGGTCATTGGTGGTTCCCAAGATGTTGATTAATGGGGGATTCAGCAATGGTAATGCTATTTGGTGTCAAGGGGCTATGGTTATGTGTCCCCCTTGGAAGATAGTTATTGCCTTGCACTTGTGTGGCACGAATGTTATTCTCAGCAGATGCCTGGATATTGTCCTGATCTTGCTGCATTTGGACATAGACTACTTCAGTATCTGAGGAGTTAGGAATGGTGCTGAGCATTGTGTAATCATAAGTGAATCTCCACACCTCTGACTTTATGATGGCGGGAGGTTCGTTGATGAAACTGCTGAAAGTAGTTGGGCCTAGGACACTCCTTGGGCATTCTCCAGTTTGTTCATATCCTTCCTGAAGTGTGACTACTGAAACTGTACATAGTACTCCAATTGAGGTGTAGCTAGTGAATTATACAAGTTCAGCACAATCATTCTGTTTGTCCTCTTGATGTTTAATACTAGAATACTGTATGTTTTATTACATTTTCTGTCTACCTCACCTGCTACCTTTAATAACCTTTGTAACAAAATTAATCACTTCACACTTTTCTGCATTAAGCTTTATCTGCTACTTATCCACCCACTCCAACAACTTGTTAACGTCCTGTTGTGATTATGCACTGCCCTCCTTACAGTTTGCAATTCTCCCAAATTTTGTATCAGCTGCACACTTTGAAATTGTTCCCTGCACGCCAAGATCTGGATCATTAATTTGCCAGATAAAGCAAGGAATTTAATACTAACCCCTGGGGAATTAATCCAATTCAGATTCTGGTCGCTGGTAGTCCCCAGGATGTTGTTAGACTGCAAATCTTCCTCCAGCCCAAAAGAATCCCC
This sequence comes from Rhincodon typus, assembly GCF_021869965.1. NCBI lineage: Eukaryota > Metazoa > Chordata > Chondrichthyes > Orectolobiformes > Rhincodontidae > Rhincodon > Rhincodon typus. Next base: position 31,849,636 of record NC_063336.1, read on the forward strand.
GTTAACCATTGTGCTCTGCTTCCTATCCATCAACTGATTTGTTACCAGCATGTTACGGTCCCTTCTATTCTCTGACCTGTAACTTTACTCTCAAGTCTATCATGTGAGTTTATATTGAATGTTTTTTGGAAGTCCATGTACACCACTTTGACAACATTTCCTTCATCAGCCCTCTCTGTTACCTCTTCAAAATAAACCAGCAAGTTAGTTAGACATAATTTCGCCCTTTCAAACCCATACTGGTTCTTATGAATTAATCCACATTTTTCCACAAGACTATTAATCCTATCCCATATAATGTCTTTGAAAGTTTCCCCACACCCAAAGTTTAACTTTAAGTTTATCTTTATAACTTTTTTTGTGACCAAGGATGTAACGTTTGTTGTTCTCTGGCTCCACACTGGAGTCCATGCAAATTTGAAAGATTGTTTTCAGTACCTCTGCAATTTCCACTTTTGCTTCCTTCAGTACCCTTGGATGCAACTCATCTGCTCCTGGTGTCCTACAAACTTTAAATATTGACAACTGGCCCAATGCCACCTTCCTGTCAATTTTAAAACTTCTGTGTGATTGACTTCCCTCCTCTTTCTGGGCAGCATCTGCCTCAAAAGCGAAGACAGATGCAGAGTATTCGTTTACTATCTCAGCACCCCCCCATGCCTTTGACACCATGTATAAATCTGCAATTTGGTTCTGAATTGACTCCCCTCCTCCTTTTACCACTCGTTTACTATTGATGTGCCTGTCGATGACTGACTGTGGGATTTCCCATTATGTTAGCAGCCAATCTTTTTTCATATTCCCTCATTGCTTCTCTTACTTAATTTTACTCAACCCTTCTGAACATTCAGTATTTAGCTTGATTCTCAATTGCATTTTCTACCTGACACCTGGCATATGGACATTATCTCTTTATTTTAATTTAAATCCCCTTTATCATTCAGGAAGCTGTTGATTTGTTTGCCCTATTTTCCCTTTTGAGGGAATCTGCCTTGACTGTGCCTGATCCATCTTCCCTTTGAACGTAACCCATTTTTCAGCTCCTGTCTTTCTTGTCTGCCCTTGGTTTCATCCTGTCTGGCTGTGTTCTTGCCCCATTGAAATGGTTAATTAATCTTACTTGGGATTGTTCATTGTTCTTCTTCACCAACATTCTGAACCTGACAGTATAATGATCACTATCCATTAACAGTTTCCCCACTGATACTTGATCTAATTGGCCCACTTCATTGCTAAGAACCAGGCCTAGTAGTGCCTCCTTTTAATAATTGGACTGGAGTCACACTGCTGTGTGACGACTCTGGGAAGAGCAGGGCTTGATTTCCTGTACTACCCCAGTGATACATGTCTGATTTGATTTGATGTGATTTATTATTGTCACCTGTACCTAGGTACAGTGAAAAGTTTTGGCTTGTGTGCAGTACAGGCAGATCATACCATGCAAAGTGCATTAGTGTAATAGAACAGAGTGAAAGTTACGGCTGCAGAGAAGGTACGTAGAAGGTGAGATCAATATTAAGTTTAAAATTTGAGTGACCCATTCAGAAGTCTAACGACAGTGGAGAAGAAGCTGTTCTTGAATCTGTTGGTACATGTTTTCAAGTTTTTGTATCTTCTGCCCAATGGAAAAGGGTGGAAGAGACGATAACTGGGGTGGGAGGGGTAATTGATTATGTTGATCGCTTTCCCAAGGCAGCAGGATGTGTCGATGGAGTCAGTGAATGGAAGGTTGGTTTTCGCAATGGACTGGGCTGTGTTCACAACTCTGTAGTTTCTTGTGGTCTTGGGAAGAGCGGTTGCCAAAACATGCTGTGATTCATTCAGATAGAATGCTTTCTATGGTGCATCTATAAAAATTGGTAAGAGTCCTTGTGGACAGGCTGAATTTCCTTAGCCTCCTGAAAAAGTAGAGACATCGTTGTACTTTCTTGACCATTACGTCGACATGGTTGGACCAGGACAGATTGTTGGCAATCATCACTGCCAGGAACTTGACACTCTCAACCATCTCCACCTCAACACCATTGATGCAGACAAGGGCGTGTCCTCCACTCCACTTCATGAAGTCCATGACCAGCTCCTTCATTTTGCTAACATTGATGGAGAGATTGTTGTCTTTACCCCTTGTCTTCAAACTGTTGAATTTATGGGTGTCTGCAGTTAAGCTTTTTAAAAATTGTTTGGAGTCCATTTGGTGTGTAACTTGTTGAGTCAACTCATCCTCTTCCACTTCTTTTGAAAATCTGAGAATCTGGTGTGATAGCTGAAAAACTGCTTTTTTTCCTGAGAAGCTTCTGGAATACCTTCTTTTAACAGCACCTGAATGAACTGCTTCTGAAAAGATCCCAGTGACAGCTGCGTGTGGCTAAAATTGTTAGTCAGGCTCACAGTATGGTGCATTTGTGTGTACTGGAGGCTGTGTATAATTAATACAGACAGAAAAAATTGTGTGCACACTGCTCTGCTTTCAACTCAACAAACAGGTGACAGCCTGAAATTTATTTCTCATGGCAATGCCTTAGTTAGTAAAGGTCAACCTACCTGGTTTAATATTTAACAATGTTTGGCAGTTAACACCTATTTGGTGAATTCTTCATGGCAGTGGTCTCTATACCTTGTAGACTGACCAAATCTATTTGCCATGTCTACGAAGTGCAAGATGAGAATTTTTTTCTCTTAACCTTGTAGCTTAAAGCTCATTGCTATAACTTTGTTGAAGTCTCTTGATGGTGTCCCTCTGTATTCCCATATGTATCCCATTTATTGATGATTTCTTCTCAAAGTTTAGTATTCTTATCATTCCTAACTCCTGCACCTGTTGTGTGATTTTTAGCCTGGGTGAAGATGCATGAGCTGCCAATATAATTTTAAGACAATTAGCCTCTTTTTCCTTTAAAGCCCAGTTTCCCAATGCCAGCAACACCTGCTTAGTATTTTGATTTGTGATCTTAAGTCACATGAAAGGAATACAGTAAGTCTGGATTGTATAAACTGTAAATCGCTGTCCAGAAATGGTGACTTTAGAAAAAGTACTTACTATGTTTTAGTAAATTCTGATATTATTGAGGTTGTTAGTTTCCTTCCTGTTTGTCCGATGTAGTGTTTCTCGCAGTCTCTGCAGGGGATCTTGTAGATGACATTGGTCCTGTCCATGGTGGGGAGTGGGTCTTTAGTTCGGGTGAGCGGTTGATGTGGGCTTGTGTGCCACTCTGATGCCCAGCGGTCGTAGGAGTCTTGTGGTGAGTTCTGACGTGTTCCTGATGCAGGGTAGTGTGATGAGTGTGTTGTGGCGTGTAGAATCTTTCTGATGCTGTTCATGTAGGCATCTCCTGACCCAGGAAACTAACAACAAGAGTATATGAACACCAACTGGCTACAAAAAGACATGACCAATACTCACTCATCTCAATCCACATGGACAAGGAGAGCCACGACTTCGACTGGGACAACGCCAAGATCCTGGGACAGGCTAGGCAGAGACAAGCACGGGAATTCCTGGAAGCATGGCACTCCACGAAGCATGCTATTAATAAACACATTGAACTCAACCCCATATACATTCCACTACGGAGGAAACCCGGAAGTGAGGCAATCCATCACAACGGACCCCAGAGTTTAAAAACCAGGTGGGAAAACACACCGATGCTTCATCAGAGGCTGCACTGAGGATGTTACCAAGCACGGTAATGAAACGTCTGCGGAACAACAAACCAGCTCGGCGAGCCAACCAACCTCAACACCCACAACCCGAGCTACAGATCTACTCCAAAACCTTAGATTCTGATATTATCTTTTCTATATGTACAGTTTATTAATGCCTGTAGTCATGAACTGGCTGTTAATTAAACTCTAATCTGAAAGTTGAGCCATAGATATTCTGGAAAAGAAAACACTTCAGTGCGAAGTTAGCAGAAGTAACTACTGGAGACATGTCTGGAACATGGCTAATAGACAGGTTGATCAAACTGTACTAATGTGAGAAAAATTATTAAAATAATTTTATGTTACAGGTGGTTATTCCGAGAAGTCCTATCCAAGCCAAGGGATTATTAATATCATGCATCGAAGACAAAAATCCATGTATCTTCTTTGAACCTAAAATTCTGTATAGAGCTGCTGGTAAGTTTCCAAGAGTGCTGTTTTCTATGTTTCTAGTACAGGATTACCAGAAACTACGCTTACTAATTTTGTTGGAATAAATGCAGCTATATATAAAGGTCAGAAATTCAGTGTTCTAATTTATTGGAAAATACAGATATATTTGGCAGAGTTCAAAACCAGACATTCATTTATGCTGGAGGTCAAATAAGGCATTCCTTTTTGTCATCTTTTTTGGTGTTTATGTTAGCTTTCTGCTTTTAATTCAACTAAGTCCACTAATATTATGGTATACTTCTAAAAGCCTGTTGTTATTTTAACGAAGAAAATCATTTTTGATGCTTTTTTAATATGTTGAGTAAGATTTGAAATCATTCCATGTTGTTTAAGTGTTACACTGAAAGAGAAAGATGTGTTAAGTGAGGAAGAATAATCAAGTAAAACAAAGCCTTGAATTCAAAAATCACAGTTTACAGATTTCAGGAACAATGAAACTAGAAGTGCACAGTTGGCACCCAAAATTGTTTAGAAGATAAATTCACAGCAGTGGAGATTTTTAATGTGCATTGGTAATTGGCTGAGTGGTAGAAAGCAGCACAAGGATAGGGGAGTCGATACAGTATGGAGCTGGAGGAACACAGCAGGTCAGGCAGCATCAGAGGACCAGGAATGCCGACGTTTCTGGTCGAGACCTTTCATCAGGACGGATAGAGGATGCATTTTCTGATTACTGGGATGTGACAGCCAATGGTTTTACACCAACCTGTACTTAGTTGTTTCTGATGTGTTAATACTTGAAAGAAGTATTAGAATTGTGTCACCTGCAAATTTGAATGTACAAATTGAGAAGATACAGCAAGTCCTGTATATTGGAATAGGATGTTATAAAGGGGCATAAATAGATGACGTGTGCGGGCAAAACTATGGAAGATGACATTCAATATGGGTTTATGAGATCATCTACTTTGAATTTGATAAAGACTGATTTTCACATGAACAAACGTATTTAAAGCATACATGTGCATAGATCACTGACATCTAGTACACAGATTCAAAAAGTAGCCAAAAAGTGTAAGTGTGTGTGTGTGTCTGCAGCCAGAATGTAGCATGGATGGACAACAGAAGTGAAATGGTACTTGCGTTATATAGAGCCTTGGTCGGGCTTAATCTGAAGTACTGCTTTTAGTTTTAAGGACCAATTGTCATCAAGGAGGATATGTCCTTTTTTATTTAACCTGTTTTCGTAATCAACCTGTTCAGGGATGTTATTGCATACATCTGGAACAGGTGAGACTCGAACCCTGGTCTCTTGGTTCAGGGGTAGGGACACTACCACTGTGGCACAAGAGGGCCGCTGGATATGTCCTTGAAAAGGTTATGGCTTGGAATCACTTGAATGATTCTAGGCCTTTAAGTGTTAAATTACGAGGAGACCCTGCATAAATATGGTGTTTTAAACGTTGAGTGGAAATCTAATTGAGGTATTTAAGAAAGATTGTAATTCAGTAGGAGTGCTGGAGAGAGCCTCTAAGCTTTGTTGGGGGAATTGTGAGCAAGTGGCATAATCTTAAAATTAAAACTGAGCCATTTGGAGTAAAGCTGGGAATCATTTTTCACCAAAAGGATATGATGGAAATTTGAAGAAATTTCATCAAAAAGTGTATGCTAGGTCAATTAATATTTTCAGGACTAGAAAAAGACTTCTATTATGTAGTATCTTTCATTAGAACTGGATGTTCCAAAGTGCTTTGCAATCAATTAAGTAATTTTGAACCATTTCCACTGTTGTGATGTAAGAAAAAGCAACAGCCATTTTCAAACTTGCACAAACAGCAATATGATAATGAAATAATCTGTTTTGTGATGTTTACTGATAAATATTGACAGAAAAAGGACAGTAGGGGTAACTGTCCTCTTTGAAACTGCGTAAGCAGATCTTTTATATCCATCTGAGAGGGAAGATGGTACCTCCGTTGTAAAGTCTGCCACCTCTGACAGCACTCTGTAGTTACTTGAATGCTGCCCTTGATCTTTCTGCTCTAGTCCTGGGTTGGGATTGATAAATATTTGGATAAGAGTATTAAAGGATAAGGCACATATCAGCCGTGATCTTAAAAAAAAGACTTCGGTTGAACACTACTTCAGTTCTGAAGAAGAGCCACTGGACTTGAAACGTTAACTCTGCTTTCTGTCCACAGATGCTGCCAGACCTGCTCAGTTTCTCCAGCAATTTTCTGTTTTGTATTAAGACAGATGTATTTGAGTACATGCATTTATGCACATGTGTATGTGTGTACGCTTGCATGCACATGTATGAGGATTTGTATGGCTTGATGCGCGCACGTGCGTATATGGAGATAAATGTGTACGTAAATGCAGAAACACACATAACCGTTCTTCAGGATTTGAGTAATGCTGCCAAAACTGCATATGCACTAGCAGTGGTGACACTTCTTGAACCTCTACAGTCCTTGTGTGATTGCTGTCACAATGGTGTGACATATGAAATTCAAGCAACACTAAAGGAACAGCAATGTATGTCCATTTAAGGTTTCTGTTTCTTAGGAGGGAACTTAGCATGGACCATGGAGGCATTGATCCTTTTGTGACTTGAACATGATGTATACGCGATTCAGATGTTGTGGTTGGTCCTTGAGAATGAATTGGAGAATCTAAGAAGCTATTGGCTGCACTATGTTGTGGTACGGTTTCGACTAGAAGCATTTCAGCATTCTAAATTGGTTATTACAGGACAGATTAAAAATGATGATTTTTTGGAAATTGAGGAAGATGATTTATATAACAACTGGTATAATGTTAAGAGATGATTTTGGTGGAACTGTGAATGTGCCGGCATTTCAGAATATTTAATGTCCAGGCTACCGTGGAATCTGTTCCAACTCGGTGTGAAATAAAAGCTGCTACTGATGGGTTGGTTACTGTTGTGACTGAGTAAGTATTTTCCTTAGCTTTAGCAGTTACAATTCTGAAGTGGTACATTCTGTTCCTCTGACTCATATAAATTTAAGTTTTATAGATCTGCAGGAACCATGCCAGTTCTCACCACAGGGCTTTAAAATACATGAAGAGTCTCAATTTTTTGGTAGTTGAACTATTTTGGTTGGTCTAAGCCTACAGACTGACCTGATGCTAATTGGTTTCAGACTCTAATTTGCAAGGTCTCTTCATAGAAGCATAATATTCTGAGTGTGACTTATGTAAACTAATAGGTGGGATCACTAAGTGCAAAGTACATACATTGCCATATATTTACAATTGATAACATATTAATTGATTTCAATATTATCATTTAAAATGTTAATGGGCTGGGTTATCACAGTATCTTCAGTAGAATCCTACAAAAAATATTCAGTAAAATAATAGCTCATTATTTTTCTACATGGAGTAGGATGCTTCTGTAAAAACTAAAGGCTCTCTATCCTTTTATGTGCATATAAACAAGGTAAAAAGAAGTAATGCTCAAATATAACAATCAAGTAACCTGTGCCTGTTTATTATCAGAAGAATGTTTACTATAAAATTAATTTTTTTTTAACAGCCAACCAGTTTGAGTTTTCATGAGACAAAATGAAATATTATAATGGAATAGGTGCATATTTACACTAGCAATATAGGAATTTAATATCTGCTTTCTGTAAGGGCTGATTTTCGGGAGCTATGGAGGAAGTTAAAGAGTAGCAATTCAAGAATTGTAATCTCTCTGAATTACTCCTAGTGTCATGCACAATCAGAGTAGAAATAGGAAGGTAGAGAGGGTTAGCACATACCTGGAAATATGGTGCAGGAGTGAGTCATTCAGATTCTTAGGGGATTGGGATCATTCTGGAACAAAAAAAACCTATTCAAAAAGGCAAGGTTCTACTCAACAGGACTGGGTGCAATGCTGTCAAGGAATGGTTTGCTAGTGTGATTGGAGTGTGTTTAAACTAATTTGTCAGATGGTGGACACCAGTAATTTTCTTTTAGTCAGTCATGGATGCAGGCATTACTGGGTAGACCAGTATTTATTTCCCATCCCAATTTGTCCTTGAGAAGATGATAGTGAGCCACCTTCTTGAACCACATATCTTTGGAGCATTGTTATATTGATAGTGCTGTTAAGAAGGGAGCTTCATGAATTTGACTCAGCATCAAAAATACACTTGTTTTTATGCGAGTAGAAAAGTATAAGGTATGTGATCAATTGAAAGTGTTGGTTAAATTTAGAGAAAGAAGTAGCACCATCTTAGGTGCAGATTGAGAGGGCTATGAGAAATGCAGAGACCATTAGTAATATATTCATTTAGTCGCAGAAAAAGTGGTGAATATGTTTGGTGGGCTAAAAGCACAAATAACAAAGTAAGAATATTGTTACGACGCTGAGACGGACAGACAAACCAAGTCAGTTTTTCTGCCTCTGATTTGACATTATGGTAAAATTAAACCTTTGAAGACCCTCAATAGTTATTCCAGTGGTTCCTAGCCAGACTTTTGAGTAACTAATCGTCGTGGAAAATGATTAATTCTGGACACCAGTTTTATATCTGGAACAAAATACTTATTATTAAATATACAATAACTTCAGAGGAAAAGTTAAACAAGGTAATCTATTTAATGTCCATGCTTTAAGCCCAAAGCATTTATTTACGGTCTCCCCCCACCACCATTCACAGTAAAGCCAGACAAACAAATAAGCACAGTTAAGGGATAAATAAAGGAGCATAATAAAATTGATCAGATTACTGGTTTTCACAGTGCATTGTTTCACAGGCAAGGATGTGGACTCCTTGGTTCCTTTTCTGGAGACATCGATCAGAGTCACCTTTTAGTTCACTCATATACAGGTGGCAATACTTATAACTCTGCTTTCTAGTCTTTGGGCGTCCAAAAGATGGTAAGGGAGATTAAGCAGTAAGCTTTCAAATCTTCATGCTGTCTCGTCGGCAGCCACACTCTGCTTCCAGAAAACACAGTTCAACAGAACAACTTCAACTCTGGTCCCACCCTGATAGATAGACCGTCTTTTCACAAGCCTTCAATTAGCATTTAACAACTGCCATATGCTTGAATATAGGATCTCTCCCAGACTTGCCGGAACCAATTCCCTTATTAATAGCCAACCTCTGCTGTTGGTTTAAACACAATGCTCTTCTTGGGAGTGCTGTGTCTGTAGGACACTTCTAATTAAGATTCAGTCTGCAATTAACCTCCGTGCCCAAAAATAAATGGTTATTTGGTCTGTTCTTTTATCGCAAGCTATTTCCCAAAGTCCAAATGTCATCTTTAGCTCACAATTCCCAGTTTACAGCTCCAACCCAAAATTGATAAAAGAATAATATTAATGAAATATCAGCAAAGGTTTTAACAATATGATGCAGTGGCAATAATTGAAATATGGCTTGAAAACAGTGAGGACTGGGCACTTAAATATACAAGGATATAAAGTCCTCAAAGAAAAATAGAAAAGGTTAAAAAAGAAGGGAGGTGAGATGACCACAATCATTATTGAAGACATTGTAGTTTTGAAAAGAGGATTTCCTTAGGGGACAAGGACATTGATTAGAGTTGAGAAGCAAAAAAGTTAAGATTGTGCTACTTGGGAATTTTATAGGTCTCCAAATAGTGCGAGCAAGACAGGGAAATCACAGAGATGATATTGGGGGTGCTTTGTCCCAAAGGGAAATAAAGTAATTAATAAAAACAATCCACTGTGGGTGCTGGAAATTTGAAACAAGCACAGAAAATGCTGGGGAAACTCAGCAAGTCTGGCAACATCTGTGGAGAGAGAAACAGACTTGTCCACCTCAACTTAACTATTGTGTTCTGGCACACTTTCCTCTCCTCTCCTCCATTGCTCTCCTCAAAAACTCCAGCCTTTCTGGCCTAATCTTGTAACTGGAAACCCCCTCCCAGAGACCTGAATCATCCTAGTAAATCTCCTGTTCATCCTCACAAGGCCCTTCACATCTTCCCTAAAGTGTGGTGACAAGAACCAGACCCAATACTATATCGTATTTCTCTACAGTACTCTCTAGTAGTTCTGAGGAAGGGTTGCCGGACCCGAAACGTTAACTCTGTTTTCTCCTTCACAGATGCAGCCAGACCTGCTGAGCTTTTCCAGCAACTTTGTTTTTGTTCCAATACTCTGTAGCTTGGGTAGCCACAACTAAATAGATTTAGTATTATGTCACTGTATTTTTACTTGATATCTCTACTTCTGAAGCCCAAGACCCTATATGCTTTGCTAACCACTCTCCTTTAACTTGCCAATATCCAATGCATCGGATGTGCAGATATATGTAGAATGTCAGATGACTACCAAAATACTCAAAAATGAGCTACAGGTACGTGAACATGTCAGTGTTGTATAATATTTAAGTAGTATTTGAGGAGTCAGAGTATTCTATCAAAACATTGGGCTTCTATTGAAATCTATTTGAGTACCTCATGGTACTAGCAGAGCAAGCTTACGATAAGCTCTGCTTTCCAGAGACTATTCCTACTGTTAACAGGTGGTGGCAATATTGCATGCATTTAGAATGACAAGTAGTTGAGATCAGTTGCTTGTTTATAAGGTGGTGCTTTGTGAAGTTCAGTTTTTTTTAAATTGAAAGCTTTTTAGATTACTATGTCCAACTTACAGAAATAATCTAAAAAAAATCCTACTTAATATAATTTCTGAAATCAGTTTTGTTTCAGCACTGATGAAGGCATTAAAAGAATATTTGCCTAAATCAGGATTTTTCCCTAGAGTTAGAACTGAGTGGAAATCAGGCAGTAATCTGTAGTACTGGGTTCACACCTACTTCTAGAACCATGCCAATCCTGCAAGGCGAATCTGCAAGACACTACAACTGCTGACCCAGATTGGTGAGTGATGTGCCTTGCAGCAACCGTCATTTTTCTTTCTTCTCCTTTCCCCATCCCATTGCAATCAATCAGCCCCTGGATAAATCACCACCATGAGCCTGCCAGAATTCATACTCTTAAGGCTAATGTTGGGAAAACCATTGGAATGAATTACAAGTTGAGATGGCACTTCTCCACATTTCCAGGTGCTTTCCTTCAATGACTGACATCCTACCCCTCCCTCCCACTCGGGCACCCTAGGATGTATTCAGTTTCCAGTACTTTTCTAAAAACCTTTGAAAGCAATTTTTTTTAATGTTCCAGACTTTTGTACATTTTGTGCAGTGCTGAGAATTGTCTGTAGGCAGTTCGGTATCAATCTTGATTTCCTATATTCTGACAGGCTTCCTCTGACAACACTGACTGAGCCAATTATTTGTAGTTAAACTTATGTCTCAATACTACCACCACTATTCAGTTCTTCACTGTAGTGAAGCTGTAGCATGCTAATAAAATAGATGCAGCCTGGGGTAAAGAGCTATTGATTCCATGACCAGCACCTTGGGTCATATCTCTGCAATCTTGTTCCATTTAGTCGTGAATGGTGATAAACAATTAAATGAGTAATAGGAGGAGCCCTGAAACATAAACAGAAATTGCTGGTGGAACTCAGCAGGTCTGGCGGCATCTGCAGGAAGAAAGCAGAGTTAAATTTCAAGCTTGGTGACTCTTCATCAGAACTGGCCCCACACAGATGCTGCCAGACCCGCTCAGTTTCTCCAGCAATTTCTGCTCTTGTGTGTTTCCAGATCTGCAGCATCCGCAGTTCTTGGTTTTATTTTAATGGGAGGAAACTGCTTCTTGAGCATCCCAGGGGAGGCACTGGTGCAGTGCTAATGGTAATGACATGAGATTGGCAATCCAGAACCTGTCACTAATATTGTGAGGAAAAACAAAACAAAGAACTGTGCTTGCTGGAGATCTGAAAATCCTGATGAAGGGTCACTAGACTCAAAACGTTAACTCTGTTTTTCTCTCCACCGAAGCTGCCAGATCTGCTGAGGTTTTCCAGGATTTTGTTTTCGTTTAATATTTTGTGGACATGGGTTTGAATCCCAGCATAGAACATAGAACATAGGACATAGAACATTACAGCGCAGTACAGGCCCTTCGGCCCTCGATGTTGCGCCGACCTGTGAAACCAATCTGAAGCCCATCTAACCTAAACTATTCCATTATCGTCCATATGTTTATCCAATGACCATTTAAATGCCCTTAAAGTTGGCGAGTCTACTAGTTTTTGCAGGCAGGGCATTCCACGCCCTTACTACTCTCTGAGTAAAGAACCTACCTCTGACATCTGTCCTATATCTATCACCCCTCAATTTAAAGCTATGTCCCCTCGTGCTAGCCATCACCATCCGAGGAAAAAGGTCCACCCTATCTAATCCTCTGATCATCTTGTATGTCTCTATTAAGTCACCTCTTAACCTTCTCTCTAACGAAAACAACCTCAAGTCGCTCAGCCTTTTCTCATAAGACCTTCCCTCCATACCAGGCAACATCCTGGTAAATCTCCTCTGCACCCTTTCCAATGCTTCCACATCCTTCCTATAATGTGGTGACCAGAACTGTACGCAATACTCCAAGTGCGGCCACACCAGAGTTTTGTACAGCTGCAACATGACCTCATGGCTCCGAAACTCAATCCCTCTACCAATAAAACCTAACACACCGTACGTCTTCTTAACAACCCTATCAACCTGGGTGGCAACCGCAGATACTGAATCTGAATTCAATAAAATGCTGCCCTTATGGTGACCATGTAACCACTGTTAATTGGCATTAAAACCCAGCTGGTTAACTAACGTCCTCCTTAACTGGTCTGCCACATTTATATTTGACTCCAGATCTAAAGCAATGCGGTTGGCTCTCAGCTGCCCTCCTGAGCAATTCAAAATCGACAATAAATGCCATACCACTTTTTTTATAAAATGGATCTAATAAAAATGAAAAAGAAATTCCTGTTGTGAATGATTACTGATCACAGCATGATGTAGAAAAAATGAAGTGCTGAGTGGATGATTCTTGAGGTTGATGATTCTCCTGAGATTCCCTGCATCACAGCTTCCAGTCTTCAACCATTTGATTCATAGACTCAACTCCAGGTAACAGCACCTTCAGCGCTATACTGGCCCTTTCAGCATCTGGCCGTGGTGCTGAAGACTTGTGTTCCATCCAGCCAAGATATTCCAGTACAGCTACCCCATTGGCATCTATTAGTTGTGAAATTTGGAAAAAGGAAGGCAAATTGCTTCCTATCCCATCAGCCTATTCATCATAATAAAGGAGAAAAATACTGTGGATTCTGAGACAGATACAGAGAAAGTCAGCAGCTCTGGCAGCATCTGTGGGAGAAAAGCAGAGTTAATGTTTCAAGTCTAGTATGACTCTTCATAATTCTATTCATAATCATCAGCAAAATGATGAAAGAACCACCAACTTGGTATTTACTCATCACTGATCTGCTCAATTTGTGTCTCAGCAGTATAATTTAGTCTAAATTTAACTAGTCTTAGGCCAAGAATGCACATTAGCTGAATTCCAGAGACGTAAGTGATCTGTTCTGAGGCAGGGACCCCAGACCCGAAACGTTAACTCTGATTTTTCTTCACAGGTGCTGCCCCCTGCTGAGCTTTTCCAGCAACTTCTGTTTTCGTTCCTGATTTACAGCATCCTCAGTTCTTTTGGTTTTTCTGTTTGGTGACTTCAATTGACGTGAATGTCAAAACCTTCAAAGAACTATATTTATTCTTGCTTGCACCTTGAGAGCTGAGATAGCGACACGATGTATTTTTGTTACCAGAGTATATTGCTGAAGCGTTGTACTACAGGCTATTCTGCCAAGCCCCATCAGGAACACCATGGCACTACCTGTGTTTTTAATATTCAAAAATGCCATAGCAAGAGAGAGCATTTGGTCATGTTCACAGGTGTGCCGCCACTTTTGTCAGGGCAACATCTTCCTACGTATCCAAGGGGATAGTCGGATTTTTAATTAGTAATAAGTTGAAGAGTTACAGAGAGCAAGTAGGAAAGCGGAGCCGAGGCCGAGATGAGATTGGCCATGATCACATTAAATGGTGGAGCAGGCTCAAAGGTCTGAATTACCTACTGCTCCTAGTTGTGTTCTTCTTATGAAGTAAACAAGCACCTACTGTGTATATCAAGACCTTAATCATGGCAGCATTTCCCCTAGTGTTGAAATTTGCAAATGGAGCTAATTTAGCAATCTTTGACCTCCTTGCCTCCCTCCTCATTTTATGATGTGGCAATGCCAACATCTTTGACCATGCTTGTTTTTACTTGCCCTAATATCCGCTTTTGTTAGTTGATTTCACTTAAGTTTTGACTTTTAACATTGGTATAAAGTGTCCTGCATTCTTTATTATATTAAAGACATGATCTAAATGTTATTTTTTTTTGCTGTTTGGGCTGTTTAGGAGGGCTGATTCTGTACACCAGGACTGAAGTGACTGTAATATATTTTGTGTTGCATCATTGTGTAATCCAAATTTTGTATCAAAAAACCAATGGCTTCCGTGATGTTTAGGTAGACAACAATTTAGCAGAGAGTTTCAAAGAGCAGACATATTGGACTTGAAACATTAACTCTGTTTCTCTCTTCACAGATGCTGCTGGACCTGTTGAGTTTCTCCAGCCCTTGCTGTTTTCAACTCCGTCCTAATGTTGATTGAAACATTCATTTCCAGCTAGTTTCAGTAAATGATAACTTTGCACCATGCAATTGTTAATAATAAACTTCTTCAAATTCTATTTCTCATGAAGCTAACAACGCACATTCCGTCCATTCAAACTGATTTGTCTCGGTATTGTTCTATAGCTTTGGCAAGAATCTTACCAACACCCACACAAAATATAATCAGAGATTAAAATAAAATGAATGTTTCCTCCCCTCTTCATGCGTATCCCAGTTTTCCATGACCTGTGGTCATAATTCTCCTTATATGATATGTTTGTCCTAATCCTTCTCTTTGATAACAGCCTCAATCTTAGGCTGATTAAAAACCTGACAATGTAGAAAGAGCAATTGTGGTAGTAACCCTGTTGAGATGCTTGTAGCCTGGCTTTTCTTAACAGAGGGTAATCCAGTGTCTGAAACATCTGGAGCCAATTGCACTATGGCTGTCAGCCCATCTTCACTTTCTGCCAATTTCTCAATCCAGTGAGGAGCATTGTTGGAAAGCAAGTTGTGCTGTCTCTGAGAGGAGTACGAGTCATGGAAGTTTTCACCTGCCACATTTTCAAAACTAAATCTGCCAGTTGGCGATCGCACGTATGGGTGAAATCTGACATCATTGCTCATTCTGCATAGCTGACCAATCCGTTTGAAATGCGAATTATTGTTTATGCTGTATTGCATATGGCTTATCTTTTTACTGTTGTGAATTGTTTCGATTTTTATTAACTGAATTGACAGAAGATAAAGTTATTGTTCAATGTGTTCTCTGGAATAGCAATACAATTTCAGTTTATAGGAAATCTGTTTACAGAAAATGTAATTTTCTTTACACAAAGAAGAAGGCAATGGAGAACACTTAGTGCCTACGGTATTTGCGAAGCCTTTTAAAAAATAAAAATTGTAAATACCTCATGGTCATCCTGGGATAGCATCAACCTGAGAGAGATTTTATCACAAATGAAATCCCAAGAGACTTTGCTTGAATGCTTCTTTCAAGTAGCTGCTGAAGAAGTCACTTTTGTATAAGTCCTTGATTCTGATGTTCCCTTAATCCCTATTTCTCTGGCTACTAGGACCTGTGTTCATATGTAAATTTTAAGAACCGGGAGAGATGTTCTCATCATAATTGTGAGCATTTATTTAAAAAAAATGGTGATGCAGTCAATTTTCCTTCAATGACCTTGGCAGACCCAGGACTTCTGGGCAGAACCAAAAATTTTTAAATCTATGATTTTTGCTATTTTTGTTAGGGTACTGAAAATTTACAGATGTATTACTTTTGTGCGAGATGTCATTCTGTTCTCAGACAATTCTGAAATCCAGGAATGACTTGGTAACATGTATTCCAGCTTAGGAAGGTCCCTATTCTTATGGAACATAATGATTGTTTAGAAATTTCTGTTCATGAGCTTATGAAATTTGTTTGTTTAGTGGGAAAAATTAAAACCTTCAAATGATTTTGTAAACCTTAACTTCATTATGAAGTACTAATCACACTGGTGAACAGTACACAAACTAATAGAATCTAAAACACTGTGAATGCTGGAAACTGAAGGCTGGAATTTTGGAGATACTCAATAGGTCAAGCAGGATCTGTAGAGAGAAACAGGAGTTAACATTTCAGGTCTGTGACCTTTGAAGTGCTGAGTATTTCCAGTGTTTCTGTTTGTATGATAGAATCCAAATTAATATATTTTGTTCTTTTATTTATCTGCATTTACGCAGTGGAGCAAGTTCCTGTAGAAGCTTATCAAGTCCCTCTTTCACAAGCAGAGGTTCTCGAGGAGGGAAATGATGTCACACTTGTTGCCTGGGGCACTCAGGTCAGTATTTGTGTGCATTTTATCAGTACATGCTGTGTTAAGTAATTTGTTAACTAACAAACCTGAAGGAGTAGGGAGACATGGATATGTATGTGTGTAAGTCCTTTCAGGTGGCAGGACAGAAGGATAGAACATCTTCTAAAGTACAGTATTCTAGGCTTTATTAATCGGGGCAGACAGTACAAGAGCAAGGACATTACACTGAACTTACTTAAGAAACCAGTTAGACCTCAGCTCTGGAGTATTGCGCATAATTCAGGGAGGATGTGAACATTTTGGAAAAAGTGCAGGCGAGGTTTATGAGAGTGATTTGATTTTTGATTGTGTTTTGATTTGAGCTGCCGTGCTGGCACGTTCTCCCCGTGTCTGTGTGGGTTTCGTCCGGGTGCTCTGGTTTCCTCCCACAGTCCAAAGATGTGCAAACTAGGCAGATTAGCTAAGCTAAATTGCCCATAGTGTTCAGGGATGTGTAGGTTAGGTGGGTTATTGAGGGATGAGTCTGGGTGGGATGTTCTGAGAGTTGGTGTGGATTTATTGGGCCAAAGGGCCTGTTTCCACACTGTAGGGATTCTGTGATATTCTGATGATATTCTATGATTTTGTTGTCATATGTACTCAAGTACAAAAGGAGCACAGGGAAAAGTGTATAATGTTGCCAGACAAGATGCCATCTTAGTTACAAGTTCCTAGGTACAGAATCTCAAGAACAAAGTTAAAAGTTAAGCATAATGTTATAATACAGCGTAAAACCCACGAAATAAGGTTAAAAGTTGCAAGTTGCAGACCTTCTTAGTTTTAAGTAGAAAATATAGATTAAGCTGAAATTCAGGGTTGAGAAATTTCCGTTAGGATGATAGATTGGAAAAGTTACAAGTGATTTCCTTGAAGAGGAGAAGGATAAGAGGAGATTAGATAAAAGTTTTCGATATCACGTGGGATCTAGTCACAACAACCAGTTATCACCAGTCATGTGGAAAAAAAGTCATGCAATTCTTAGGAAGCCTTGTTTAACAAAAAAATCAATCTCAGCAGTGTACTTCAAACCATTGCAGGTCTTTCCACAAAATTTGAAATAAATCCAATTTTCCACAATCCTTCAAAAATTAAGTCCTTCAGGAAATATTAGATATAAAGTCTTTTTTGTACATGATTCCAAAAAGAAATGAGAATAAGACGGCACAGATTTAAAGTAATTTGCAAAACAAGTCAATGTGATGTGAATAAGTGTTCTTTACATAGTAAGTAGCTCTGGAATGTACTGCCTGGAAGTGTGGTGGTGACAGGTTGATTTCTGGTATTCAATTGTTATTTGAGTAGGAACACTGCAGGGTTTGGGGAAAAGGTACATGGAAAGCCAATGCAGAAACAGTGAGCTGAATGCCTACCTCCTGTATTGTATTAGTTCTGAGATTCTGTGAAATTGAACTCTCCTGTTTAATATCCCCCTCCAAAAAATAGTACATCTTGGTGCCTTTTCTCTGCTGTTGATTTCATTCAGGTTGAGAAGAGTGGTGTGTGAATCTGCATCCATTGAACCTTAAAATGGATCTCAATCTTAAAACATTATAAAGATGTTAAAACCAGGTAATTGTTCATAATCAAGTACATGGATGTTTCTTCTAATTCCACCTATGCCATCTATGCCACATCAGACCATAAGGCATAGGAGCAGCAGTAGGTCATTCAGCCCATCAAGTCTGCTGTGCAATTCCCTGAGATCACGACTGAAGTGATAATCCTCAACTTTACTTTCTTGCCTTATTCCCATAACCCTTGATTTCCTTACTCGTTTAAAAATCTGTCTGTCTCACCCTTGAACCTACTTAATGACTCAGTCTCAACAGTCCTCTGTGGTAGATAATTTCACAGATTCACTACCCACTGAGAGAAGAAATTCCTCCTCATCCTGTATTGAAAGGACTATCCTTTCTTATGAAATTATGTTTTCTGTTTTTAGACTGTTCCACAGAGGGGAAAAGCCTTTACACATGTATCATTTCAAGTCCCTAAAGAATAATACATGTATCAGTAAGATTTCCTCTCATTCTTCTAAATGCAAATGATTACAAGCCCAAGCTACTCAATGCCTCCTCATGAAAGATGATAGACCTTCGTCGTGCCAAATAGAATGTTGATAAATAGCTTAATGCAGTTATATACTACACATTGTGTGAATAAGGAGGTGTCCCATTGCAGACTGTAAGGAGCCAGTGACTCTGATGACTCTAATGACTCTGAAAGACATTGGCAAATTCTCCAGTGGACTCTCACTTGGGTGTTGAAATTTCTTGGAGCTGCTTTGCTTTCAGTTGACATTGTAACTAATGAACAGATACAGCTGCTAGATAGGAACATCCTTTGACAGTATTTTTTCAATGCTGACATCTGGACAATAAAGCTCAGTGCATAGTCAAAAACCATTTCATCAGTACTTCCTGTGAAAGTATCATTGCAGTAGCTATTTGGGATGTTCTTGACATATGATGTTTCAGTTAACCTTTCCATTGTTACTGATTTAAAAATATGAATCATTCCTGCTGCTCTTTTGAGCTGTGCTCTTTAACGTCTGTTTTAAAATACATTTATCATTTCAATAATATTCTATGAACTGGCAGTAACCTTTACAATATCTTGTATTTGTGAATAGTTCATACCCTGGAATTCTATTCACCTTGGCAGACACTGTCTTACAATGCCACAATATTTATCAAATTACTCAATCACCACACATAGATTTAGCATGTTTGAAAAGCTGTGTTTTTTTCTTTCATTGTTCAATTAAATTGTTTTTGTTCTACCATTGGTATGCAGTACATTAGCAGTTCTCAATACTAAGTATCAGCTACCTTTCATTTACCTTGTGACTAAGACTTTGGAGATGGCTTTGAACTATGTCCAAATTTAAAAATTCCAGTTTACCCACACTGATTTGTATAATTTGCAAATTTACATGATCTGTTTGCAGTGTTCTAGGGAATCTCATTATTTAATATAAACAACAGTGGTTACAGAAATGATGTTCCTAATTACCAGTGTCTAATTAAAAATATTATTGTCGAAGGTTAGTTTCTAATCATTTTTGTCTTACTGTTTCAAGAACTCATAATTTATGATTGATTTCTGTGAGCTGTGGTTTATTCTGAAGATTCTGTGAATTACCTTATCAAGCATTTTCTGAAAGATAGAATACTTACATAATTAATATTACCTATTAATTTCCACAGAATCGAAAACCAAAACCAATTTAATGGAACAGAACCAGACTCCATAAATCCACACTAGCTTCAAATGGTTGTGATCGTTTTTCTGATAAAATGTAATAATAATTGTCATTTATATAGATGATTTGGATGTGAAAGTAGGAGGTATGGTTAGTAAATTTGCAGATGGTATTAAAATTGGAGGTGTAGTGGATAGTGAAGAAGGTTACCTGAGAGTACAACAGGACCTTGATTAGATGGGCCAATGGGCTGAGGAGTGGCAGATAGAAGTTAATTTAGATAAAAACAGGAGGTGCTGCATTTTGGAAAGGCAAATCAGGGCAGGACTTATACAAGTAATGAAAAGGTCCTGGGGAGTGTTGGTGAGCAAAGAGACCTCAGAGTGCAGCTTCATAGTTCCTTGAAAGTGGAGTCGTAAGTAGATAGGATAGTGAAGAAGGTGTTGGTGTGCTTGCCTTTATTGGTCAGTGCATTGAGTATAGGAGTTGGGAGGTCATGTTGCCGCTGTACAGGACATTGGTTAGGCAACTTTTGGAATACTGTGTTCAATTCTGGCCTCCCTGCTATAGGAAGGATGTCGTGAAGCTTGAAAGGGTTCAGAAAACATTTACAATGCTGTTGCCAAGGTGGACAGTTTGAGGTGTAGGGAGAGGGTGAATAGGTTGGAGCTGTTTTCCAGGAGTGCCGGAGCCTGAGGGGTGACCTTACAGAGGTTTATAAAATCATGAGGGGCATGGATAGGGTGAATAGCCAAGGTTTTATCCCTGGGGTGAGGGAGTCCAAGACTAGGGGGCATAGGTTTACATTGAGAGGGGAAAGATTTAAAAGGGGCCTAAGGAGCAACTTTTTCATGCAGATGGTGGTGCGTGTATGGAATGTGCTGCCAGAGGGAGTAGTAGAGGCTGGTACAATTGCAACATTTAAAAGGCATCAGGATGTGTACATGAGTAGGAAGGGTTTCGAGGGATATGGATCAAATGCTGGCAAATGGTACTAGATTAAATTAGGATATTTGGTTGGCATGGACGAGTTAGACCAAAAGGTCTGTTTCCATGCTGTACATCTCTATGACTAATAGGATTGCCTGGATTATGCATGACCTCACCTTACAAGATTGGAATATATATAAATGTTCTTCGTTTTGAATAACAAACAAAAACAGCCATCAGACTCTCTATTTTTCTTAAATGGTTTCTGTACAAAGCTCAGAGATAGTAAAAACTGCTGATGCTGGAGTCAGAGATAACACAGTGTGGAGCTGGAGGAACACAGCAGGCCAGGCAGCATCAGAGGAGCAGGAAAGCTGATGTTTCGGGTTGGGACCCTTTTCTTCAGAAAGGGTCCCGACCCGAAATGTCAACTTTCCTGCTCCACTGATGCTGCCTGGCCTGCTGTGTTCATCCAGCTCCACACTGTGTCTATCTGCATAATGCTGTTTTTTTTTGAGTAGTCAAGTTTTGCTTTGCTATTAAACATTTTAGTACTGACATCTAGCTTTTTGTGAAATAGGTTGCATTTCTCTATTCCCTGAGTTCAATATTTGCAATGTTTTCGAATTGTTGATTTCAAATTTCGATTGTTGATGAAATTTTTAATAGGCCAATTTCCTTGGTGATCCCCTACTCACTTCTTCCATTCTTAGTGTGTGTTATTAGTTTAAAATTACAAAATTAACAAATGATATTTTCTGTTCTGATGTACACTTTTTCGCCCAGGATAAGACCATAAAAAGTAGAAACTGAAGGAGGCCATTCAACCCTTTGAGTCTGTTCCGTCATCTGCTGAACTCATGGCTGATCTGTTATTCTACAATATTACTTTGCCATTGGCATCTTTTATGTTTTTATTCTTCGTTCTCACATGCTTGTTTAAACATGTCTTCTTTAAAAATTTTTAGACTTAGCAACCTATTTAACTTATTTAGATCTAAAGTTTTGAAATTAGCTTGCATTCATTTGTATTTTGATTGCAATGATTAAAATATTTGATGTTATGGACCTTGATTGATTAGGTCAATGGACTGAAGAGTTACAGATGGAGTTTCATTTGGATAAATGCGAGATATTGCATTTTGGTAAAACAAACGAAGGCAGGACTAATACAATTAAAAGTAAGGTCTTGGATAGTGTTGTAGAACAGAGAGACCCAGAGTTTCAGGTACAGAATTCTTTGAAATTTGTATCGCATATAGATAGGGTGGTTAAGAAGGCATTTAACACACTTGCCTTCATTGTTCAGACCTTTGAGTATAGGAGTTGGGACGTTGTGTTGAGGTTGTACAGGACATTGGTGAAGTGTGTTCTGGAGTACTGTGTCCAGTTCTGGTCGTCATGTTTTAAGAAGGATATTATTAAGCTGAAGCGGGTTCAGAAAAGATTTACCAGGATGTTGTTGGGAATGGAGCACTTGAGCTATAAGGAGAGCCTGGATCGACTGGGACTTTCTTCACTGGAGCTTAGGAGTTTGCAAGGTGACCATATAGAGATTTATACAGTCATCAGGGGGATAGATAAGGTGAATAGCAGGTGTTTTTTCCTAGGTTGGGGGATTTCAAGATTAGCGTGCATATTTTTAAGGTGAGTGGAGAAAGATTTAAAAAAGACATGAGGGTCGATTTATTTACACAGACTGGTTGTGTCTGAAATGAATTTCCAGAGGAAGTGGTGAATGTGGGTACAGTTAAACATTTAAAAGACATAAGTACATGAATGGAAAACATTTGGAGGGATATGAGCCAAGTGTAGGCAGGTTGTACTTGTTTAGTTTGGGGTTATGGTCAGCATGGACTGGTTGGACCGAAGGGTCTGTTTCTGTGCTGAAAGACTTTGTGATTCTATGCCCAGACCAAATCATTTCAAAACATGGCAAGGAGATAGCCTAAACCCTAATTTTTTCCTGTTTTAAAGGCAGTATGTTCTGGATGCAATTTGACCGGTTAAACTATCAGGCTTGAAGCAAAACATGCTTTATTCATACACTATAGCTAAAAACCAGACAAAATAAAAATAAAAGAAAATAATGGCTTACCTATAACTCTATCATAATGCTTAAGAAAATAATAAACTATTCATTTAACTGTTCCAACATAGTAACATCCCATAAACACACCCTTGATACAGGCAAAGTCAGTAAAATAGATTCAAAAACAAAGTTGCTGGAAAAGCTCAGCAGGTCTGGCAGCATCTGTGAAGGAGAAAACAGAGTTAACATTTCGGGTCTGGTGACCCTTCCTCAGTAAAATAGATCGTCTTGCATGCAATTCTCATAGCAGTAAGAGATGCTGGTCTTGAGCTGCAGCAGAGAGAGGAAAAAGAGCTTCCACTGAAAGCTAAAACTAAGATCCTGGTTCTGTGGAGCCTGACCCCACCCATTCAGGTTGCTTCTATTATTCCAACATTAAAAAAAAACCCAAGGCCCCACAAGTTATTTACTTTATTGACTTGAAGCAGATCACTCAACATCTCTGTCATAACCTCTCTTTGGTAAAAAAAAAAGGGACAAAACACACCTCTTAAAACCATGATATAGTCACAATGAATGTTTGTTCAATGTGATGGTGTTTCCAGTTTACATTCTTAAAATCTTTGCAATTACCTCAAAAGTTACATGACACTCTTATGATAGAAATTTAAGGATTCATTACTAGTGTTCTGTATTAGTGTTAATACCACTATTTTAACAGGCTAAGAATGGATATATTATAAATCAAATTCCTTAGCGTTACACATGTTGATTATTTTTGGAGGGGGTGTTGTGGCTCTTAATATCATTATCTTATTCCCTCTTGTCTTATAACATACGTTCTGAAGATTTTGCTTTCTATTGAGCCACTCTGCAGTTCATTAAGTTCTTGATTATGATTCAGACTGTATTGTTTAGGGAATACTTAACCACAGCATAATCGCTGTTTCAAATGCTTAATTACTTTTCCAGATCTGTTTGTTTCTGTACCCACAGAATTATAATGCCAATTTTCTACTGAGCCATTCTTGGAATTAAAATGTAACAGGTTATATTTACATTGGGTCACTAACAGAAAGCCTGGTGCCAATTTCCTACAAGTGATTGTGTGAAGGAAAAAGTGAGTTGAGAAAGTTGAACAGTTGAAATGTACAGTTGAAAAGGATGGGCTTTGAGATGCTTTTTAAGGCTGACCAGAGAGATAGAAGGGGATGGCACACCACCATTGGCCGTCACCATCCTGAGGCAAGACTCAAACCTGGACCTCCTGCAGAGGCCAGGGTGCTACCACTACTTGATATCATTAGGTTTGGAAGCAGGTTTAAACAATCCCTGGAAGAGTAACATCGTGAATAGGACAGATGAGAATATCCATCTTGAATGCTGCATTTAGAGGTCAAAGATAGTTGATGTGCATGGTTTTAAGTGCTAAAAATGCTGTTAATGACTATTGTGTCTTGATTTGTTGGCCGTTTTACACAGTTACTTTGAATAGGGTGGTTTGAATGCCATATGCATTCATACCAGTTTAAAAAATGAGCAAAAGTACTTAAAATGAGATTCTACTTCTGCTAGATCCTAAACAGTAAGATATTTGGTTGGGTAAGGTATCTTTCTTCATTATGTTAGAAAATTATTTAATCCGTGTTGGACTATGAGGAAGGTTTTGTTTTGGCAGCATATAGTGACACCGTAAAAACAGGGTTGAACGAAGATGATGGCTAATGGCACCATCAATCATACCTGGAGAATGTACTTCTGTGAGTCACTATGATTCATCACTCATGAAATTTTGTATTATGTAACTATCCTCCAGTTTTGCTTCAGAAATAACTGTGAAACTTTGTTACAGTTTTGGTAATAAGTATTGTTTGATATTCTGATGGGGTGAGGATCGAGGGGAGCTGGTCATGGGGAGCTGGGTGTGGCAATTGAGGGAGCTGGAGAAGGTGATTGGGGAGGTGGGTGTGGGGAACGGGGAGAGCTGGGGGTGGCGATCGGGCCGGAGACGAGGGTGGGGATCTGGAGAGGGAGCTGAGAGTGGGAATCAGGTGTAGCTGGGGGTGAGGATCAAGGGGAGCTGGCTGTGGGGGTCAGGGGGAAGGTGGCTGTGGGGATTGGGGTGAGCTGGGGATCGGGAGGAACTGGGAGTGGGAATCGTAGCGAGCTGGGGGTGGGGATCGGGGGGTGGTGGGAGTGGGGATAGAACATAGAACAGTACAGCACAGTACAGGCCCTTCGCCCCCACGATGTTGTGCCAAACTTTTACCCTAAACTTAAGGTCCATCTAACCTCCACCCCTATCTTATACTACCATCCATATGCCTATTTAATAGCCGCTTAAATGCCTGTAATAAGGCCGACTCCACTACCCTCTCTGGCAATGCATTCCACGCCCCTACCACTCTGAGTTAAAGAACCTACCTCTGATGTCTCCCTTATATCTACCTCCACTCACTTTAAAACTATGCCCCCTCGTAATAGCTACCTCCACCCTAGGAAAAAGTCTCTGGCTGTCTACTCTATCTATACCTCTGATCATTTTGTACACCTCTATCAAGTCACCTCTTATCCTTCGTCGTTATAAAGAGAAAAGCCCTAGCTCTCTCAACCTTTCCTCATAAGGCCTTCCCTCCATTCCAGGCAACATCCTGGTAAATCTCCTCTGCACCTTTTCCAACACTTCCACATCTTTCCTGTAATGAGGATCGTGGTGAGCTGAGGGTTGGGGTTCGGGGGAAGCTGGGGTGGGGTTCTGGAGGAGCTGGGGATTGGGATCAGGGGGACCTTGCTGTGAGGATCAGGGGAGGTGGGGTTGGGGTCAGTGGCAGCTGGGTTGGGGATTGTGGGGAGTTGGGGGTGAGGATCACATCGGTTTGGGGTGGGGATCGTGGGGAACTGGGGTTGGGTATCACAGGGAGTGAGTATCCTTTAAAATCAGACCTCCCCTTTTTTTAAGCTGCCAATCATCCATATGTAAGGTCTAACACATTTTCATTCACTTTCTACATGTGTGAGCTGTATCTACCTTTCATCCCCTAATTGAGAACGGTTTGTGGATCAGACATTGCAAGGAACATCAAATAGAATAAGCAACCAAAACTACCTATTTTCATTGAGAAAACAGAGTTAACTTTTCGGGTCCGGTGACCCTTCATCAGAACAGTCACCGGACCTGAAACGTTAACTCTGTTTTCTCCTTCACAGATGCTACCAGACCTGCTGAGCTTTTCCAGGAGTTGTTTTGAACTCCTTGCATCCAAATGAGTACTGTGATTTAGAGTGTCCTTCGGAGCTACTAACACTGGTGTTTTACAAAGTTTGAGAGTAGAACCTGACCCTAGAGTTAGATGTATTTCTTCAAGTAACATTGGAGTGGTGTAGGACAATATAAAGTGTTTTCCTGCTTTTCTTATTAATCCTTTGAAATACAGGAAGTAATATTTATTGGGAAGTACTGTGTTTGCTATTAATGAAAATAGGTAAAAACCAAAAGAACTGCAGATGCTGTAAATCAAGAACAAAAACAAAGTTGCTGGAAAAGCTCAGCAGGTCTGGTAGCATCTGTGAAGGAGAAAACAGAGTTAATGTTTTGGTCCGGTGACTGTTCTGAGGAAGAGTCACCGGACCCGAAAAGTTAACTCTGTTTTCTCAATGAAAATAGGTGGTTTTGGTTGCTTATTCTATTTGATGTTCCTTGCAATGTCCGATCCACAAACTGTTCTCAATTAGGGGATAAAAGGTAGATGCAGCTCACACATGTAGAAAGTGAATGAAAGTGTGTTAGACCTTACATATGGATGATTGGCAGCTTAAAAAAAGGGGAGGTCTGATTTTAAGGGATAACCTTAGTCATTAAGTGTGTTTAGACCATCAGCTATATTGCAGTAATTGCTAATCCTTCCATGTTTCTTTCAGTACACTTTCTGATCTTTGCTTCTAATTATTGTGACTTGTATGATTTTAAGACTAGCATTACATCAAATTCACAGGCTGATCTGTAATTACTGAATATCTGTTAACCCTCATTTCCATCCTGAAAATGTGGTTTGTTAGAAAATGTTTCATCAACAAAAGTCTCAACGCGCACAATATGTTAAGTGCTAAATGTATTTTGCACTTCATACTATAGCTACAACATTAATTTTCAACTTATCAAATGCTTTGAAGTAGAATTGAATGAATGATGACTGTGACACACTCTTGGTTCTTTGTATTTTCCAGATAAGTTAAAAGAAATGGTATTTTTTAAATAAAACTGCAAATGGCTCAATAATAGAATGACAATTACTGCCATTTCTGTGGTGCTTATTCCATACAATGTGACATCAAACCATTTTATAGGGCAGTGAACAGTGTGTGGTCACTGATTACATGGCAGGAGTTTGGAGAAAGTGGGTAATCAATTTGAAGTGGAGGCACTGAAAGTGGATTTTGAAGGCAGGGAAAGAGTTAGCAAAGCAGTCATGGCAGGCGAAAGAGTTTAGAAGTGATAAGTTGACTGAAGTAGCAGCTTGCATTGGTGGGATGACATGAGGTGAGGAGTGAGAAGTAAGGTAGTATTAGATGACTGATTGTTGCTCGGGAAATAACTGGACACAATTATGGAATTAGGTGCAGCAGACACACTTGTGGAGCAACTTGAGGCTGTAGCAACAATCTTTAAGCTAATTCTGTGGGATGTGTAAGTAGTGTCGTTGTGTCTGAAGATCACAGATCATGTGGAGTCACAGAATGGTGTTCCTTATAATATAATGTGACCAATAGTGTAAGTGGGGATGCTGGCTACAGAAGTATTTATGAATTCTCACTGTACAGTGATAAACATGTTGATTAGTGTTTTGGTGGAGAGATGGGAAGAGATGAAGAAAAATAAATTGGACTTGAGGGCTATTGTAGTTTAAAAATGCAATTATCTGGTTTGTAAAGAAGATTAATAATAAATGTGACTTCCTTTAACTTAATAAAAATAAAGACTTTGGTGGGTCAGAATGCTGAAACGTTGTTTTCGATTAAGGGTTCTAAGTCCAGTCAGATGCTCCTCCTTTAATGTTCATTCTATCTGTATTTATATCCAGGGTCAAAGGTACAAAGAATTTGAAAGACATTAGTTCTTTTTTTTTGGTCAGGGGTTTAGAGCCCAATACTGCCATGGTTTCAGTAAAAAATGGCAATAAGTTGTGGATCTTATTCAAAATAGTTACGTATTTAGATAAACCAAGATATTTCCATTGAATAGGAAGTGAAAGCACCTCATCGATATAGTTGGCATTCTCCTCCAAGATTTATGTTGCTAGGGAAAACAAGAGAAGCACTTCATACTTGTAATTTGGTATATTAAAACTCAGCTGCAGCAAACATGGCATTAGTTTAATTGGGTACTTTAAACTTCAGTTTGGGTTTTAATTTGTCTTGCAAAAGTAGGTTGCCAAACCTAATTCTATGCAGATGTATTGGAACTTGAAAAATGTAATTCACAAATGGATCTTCTTGGTATGTTCAGTCGAGTGCAAATCTGCCAACTTTTCTGCATTTAATGGAATCTCGTACTGGAAATTGAGATCTCCTGCTCTCGACCTGAGGATGTCATGCTCATAAGGACATCATTCTCACCCTTTCCTAATAAGAGCAAGTGAATTCAGTAATTTTTGTAGGATTTGCAATCCTAGCATTCAAAGCAATATTTGAATTTTAAACTGTGTAATTTTTGTCATTATTTTTCTATTGTTTAAATGATGCTAAGTTTCTGGCTTAATAGGTATGGCTTTAGCTGGGGGTAGAATGAGAAAAGGCATTTAAATCTCACAGTTGGCTTCTTGAAGAGAAAACGAGAAAAAGAAATCAAAGATAAGAGGGAGAAGTAAAATAAGCTTGTTGCTTTTAATTTTTCCTTATGGCCTATATGACTTACAAATGTTCAAACTACTGCCGAAAATAAATTTATTTACAGATATTCTAAACTGTTTTCATTTGTAGGTTCATGTGATGAGAGAGGTGGCCAGCATGGCTCAGGAGAAGTTGGGAGTCTCATGTGAAGTGATTGACTTGAGAACTATTTTACCTTGGGATGTTGAGACTATATGCAAGGTAAGGCTTGGTAACCTATCTTTTCAGATCACTGATTATTGCAACAGAAACTTTTTGAAAGAAAAAGTTTGCACAGTTTTTCAGATGGTTGCCAGATCCTAGATTGTACTGTTTCCCAGGCTTGAATTGAATTGGATCGTTTAGTGTCACGTGTATTCAATGTGAAAATAAGTGAAAAGTGTATACCTTTATCATACATACATGGTTCCATTCACATTAACTTTGAATAAGATAAGAAAAAAGAAATGAGAATCCAGCTTTCCTTTCCACATGCCAGAGTCCCGCTCCGGGCTCTCCAGCCTCCGCCAGAGTCCCGCTC
>NC_063336.1:31878766-31926572 GCF_021869965.1 Rhincodon typus
CTCCAGCCTCCGCCAGAGTCCCGCTCCGGGCTCTCCAGCCTCCGCCATGCCTCCGCCAGAGTCCCGCTCCGGGCTCTCCAGCCCCCGCCAGAGTCCCACTCCGGGCTCTCCAGCCCCCGCCATGCCTCCGCCAGAGTCCTGCTCCAGGCTGCCTCACTGGCATGGTCTTGCTGCCACTGCTTCTCCGACCCACTCTCGGCTGCCTTACCGGCTTGCTCTCGCCGCTGCTGCCTCACCGGCCCGCTCTTGCCGGCCCATTCTTGATCTGCTGTTGCTGCAGGATGCAACCTGCACGTTCCGCTCCTGCCACGTGCTTCCCGTTTGCGACCCAGCTCCTTCCTGACTCCTTAGGTAGGTAGTTAAAAGGGGTGGGGGGGGCGCAATAGAATTACTACAGAGGGAGAGAGAAGAAAGGAGAAAAAAAGGAAGGACAAAGAAAGAAAGAGAACTGGCGCGCAGAGTGGCACTGCGAATGGAGCGACTTACCCTGCCGCTATCTTTGCGGCTGTTTTAATTACAAACTAGGCCAATATGTTTCTCAATGTATGTTATCTACTTACATTTTAATGAAGAGCATAACCAGACATTATTTACTTCTATTTTCCATAATGTCCTCTACCCATAGTGGTATCTACAATCCTTTGCTCAGTAGGGAGCGTGATGAAACGTCTTGTACTTAACTTTTTAAACCAACAGATTTTCTTATCCTGTTATCCAGATATTTGTACTTATTGTTTAAAGTGTAATGTTTATTTTAGAATCAGCAATGAAGAAGAATCAAAAAGATGATGATAAAATTTGTTATCTGTCCATTTGTACCTACAGCATGTATGTTGTCTGTTTTGCATTTATGATTGCTTTTGTTTGACAGCAAAAACAGCTGTGATTGCATGTGTGAAAAGTTCAAATTTCATCCGTCAGAATTATTTTGAAAATTTATAAATAAAAGAATACTTCTAAAAATCTTTTTAACCAGAGTAACATTTGGATTAGCCCCTTGACTGAATGTAGCAGTATCCCCTGATTGATCGTACTCCCCCATGGCTCCACTAAGGACTGGATACCTTTGAATTTCAAACTTGACTGGTTGAAGCATTGTGTTTGCCACTGAAGCTACTGACGCATGTTGTAGATGTGACATTCACAAAAAGCAGTATTGTACAACGACATGTCCACTCCCTTGACTGTTTAGTGCTCTGACTGTGACTACCTGCCTGCCTTTCCCTCAGCACTAAAAAGCAATACAAACCACACAGGTAGGCAGCCTCCAATGAATGTAAAGTGAGCGAGTGCAAAGAAATGAAGCTAAGTGCTATACGATGCATCCTGTGTATGAGATAATGATCTCCCCTGCACAGAAAGCAACCTGGCATAAACCTGCAAGTTGTAAGTGTTCCTAGCCATCAAAAAAAGCAGAATTTTGTTCAGCTACAAACTGACTTTATGGCTCAGCATATCTGTGCTTCACCATTACTGCCAAGCGGGAGGATTAACCCTGGGCTCAGCGACAAGACAAGGAGCGTCACTAGGCACACCTGAAAATGGAGTGTGAATCTGATTAAGCTGCAACATAAGACTAACTTGTGTACTGTGGTGTTGCAAGCGTTTACAATTGTCTTAATCCCAGTCATAATCTAATTTTGCTTTCAAAAGACTGTTCTCATCCACAAGATTTTAGTTTACGTAGTGTAAGGCCAAGTTAGAACAAATTATTGCTATGTAATTAATTATTCCTGTCCTTCGTAAATTCAGATTGTGTTGTCCAATGTTTCTCATCATGAGCAATGTTGTTTATCTGCTGTATAGATGTGATGTCTCTCAATTTTAACACCATTTGGCTTGTCAGACTCTGCATGTATCTGTTTTTTTTAGATCAGTTTATTTCATCTGTGTTAACTCAAGAGTCTACTTCTCCACAAACAACATAATATCTTACTGAATGTATTACAATTAAACTTTCTGCTCTTAATTCCTTGTTTTATTTTCTTTGTGTTTTTTCAAATTCTTTTGGTTTAATTTTTCCCTTTCTGCCTGTTAAGTATATTCTTGCAATCTACTTTATATTTTCATTTCTGCTCCTTACTGCACAGTTTTGTTTTTAATATACCTTTACTTGATGTTATCATAGAATCATAGCCTGAATCTAAATCCTGAACATCATAACAGCTGATGTTTATGAAACAGCATATACTCTAATCCTTGTTGTAAAACAGTAATTCCATTTCCTTGCAATATTCACTGGTGCCATAGATAAGATAAGGGTGTCAGGGCGAGTAATATGAGAGTTCATGGATAGTGGTTTGGTCCAGAGAAAACACGTCTTAAGCAAATATTTGAAGTTTGAGCTGGAGTCTAAACTATAGACTCTGCGACACATTAGGGAGGGGAGAAAATACTCTGGTTTCTTTGTACCAGGAGGTGGTTGCTCACCGTAGGCTTGGATTATCCGATTTAGTCATTGTTTAGGGACAGAGAGTGAATGCGTGATTGAGGAGGTGAGGGGATAGAGAGGGCAGGAGTGCAGGAGCCTTAGCCAAAACAATTTTTCTAGAGGTTTGAGTTTGTATCATCTTTCTGGATCAGAGTGAGAGTTGAAGGATGGAGGCGTTAATTGACCCTGGCGTAGGAAACCACTGAAGGATTTAGTGGGGTTGAGAGGTGGGACAGCGTGTACAAAAGAGTGTGATAGTTGTAGGGGACAGTGTAATGAGGGGAATTGTCACTGTTCTCTGCAGCAAAGAGCCCAAGTCCAAATGGCTGTTGCCTACCTTGGTTCAGAACATCTGCTCAGGGCTGGAGAATGACTTGGAGTAGGAGTGGAAGAGTCTAGTCATCATGGTCCATTTCGATACCAATGACTAAGGCAAGGGAAGGAATGAGGTTCTGAATAGTCACAATGAGGAGCTAGGTGCCAAATTAAGAATCAGATTCTCAAAGGTTATCATCTCTGCATTATTATCCAACCCACACATAAATTCACATAAGACAAATCTGATTACAGAGATAAATATGTGGCTGAAATCCTGTTGTGGGACAAATGGAGAGGCCAGCTTTCCACTGCAAAAGACAAAGCTAAAATATTTGCAGTTATCAGCCAGGAATGTCAGCTGGATGATCCATCTTAGCCACCTCTTGAATTCCCCAATGTCGGATGCTAGTCTTTCGTCATTTTGATTCACTTCAAAAGATATACCAGGAAATAGCTGAAGGGACTGGATGCTGCAAAGTCTATAGGCCCTGGCAACATTCCAGTAATAATACTGATGATTTATGCAGCAGAATTACCTATAGCCTTAGCCAAGCTATTCCAAAATGTTGGATCCTAATGCTTCATTCAGAATACACTGGTTATTGCAAAATATTCTGCAAAGTTCACCTAGGTTCAGCAATTTTATGGTTTGAAGTTATGCTTGAACTAAATAATTTTTCAGTTATGTTTTGATTATTCTGTTCCTAACTATCAGTCTCCTTTGGTGAACTTCTGTGTCTGTTCAGATGAATTTGAAAGGTCCCATGGCACAGTTGGACGATCAGGAGAGTTCTGTTGATCTGTTCTCGCTGGTGAATGTTAAAAAAAATCTCATAACTGTTCCAAAGTATGAGTTACATTCAGTGCCACCTAGGAACAAAGGTAGGATTTGTTGTGAAGTTCTCATATAGTTCAGTGATCAGTGAAGAACGGTTCAGGGTTATTAGTGGTTGGAGGATGAGACTATATGAGGGGGGGAGCCAGAAACTGGAAAGCCCTCCAGAAAAGTGATGCTCTTAAGCTTTATTATTGCAAAGACCACTGGTATTGTTAGTTAGGATTCAGAGAAGTCCTAGGAGCCAGTTGGTGCAGATAGTCATTGGAGTTTGGGCTCAGAAATGCTGTGAAAGTGGTTGGGGACATGGTGCTGCTTGGAAAATATCCATGTACATCCAGTAGTTCAGTAAAGCTGAGAATGTGGAGTGCATTTTCTAGAATTCAGGGGAGTATGGTCTCAAGAAATGAAGGTGAAATATCAAAATATAAGCAGTAGCTGAGGTGGTCCACAATGCAGTTGTTTTAGTGGGCATTTCAGGACCATGTCATCAAAAATAAAGAATTTGAACTCCTTGTCTATTTTTAATAACATGTGATGGCCTGTTGTGTCATTAATGCCTGGACAGATTACTAAGAAATCTGTCATGAAAGCATTTACTATTTGAGGTATTCTGCGGATTGTTTGGCCATAACCTTGTCTGGACTCATATTTAATTCAGATTAATTCTGGGTGCTAGATTAAATTGTTTACAGTAGTGGTAAAAATGGACTATCCCTTTTTGACTTCCATCATTCGACTTTTATACCATGGACCTTTTATACACTAAAATGATTTTAAAAAAGGAAAAGAACTGACTTAATATGGCTACAATCATTGGGCTGAGCTTAGCTCGTGAAATCATCAATAAACAGTACCCAGTCTGAACCGAAATTAATATGTTGTCATATGACTGAAACCAGTCACATGGATGACTACGTATCAGGATGGAAGAGTGACCTATGAATTATCCACATTGGAAAAAGGGGCAGTAAAACCAGACATGGAGATACACAATTGAGCTGTGTTTCAGGCAAGTGCTTTTTAGCAAAAAGCAGAGAAAAATGATGAATAAAGCAAATTGGGAAAAAAAATTCATTTGCTGAGAACTCAAATATATCAACTAACTTTTCTACTACTGAAGATATGAGTAATTAATTAGATAACCATGGTTTCATAAAATAGAATCATAGACTTTAACAATACAGGAGCAGGCCATTTAGCCCATCATGTCTATACTGGCTCCCAAAAATGCTCCCTAATTCTTTATTACCCAGTTTCAGCTTAACACTTAATACCTCAAGTACTCTGAGGACT
This sequence comes from Rhincodon typus, assembly GCF_021869965.1. Taxonomy (NCBI): domain Eukaryota; kingdom Metazoa; phylum Chordata; class Chondrichthyes; order Orectolobiformes; family Rhincodontidae; genus Rhincodon; species Rhincodon typus. Next base: position 31,883,647 of record NC_063336.1, read on the forward strand.
TTTAAAAATGCATATTCTTGCCTTTCCTTCTTGTTTTCAATTGTATTTTCAATCTGAGACCTGTCATAAGCAGACTTGTTACGTTTTTGTGCTAATTTCTACTCTTGTCATTAAATATTTAAATAAGCTCTGGATAATAACTTGTCTTTCACATAATTAGTTGGAAGAAATCTCTAGTTGCACAAAAATGACATACTATCAGGTAATGCTGACAAGGGGCAGTATGAAGATGAGGAGTAGGTGGGTGTCAAGGATAGATCCTATGAATTCTCCGGAGATAATGTTGTGGGAATAAGAAGAGAACCATTGAAGGTAATGTGCAGTTATAGGATATATTTGTTAGGTTGAAATTTTTGCCTTGCTGGATATTTAGCTCACTTTTTCTGCCATGAAACATTGTAGGGTATGGACTACAGGAATGCATTGTCAGAAGTGAGATGAAGAATACAATCTTTTTATTTAAGTTGCTATACCAAAAGCAGGTTTTGGAGAATAAAGTTGCTAATATGCTTCTATCTTTCAAACTAGCCAACTGTCCTTTGTATATATGAATATATCCATTGAAAAATGAGTTAACATTTTCTTCCTTGTGAACTTATAAATGGGTGAACTAAAGGTTGTTTACGTAAAAACTGGTAATTAAATTCGGACTAGTAATTGCAGTATGAAATAACGTTATATCTGTGGCAAGTATTTCATTGATTTTTGCTATTATTAGGTCCACAGAATGTTCTATATGTTTGTTTACTAGCTGACTTCGTTCCCTCAATCAGAAATGAAAATGGAGTGAAAGACCAATTCCGTCGTTAGTTTAGCTTTTGAGGTAGAATTTTGAGATGAAATACAACAAACATGTTATTAAAATGCCTAAACTTGGATAAGACGAAATATGTTGCAGGAACATATAATTATGCTTACTTCCTGATGGGTATTTATGGTCTTGGATCAACTGTAAAAACATTGAAGAAGTACTTTCATGGCAGAAGGTTCAAGAACCAGAGGCTACCGATGTAAGGTGATTGCCCAAAGTACAAAAGATGGCATGAGGAAATCTTTTTACGCAGCGATTGGTTGGAATGAGTGTGTGATGGGGGCAGTGTCAAGTGTTAGATATTCAGATAATTAATTTGATTATTTAATATAATTATTTAGACATTCAACCAAGATTCAATTGCAACTTCAGAGTCTCTCTGTGGGGTCTCCTATATGCTGATGGCAATTCTCCATGTGTCACCATGTATCTTCTCTTTCTTTGTGCACACTTGTTTTTCCTAATGCATCCAAAGTTGCTCATTTCAATGATTTGAAGTCTGGAAACTGTTTTATGACCCGACCTGAATCTCAGGGCAATTTGTAATTGAAATAATAAAGGTAAGGGCATGATAGTCATACCAGACCATAGGGCTGCTCTCCCATTAGAGAGAAAGATGACTGGTGACAGAGTAACCTGAGGGTCACCACGCCTCAGGGGAGGGAGAGGTTGAGAAGAAAAACCCTTCATGGTAACCTCAACTGGTGTAGGAATTGAACCCATTCTATTAGTGCTACTCTGCCTCAGAGATCAGCTGTCCAGCCAATTTAGCTGACTGACCCCCTAGAGGAATGTAAGTAGTATTTTGTCTTTCAATAAATATAATTAAAGTCATTTTAAATTAACTGTTGAATTTACTCAATTTTAACAAGTCTAAGTAAGTTGAACTCAAATGTGGGTTACATGTTGTGTCAGTGTAGTTTCAAATGGCAACATTTTAACAATGGAATTAAGTGGAAACATGTGTACATTTATTGGAGTGAAATAATCTGGAGCAACAATTAATTATTACTCACTTGTAAATCAAGCAAAGGTCCCAGAATATGAGATCAGTCCCCAAAATCCAAATTTGTCTCTGCTTTTGAACAGAAATTTGAGTAATACATGTTCCAGTTTTGTCATGCATTTGCAATTTAGCAGAGAACTAAAAGTTTCAATTTTAAATTGGGAACAAGTTTTGATTCCCAGCATAAAGACATAATGGAATCAAAGGACTCTTCAGACTTAGAAGTATTTAAGCCTTAGCTGATGTTATATTTTATTTTTTGACATTTATATCCTATAAGATTATATCGTGTCATGATTAGCACCAAACTGGAGATTTCGCTAACAAAAAAAGGATAAAACATAGAATCCCTACAGTGCGGACAGAGGCCATTCGACCCATCGTGTCTGCACCAACCCTCCAAAGAGCATCCCACCTGACCCACTTCAGAGTCGCCTGAAAAAATGCGCATAGCCGTTTTATATAGGTAAATGTAGCAATCGTTTTGTTCCTAGTTTCTGCAAACAAATGGGATGAGTCACTGGATAATCTGTATTTATTCAAAAAAAGAACTGTTTGTTAGTCTCATGGAACAAATGGTTGCATTTTATATACTATTGTGAGCACTTTAAAAGAAGGTGAAATTTGTTTTAATATCTTGTAGGATGAAAGACTCTTGTGTAGAGTGTTGCACTGCAATCCAAGCTAGACTCTGTATGCAAACTCTGCATGAGCTTCAGTATGAGTGCTACCACTGAACAAGGTTGATATTATGCTTTATTTTAAATTTACCATGACAGTATATATTTAGAATATATGTTAAAACATTGTCTGCTTCTTGAGAAATTGACAGAGCCAGCAACGTGCTGGATTCAAACAGAATGATAGATTGCCACCTGCACATCAAATTCTACCTTACTGCTCTCCAGTTTCAGTGACAATTCCAAATTAAATAAAATGGGAAGTGTTCTGCTAGTGTCTGCTGTAGCTTTGGTTGGGTTCCTATATTCTAACGAAGATCTTTGTATCCAGTCAGTTCTAGAGAAATCTCCTATAGAGTTGTTTAAATAAATACAGTGGTGTGTGTTTGGTTCTTCCTGATTTATTTGTGATGAACAGTAATCTAGAGACCTCAGTACAATCCCAATTCATTTGCAAGTTTTTGGTTTTCTAAGCATTTTGTAACGAGTGTCAAATGTATCAGAAGTTGGAACCAAAACAAATTGCTGGAGAAACTCAGCAGGTCTGGCAGCATTTGTGGAGAGAAAACAGACTCAATGTTTTTAGTCCAGTGATCCTTCATCAGAGCTACATAAGTTTGGCCGGGGGGTGGTGGGCGGGGACGGTTGAGACTTTTTTTCCAGGAAGAAGTGTAAAGCCTTGAGATCATTCTGATGGGGGATGCACATGTAAAGCGATTGCATGTCCACAGTAAAGAGAAGGTGGCTGGTGCCTGTGAAATGGAAATTCTGAAACTGCTGTTAAAGCTTCAGAAGAATTATGAATGTAACTGGAAAGGACTATATAAGGGGAGAAAAAAAAAATTGAGTTAAGTCAGGAAGAGGTAAGTTCCATGCGCAGGAATAGGCAGAAACAATGCATCACACTGTGCAGTCCAGTTGTAGATTTTAAGAAGAAAGTAGAATTGGTTGTATGGAGTTAGGGGTCTGTGAGCTTGAAGGCTGTTTGGGGAGATCCCTGGATACTTTGAGTTCAGTAATTGTTGTGGACACAATGGCCTGATGTTCGATGATGGGGTCATGGTCCAAAGGGACATAGGATGTTGTCCGAGAGCTGGCGCTCAGCATCCGCAATATAGAGGTCAGTGCGTCAGACAACAACAGCATTACTGGCGGCAGGCTTGATTACGAAGTCCACGGTCGGAGCTGAGAGAACAGAGTGCAGTCAGTTTAGAGGGAGATAGGGTTGAATATGTGAGGGGGGCAGAGAAATTCAGGTGACTGATGTCCCGTCAGTAGTTCTCAGTGAACAGTTTGGGTGCAGGTAAAAGGTCAGAGGTGGCAGAGTGTTGGAGGCAGGTGTCTATGGGACAGGGAGGGGCCTCTTGCCCAAAGAAATGGGACATGGAGGTGAAGGCAACAGAAGAAGAGTTCACCAACATGTTGTACCTGTAATTCATTGAGGTGGAAGTACAAAGGGATAAAATTAACTCCTTTACTGAATATAGTTCATCATCAAAGAGCAGAAAGTCAGAAGAGTTAGTACATACCTGACAAGATAGGCTTAGGAGAGGGGATGATAACGGTGGGAAGGGGAAGAAGGTTCCAGAGAGGCATGGATACCTCTTGAGTCGTTGCTGCTTGCATTCCTGAATGCCTGTAGGAAGAGCAAAAGCTTCTTGTTAGAACATTGAACCAGGTGGAGAATGAAGAGGAATGAATTGATGGAGGGGGTGGGGGTGTGTGGGCAGGGGCAGAGGCTGAGGCAGAGGCAGGGGCAGGGTCAGGGAAGCAGTGAGATAGTGTGAGGAGGTGTTGATGAAGAGAGAATTTGAGAGTCCCCATATGGTGATGCATGGAACCAAGTGTGGTCTCAGGATGTGGCAGTAATGACTGTCCGGGGAGAGTTATACATCATGGAATACCTGGATGGGTCAAAAGCCACAGTTGGATCTGAGAGCCATGAAACTTGAGGTGGAATCCATGTGGAGTGAATCTGAGTCAGAGCCAGTTTCTGAGGAATGAGATGCAGCTGTGAAAGCGATTTTTGGCCAATACCTATTCAAACACCAGGAGCGACAATGAAAGTGATGATGGTGAACAGGAAGAAAGATTAGAATGGAAATCCTGTTGAATAAGAGCAGAACTTCTTCAAGGTGGGCATACTTGGGAGAGATGTGACAGTGAGTTAAGCACTAAAATAAAACTAGATGCTGGAAATCTGAAGTAAAAACAGAAATTGCTGGAGAAACTCAGGGGGTCTGGCAGCATCTGTACGGAGAAAGCAGATTCAACACTTCAGGCCCAGTGACCCTTCATCAGAACTTGAATCTGAAAAACTAGTATTGGAAATTGTTGTTGTTACCCAATAAGCAATCACAATGAGATGGTGGCAAAATGCCAGTGTCAATGAACTGGCACCTGGTAGAATCTAAATTCAATAAATTAATATGGAATTATGAGCTAATCCCAACAATGGTGACCCTGAAGCTATGATCAATTGCTGTGAAAATTAATTTAGTTCAATAATGTCCTGTAGTAATCTCCCTTGCTTAACCAAGTCTACATGTGACTCTAGAGCCACAGCAATGTGGTTGACTTTTAACTGCCCTCTGAAATGTTCCAGACTCCTTCCGAAAAGTAATTAGGAATGGGGAGCAAATGTCAATGATGCCAAATTGAATTAAAAAAGCAGCAATAGCTCCAACACAATCTGGACATACAATGTAGACACGATTTGCCATGAAACCAGTTTATTTCATAACGTTTCCATTTTTATATTTTTCCATCTATTTCTTTAGTTTGCACCCCTACTACATTTTGTTATGATTTTGTCAGAAGCCAGTAACTTATAAAAATAAATTAGAATTCTCTAGTTGCTAGAGATCTAGTTGCTAACTGAAAAGACTGTGCAATAAGATTTCACATTTTAAAAGGGGAAAGAAAAGCCAACAAGAATATCTCATAAGAACTTTAAAACCAAATTTTCAAACAGTTCTCACCATTCTCCTTTTAATTTCAATTTAAAAATCCTTTTCAGAGTCTCCTTGAACCAAATCAGGACATGTCACAGCTCCCTGGAATTCACTTAGCCTCTCCTTAGTTTCCCAGTTATCTTGTGAGATCAGGTGTTTCTCACGTTCTCCCACCAGCATTTGGCTAGATGGTTCTCCTCACTTCAATGCAACATCTTAATGAATTTGGATTTCCCCAGCCTAAGCATGAGACTCACTTATGAAGTGACTCCAAATCAGAAACATCGCTGGTTTCCTAATGGTTCGCTGCTCCACGATCTGCAACCTGATATCCTCTCTGCCTTCTTCAAGATGCTTTCCAGACAGACTGATCAGTGTAGCCAAATGTACAAATACAAAATAATACAAAAACAATCTAATCTTAACAGTCTATCTCCTTGGCAACAGAACACCCACAGACTGTTCCCAGAGAGCTTTTTTTAAATTCACTCATAGAATGTGGGCATTGCTGACTGGCCAGCATTTACTGCCCATCCTGATTTGCCCTTGGGAAAGTGGTGATGAGCTACCTTCTTGAACCACTGCAGTCCATGTGCTGTAGGTTGACCCACAATACGCCTAGGGAGGGAATTCCAGGAATTTGACACCATGAACTGCGATATTTTTCCAAGGCAGGGTGGTGAGTGGCTTGTATGGAAACTTGCAGGTGGTGGTGTTCCCATCTATCTGTTGTCTTTGTCCTTCTAGATGAAAATGGTTGTGGGTTTGGAAGGTGAGGTAACACGGTGTAGAGCTGGATGAAGGGTCTCGACCTGAAACGTCAGCTTTCCTGCTCCTCTGATGCTGCTTGGCCTGCTGTGTTCATCCAGCTCTACACCGTGTTATCTCAGATTCTCCAGCATCGGCAGTTCCTACTATCTCTGTGGGTTTGGAAGGTGCTGTCTGAAGATCTTTAGTGAGTTTCTGCAGTGCGTTTTGTAAATAGTACACAATTCTGCTACTGAACATTGGTGGTGGAAGGATTGGATGTTTTTGAGTGTGGTGTCAATTAAGCAAGCTGCTTTGACCTGGATGGTATCAAACTTCTGGTGTTATTGGAGCTGCATCCACCCGGGCAAGTGGGGAGTGTTGCATTGCACCAGTGACTTGTGCCTTGTAGATGATAGCGGAGTCAAGAGATGTGTTACGTGTTACGTGCTACAGTGTTCCTAGTCTCTGACCTGCTCTTGCAGCCACTATATTTATATGACAAGTCCAGTTGAGTTTCTGATCAATGGTAACCCCAGGATGATGATAATGGGAGGTTCAATTATTGCAATTTATTTTTTGGCTTTAAACCTGACCTTTAATGTGGGAAAAATATATCGAGATTTTAAAACTATTTGTGCACCAGGTCCCTTTAAACCTTTCTTTGATTAAAATTATGTGAATAATTTAACCTGCCTGCTCATTCCTCTTCCCTACTATATTTTATTTTATATAAATTTCTTGTAGTTGATGCCCAGTTTTATTTCAGTTAACCTCTATTTCTGTCCATTGATAGTTGTGACTAGGATTTGTATTGGAACAAAATCTGTGGAATTGGTGAATGATTTATGAACTATTCTTCAATCAATTATAAATTTAAGAAACATCATATCTGTAATAAAAATTTAATTTTTGGGAATGAATGTTAGACTTCTCACTGTATTAGATACGAAGAATATTATTATCTACTTAAAATCAGAAAACTCACAAGTTACTAAAATGGTGATATGTGGTGAAATAATTTAGGAATGATAGCGGATTTGAATGCTGAGAATTATCTCAACAGTTCCACTTTATTCCCCATCTGTGTATAATCCTTAGCCCTTGAGGGAATTCCTTGCAAGTTTTGTTTTTGAAGTTATGTGGATTGGAGATGTGCCATGTGTGGAAAGTTTAAAAAATCAAACAGCATATAAACAGACCCAAAAACAGTTGGTGGCATAAATCATTTAGTTCACTGGAAAATGCTTGTAGTATTTTAAATGTGACTTTCTGCAGATTGACTGTTAAGTTTCACGTTAGAAGGCAAATTTGTATTAAGTTAAAATTTCATACTATTCAAAACATTATTAAAATTTGGAAATATCTGAAGGACTTATCAAAATATTTAAAGATTTGCAAATGTCTGAAAATTATAATTAATTTTGCTGTAAATGCACAGATATTTTGAACATTTTTGCATTCAGAATCCATTTGGATTTCACAGTTTGCATACCACAAATGTTTATATAAACAAATATTTAGTTGTACATATTGTATAAAGCTGAGCTGGATCATTAACTGCTTTGTGTAGTACAGATGTATCTCCGAAAGCTACTTCCGAATGCCAAACTAAATTGTTTCAGTGCTTTGCAACAAATCAATTAGTTCAGTTTATCCTGAACAGCAAGTTAAGAATGGCAATATATATACCTTTGGCTGTGAAATGCATCGCCCACATTTGCTCCTTAGGTCTGTTTGTGATATATCATAAAACCATCAGATGTAGAAACATAAGTAGGCTATTTGACCCAGCGAGTCTGCTCCACCATTCAATGAGATCGTGGTTGACCTGATAATTTCAAATCCACATTCCTGTTTTCTCCATGTAACCCTCGATTCCCTTACTGATTAGAAATCTCGATCTCAGCCTTGAATATTCTTATTGACCCAGACTGGACAGCCCTCTGCAGTACAGAATTCCACAAAATTAATAATCTCTAACAGAAGAAATTCCTGCTCATTAAGTAGTAAATGGAGTCACTTCAACTGAGCCACTTGATACTTTCAACATCTTTAACATGTTTCCCCTAACCGCTATACGTATTGACATTAAACTTCTCTAACATTTATGCATAATTTATCCTTTAAATGTAGATTCACTTTTGTATTTAAATTTTGCCCTCCTTCCTTGAAATGAGGTCACCAGAATTGTACACTATATTGTAAAACCTCAGTATAATCTTTGTAAACCTGTCCTCCAGTATTGTGGCTGACTATAGATCCCAAAATGCTAGTTGCTTTTTAAATTGCTTAGTCACATTAAATCGCCATTGAAAATTACCCACTTGTCAATATTTCATCTTTTCATGATGTTTGTGTGCTAATTCTGTTAATTATGTATTCGTGTAATTTTTTCATCCCGTGTGCAATATATCAATGACATCCATTTCCCCTACAGCATCCTTCTTTTTTTTATATTTTAACATAGTTTTTAAGTTTAATGAGCTTGCATCTGATTTCAGTGTCAACATCATTAAGAAGGTAAGGTCAGGAGTCACACAACACCAGATTATAGTCCAACAGGTTTATTTGAAATCACAAGCTTTCGGAGCACAGCTCCTTTATCAGGTGAAATGAAGCACAGAAGTACAGAGTTTACAATCAGAGAGATCAACAGATCATACAAGTGGGGTGAGTGGAGTGTCAACGGGCTGAATAATAAGTCTCTGCAGGTGACCAAGAGTGATAGACGGTTTGAGATGGTCTTGATCACCTGCAGAGACTTATTATTCAGCCTGTTGACACTCTACTTACCCCATTTTGTATGATCTTTTGATCTCTCTGATTGTAAACTCTGTGCCTGTGTGCTTCCCTTGACTTCACCTGATAAAGGAGGAGCACTCTGAAAGCTTGTCATTTCAAATAAACCTGTTGGACTATAACTTGGGTCTTGTGACTTCTGACCTTGTCCACCCCAGTCCAACATCAGTAGCTCCACATCGAGAAGATTAGTAACAGTTTGTTTTTTCCATGACTTGATTCATACCGAATCTGACATTACATTTACTAGTACTTTCTGAGTCAGTTTCTTATCCAATCTCAAATTCTGTCCTGCATTCTGATTTGTTTAGCTTAATTCTTAATGAATTACTATATTCTAGATATAGTTCTCCATTGTCCAGCATCATTTGATACTCATAAATGAATCTATCCTTTGGCGTTTCTATTGATGGCCCATAGTTACACTTGAATTCACTTTTTGTGTCCAGTTTTGCTTCTTCACCTCTTAACTGGGAAGTTTTATTATTCATTCATGGAGTGTGGGTTTCACTGGCTGTGCAGTATTTATGGCCCATCCCAAATTGCCTTTGAGAAGATAATTATGAGCTGCCTTTTTAAACCACTACACCCACAATGCTGTTAGGGAAGAAGTTCCTTACAGGCTGCTTTGTCCTAGTTGGTGTCAAGCTTCCTAAGTGGTTTTGGAGCTACACTTATCCAGGTAAGTGGGGAATATTCTATCACACATCTGACTTGTGCGTTCTGACAGGCTTTGGGGAGTCAGGATGTGAATACCTGCTGCAGAATTCCTAGGCTCTGACCTGCTTTTGAAGCCACGTTACTACTGCAGTTCAGATTCTGGTCAGTGGTAAGCCCTAAGAGGTTGGTGGTGGAGGATTCCATGATGGTAGTGTTATTGAATGGTGAGGTTAAGTTCCCTCTTGTTGGAGATAGTCATTGTCTGCCACTTGTCTAGTCTGAATGTTACTTTCCACCCGTCAGCCCAAATCTGGATATTGTCTAGGTTTTGATGCATTTAAGTATGGAGTGCATCAGTATCTGAGGAACTGTGAATGATGCTGGACATTGTCTAATCATCAGCAAAAATCCCCACTTCTGACCTTATGATGGAGGGAAGGTCTTTGAAGTAACTGAAGATTGTTCTCCTCGAGCACTACCCTGAGGATGTCCTGGAACTGATAAAATTCCTGTGCATGATAAAATTCTAACCAGTGGAGCTTTTCCCCGATTCCCATTGACTCCAGTTTTGTTAGAGCTTCATAATGCCACTTTTGAAACCAGACTTTCTGCACATGTGTACCCAATGACCTTTGTTGGTGGGTGCTTTGCAGATGTGAAGAAATGCTGGACATCTTATGGGTGAGGCCTGGAGGAGCAAGTGGTGAGCACCTGTCATCAGGCACCTACTCAGGCTTCTTTGTTGATAATTGCTGCCATCTACTTTCTCCCTAATGCTTTGAAGAATAGGAACTTGGGTATACATTCGGTGAGAATAGGAGATAATAAGATATTAATACAGGTAAATTGCCACTCCTTGCCACTCACCAGCCAGATTCTCGTTTTGCTGTTCAGACCTTGAGTGAAAAATCAAATCCTTTTCTCAGAATAAGGAATCTCATTTTTCTATTATCCCAACTGACTCACCATTGCCTACATCATTTATGGGCTAGGAAGGTCAATCTCTTTTAATGTCTGTTTGTTTAAATGTGTGTAGTATTTGGAACGCAATAAATGAATCAATGACACAAGTATATGTTATAGGCAGGTGTACCTTAATGTGCTTATTTACTTTCAATGTGAAAGGATATGGTGTCTCGAGCAAAGTCAGTACTTCTACCTGGATGCATGTTGCTATGATGATGGACTTCCAAAAGGGAAGAGTTCTTAGATATCCCCAAGAACCCCCAGATAGACGTATTCTGCTCAGGTGAAAGGGTGCAATTAGAGGCCAAAAATCTCTCGGTCACCATGCAGGAACACAGGTAAGAACACACACTTGATTCAAAAGTAAAAGAAAAAGAAAATGATCTGCCAGTCTTTGCAATGCATAGCCTTACATTACCTGACATCACATTGGTGCTAAAATTTATATACCACATCACTAATTTGTGTGATAAACAGATTTTTTTTTTTGGCTTGATGGCAACATCCTGTTCACAACAGGCAGGGGACTGACATTATCTAATTATAGCCTTGGGTTGCTAAACCTACAATATCATATTGAGCATTAGATATGATTCCACAGTTGGATAACATTTTTACTGACTGTCTTTGGTGTGTGAACAATTATACCGACAACCAATTTAGGATTCGCAGACTGGCTCTTAGTATGTCACACATGGTGTGTACTGGAAGCAACCTACGTCAATACATCTGTTCTTTGTAGACAGAAAAAACATTTACACACACCACTTGTTTCAGCTCAAATAAAAGGTGCCATTTGTTGGCTAATTTTCCAGGGCAAAACTGTGACCAATTAGAGGCAACTTGTCTGGTTTAAATTTGTGCTGGAAATCAAGCCCCACTATTGCTAGATCACAAAAGTTAAAGATTTCATAAAGTATGCAAACCTCCCCAATTTACCAGGATTTCAGACCCAGATTTATAAAAAGCATGGACTGGGTTTCTGTACTGAACAGGAATTACTATTTATTGTAAATAACTGGACTCTAGCTACAGGTAACAGTTATAAACTGTCAGCATATAACACTACTAATTAAAACTCTAATCCCCTTAAAACCTCCCGCTCTCACACAGACCAAAAAGTAGACAGGGTAAAATAGGTCCTGGACAGGGAGGAAAACCTGCAAGGACAGTTCACTACTCTTTGTTTCTTGGTACAGTTGTTGGAAATGAGCCTTATGATTTTTACACTAGCTAGCACGTTGCCTCAATCATCTTTTTCCGGTTTCTTCTTCTGGTTGGTGAGACACAAGGTCACTGGAACACTTATTAAAAGTCTCTGACTTAGCTGTTAGAAGTTGCAGCATACAACATGCAAGAAGACCAAACGGTGCTCTTCAGCTTTACAGTGACTGCAGAAAATAGAGAGACCGCTCCCGAGTTGAGGAAGAACTGAATACTTCTCCCTTTCTGTAACTTGGTCACAGCTCCAAGCTGTTTAGTTACCTGAGAAATGGCCATATTGTTGTTGATAGGCAAATAGGTCTCTGTCATTGACGATGATCACTAGTCCACAGACTAATCAACTTGTTGCTAGCAAAAACTGCATTTTTACATCCCCTCAGCTCCAAATCTGCGGCTTAAATACTAATTACTGCTTGTTCAGACATTGTTTACGTCATTGCCGTCTATCGGTGACAGGTTTCTTATTTTCAAAACTGCAGTAACCCTTTCAAACACTTTCTGTAAAATAGCACTTCCTTATTTCAGTCCACAGGTTTTAAGACTACAAAACAAAATGACACATTCCTTACATTTCCCATGGCAACACCTCTACCAATTAGATTCCAAATGCCAACCAATCAGCACTCTACAGTCATGCACTATAAATGTTGGTTTTCCTCATAGATTGCTATTCTTGCAAATTGCCCTAAAGAGTGCAAAATCAAGAAAACTTCGAAAATCTGCATCTTTTACAATATTCAAGGTTGTACTACCAATTGGTATTTTCTACAACATTAATAAGCAATTAAGTAAAACTGAATCTGGTTTCCTGTTCTTTAGGAGATGTTTTAATCATCAACATTTGAACCACATTTAGTTTCACGTTGGTATGCCAATTAACTGTAAATTTGCCTTGAAGAAACATTGCAAGTAACGTGCATAATGATAGTATATATCTCTTCATTGATATCTTGGAAGTTAATTCCAGTTTAAAGTCATGAGTTTTGGTAATGAGTTGAATGGAATCCACTGTATGCAGTTCAGCAGCCTGAGCTCTTAAAACAACTGCCAGACAGATGGTAAGATGAGGCAAACAAGCATGTGATTATAACAGTTTCACATATCTGCATGAAGTTAAAAATTGGCAATGGGAAAATAGTTTGTTGGTTCATCTGATTAAAAGAAGACTATTGGTGTGAAATACAGAAATTTAAAATGCATCCCCTGTGGAGTGAAAAGCTGGCTGAAGAGTTTCCAGGCTTTTTGACTTTGTGAGCAACCCCGGCACATAGCATGAACCCACTGCATACCAAAATTAATTTCCTGTTCCAGTTAATTTGTGTATATTCAAAGTGTGGATGCTAACTTGTGTTATCTACTATCAATGATACTGTTGGTGAAAGCCAGTCCTTTTAAATAATCCATGCTACTTAAATCCAAAATGGGACAAATTTGTATATAACAATTATGTACAGGTAGAATGGCTGTTGAGTTGTCTGGTCTCATTAATTTGACACCCGGTTTGACTTCATTGCCCCAGTCCTTGTGGAATTATAGAATGGTTACAGTAAAGAAGGAAACATTTGGCTCCTCCCTGCCCATGTGGGTTCTGTGCAAGAGCAACTCCTCAAGATTCACTTCCCCACAATTTCCACACCGCCCTACAAAGTTCACCTCTTTCTGAAAGACGACATAGAATCTTCCACAATCCCCCTCTCAAACAGATTTTTTGTTTATTCTAATTACACTCTGCATAAAACATTTTTCTCATGCTGCCATTGCTTCTTTCATCAATCACCTTAAACTGGTGATCTCTGGTTTTCGACTTGTTCTGCCAATGGAAACAGTTTGTTCCTACTACTCTGTTCAGACCCATTGTGATTTTCAATACCTCAATCAAACTTCTTTGGCTGCTCTTCTGAAAGGAGAGCAGTCCCATCTTCTTCAGTCTATCTAGTAAGAGGCCTTGTACCTTTTCTTTCTTGGGCTATAAACTGAAATGCAAGTTGGACTGTATCTAACTGAAATTCCAGAAGAGCTTTGCAAATTGAAAATCAAGTGCACCATATTTTTGAGCTGCGCCATGCACTTTTTTTTAGCAGAGGGGCAGAATTTACGATTGAATGGCGATTGAGGAGATTCTACCTGATGATAGTCCTTTGATCACTTTCACCTGCAGAGTGTGGAAGCTGTAAATGCTAGGACAGTAGAGAAAAACATCCGGAGCCTGCAAACTGAGAGCATCCATATCCCCTCTCCTCTCCATGTGAGAAAAAGATAGAAAGGCAACTCAAGCTAAAGAATTCAACAAGAAAATACTTGGGACAACTTGATAACTATTGAATTGGAGAATAACCATTGCCTGTGGACAACAGTGTATCATCAGTACTAAAGATCAAAATAAGACTGAAACAATTTAAGCCTGGACAAAGCAACTTTCTGCTAATTGCCACATACTGTCCCCACCCCTTGGTGATCAATTTGTACTTTTTCATGTTAAACGCTACTTAGAGGAAGCACTGAGATGGCAAGGGCACAGAATGTATTTTGGATAGGGGACTTTAAAGATCATCACCAAGACTGGCTTTGTAGCACCACTAGTGACTGAGCTGTCCAAGTCCAGAATGATATAGCTACTATACTGGATCTACAGCAGATAGTAAGGGGATAAACAGGAGGCAAATCCTTACTTGACCTTGTCTTCACTGGTCTATCTGTCACATACATTTCTGTCAATTGTAACATTAGCATGAGTGACCACCATACAAGTATTGAAGAGACAAAGTCCTGTCTTCACATTGAGGGTACCCTCCATTGTGTTATGTCACACTGTCACCATACTGAATGGGACAGAATTTGAACAGATCTAGCAACTCAAAACTGGGCATAAGTGAGGTGTTGTGGGCCATCAGCAGCAGTATAACTGTATTCAACCATAATAAGTGATCTCATGATCCAGCATATATCCCTCTCTTTACATTTACTATCAAGTCAGGAGATCAACCTTGCCTAAATGAGAGTGCAGCAGGGTGTTCCAGGAGCAGCAACACACATACCTAAAAGTGAGGTGTCAACCTGGTGAAGCTGTCAAATAGGACCATTTTAATGCCAAACACCAGAAGCAGGGCTTATGTGATCCCACAACCAGCAAATCAGATCTATGCTCTGCACTTGCCATTTGCAAGCTTGAAGATATTGGACAATTAACCAATTACCAGGAGGCTTCATAAATATCCGCATCCTCAACGATAAGTGAACAGGTACATCAGTTATAAAGATAAAGCTAAAATATTTGCATCAGTCTTCAACCAGAAGTACCAAGCGAAGGTATTTTGACATCTGACTGATGTGCACAGCATCACAGATGTCAGTCTTCACCATTTTCAATTCACTCCATATGCTATCAAGAAATAGTCGAAGGTGCTGGATACTGTGAACATTCTGGCAACTCTGCCGAAGGCCTGTGCTCCAGTACTAGCCGCACCCTAGCCGAGCTGTTCTAGTACAGCCTCAACACTGCTGTCTACCTAGCCATGCGTAAAATTACACATAGGATATGCAGTAGGGCAAATGCAAGCTAGCCAAATACGATACCATCAGTCTACTCTGAATAATCAGCGAAGTAATGGAATGGGCCATAAATATTGCTATCAAGCAGTACTTGCTTAGTAAAATCCTCGTACTGATGCTCAGTTTGAGTTCTGTTAGGACCACTCAACTCCTGACTCATTGCAGTCTTGGTCCAAACATGGACAAAAGACTCCAGAGGGGAGGGGAGGTAAGAATGCCTGCCTTTGGTATCAAGGCAGTACTTGACAGTGTATAGTATCAAGGAGCATTAACATTATTGGAACAGAGAGTAAACTCTCTGCTGATATAAGGCACAAAACAAGTTGGTTACAATTGTTGGAGTACTGTCATCTCAGGTGTTTCTTGGGCTAGTGTCCTTGACCCAACCACCTTCAGCTGCTTTATCAATGATCATCTCTCCATGATGAAGTCAGAAGTGACTTTTTGCTAATTGCATAATGTTCAGCACCATTCACAGCAACTTCAGATACTGATCTGAAGCAATCTGTGTCCATACGTAGCAAGCCCTGGACACTGTCCAGACTCGCGCTGACAAGTGGCAAGTGACATTTACACCATACAGTAGCAGGAAATGTCTAGCTCCAAAAACATAAAATCTAAGCATCACTCCTTGACTTTCGAGCCATTGCAATCACTGAAGACCCATTATCAACATCCTGGAGATTACTGTTGACTAGAAACTGAAATAGACCAGTCACTGTGGATACAAAAAGCAAGTCAGAGGCGAGGAATCCTGCAGCAGGTAATTAACTACCTATCTTTCCAAAGCTTGTGTATCATTTAAAAAGTGTAAGTAAAGAATGTGATGGTACTCCCGACTTGCTCCAACAATACTCAAGAATCTTGAAACTGTCCAGGACAAAATAGTCTGGTTCAATGAAGAGTGCAGGAGGGCATGCCAGGAGCAGCATCAGGCATACCTGAAGATGAGGTATCAACCTGGTGGAGTGCCACCAAACAGGACTACTTGCACGCCAACAGCGAAACCAGCAAGTGATAGACAGAGCTAAGCGATCCCACAACCAACAGATCGCATCTAAGCTCTGCAGTCCTGCCACATCTAGTCGTGAATGGTGGTGGACAATTAAACAACTCACTGGAGGAGGAGGCTGGACAAATATCCCCATCCTCAATGATGGAAGAGCCCATAACATCAGTGCCAAAAGATAAGGCTGAAGGATTAGCAGCAATCTTCAGCCAGAAGTGCCGAGTGGACGATCCATCTCCGGCCTCCTCCAGTGGTCCCCAGCATTGGAGATACCAGTTATCAGCCAATTCGATTCACTCCACATGATATCAAGGAATGGTTGGAGACACTGGATACTGTAAAGGCTACCGGCCCTGACAACATTCCGGCAATAATACTGAAGACTTGTGCGCCAGAACTTGCTGCTCCCTTAGCCAAGCTGTTCCAGTACAGTTACAACACAGGTATCTACCCGACAATGTGGAAGATTGCCCAAGTATGTACTGTACATAAAAAGCAGGACAAATCCAACCCGCCCAAATACTGCCCCATCAGTCTCCTCTCGATCATCAGTAAAGTGATGGAAGGTGTTATCAACAGTGCTATCAAGCAGAACCTGCTCAGAAATAACCTGCTCAGTGACGCCCAGTTTGGGTTCCACCGGGGCCACTCAGCTCCTGACCTCATTACAGCCTTGGTTCAAACATGGACAAAAGAGCTGAATTCCAGAGGTGAAGTGAGAGTGACAGCCCTTGATATCAAGGCTACATTTGACCGAGTGTGGCTTCAAGGACCCCTGGCAAAACTGGAACCAATGGATATTGGGGCAAACGTTCTGGTGGTTGGAGTCATACCTGACACATAGGAAGATGGTCGTGGTTGTTGGATGTCAATCATCTCAGCTCCAGGACATCTCTGCAGGAGTTCCTCAGGGTAGTGCCCTAGGTCCAACCATCTTCAGCTGCTTCAGCAATGACCTTCCCTCCATCATGAGGTCAGAGATGGGGATGTTCGCCAATGATTGCACAGTGTTCAGCACCATTCGTGACTCCTCAGATACTGAAGCAGTCCATGTTCACATGCAGCAAGATCTGGACAATACCCAGGCTTGGCCTGACAAGTGGCAAGTGACATTTGCGCCACACAAATGCCAGGCTATGACCATCACCAATAAGAGACAATATAACCACTGCCCCTTGACATTCGATGGTGTTACCATCACTGAATCCCCACTATCAACATCCTGGGTGTTACCATTGACCAGAAACTCAACTGGACTCACCACATTAACAGAGTGGCTACAAGAGCCGGCCAGAGGCTGGGAATACTGCGACGAGTAACTCATCTTCTGACTCCTCCAAGCCTGTCCACCATTTACAAGGCACAAGTCAGGAGTGTGATGGAATACTCCCTACTTGCCTGGATGAGTGCAGCCCCAACAACACTAAAGAAGCTTGACACCATCCAGGACAAAGCAGCTGGGTTAATTGGTGCTACATCTACAAGCATTCACTCCCTCCACCACTGACGCTCAGTAGCGGCAGTGTGTACTATTTACAAGATGCACTGCAGAAATTCATCAAAGATCCTCAGACAGCACCTTCCAAACCCACGACCATTTCCATCTAGAAGGACAAGGGCAGCAGATATATGGGAACACCACCACCTTCAAGTTCCCCTCCAAGTCACTCACCATCCTAATTTGGAAATATATTGCCGTTCCTTCACTGTCGCTGAGTCAAAATCCTGGAATTCCCTCCCTAATAGCATTGTGGGTCGACCCACAGCAGGAGAAATGCAGCGGTTCAAGAAGGCAGCTCACCACCACCTTCTCAAGGGCAACTAAGGATGGGCAAGAAATGCTGGCCAGCCAGCGATGCCCACATCCCACAAAAATGAATAGGAAAAAGAGCCAGCTTGATTGTTACGCCAATCATCGTTTTCTACATTCACACCTTGCACCAAAGAGAATGGTATCATTGTGGTGCATTTACAAGATCACCAAACCATCTTTGGCAGCACCTTCCAAACTTGTCCTTCTACCTGGCAGAGGTTGCAAGGGAGCACCACCGCCTGAATGTTTCCCTGCCAAGTCTCACTGAATTTTGACTTACTTTCTAATAGTGACACCCAAGAACTACAGCAGTTAAAAGACGTGGTTTCATTTGCTCCCATATACATTTTGAAATTGTTGCCTTTAGTTTATATCCTTTCTTCTTTTGTCAGTTTTGTCAAAATGAATGGTCATTTTAATAGATATTATTGTTTAGATCGCTGGTAGAATATTGTCTAGATTTAGCTGTTAGTTTAGGAAGGCTGTCAACATGCTTGGGATAGACAGTAACACTAGTGATGAAACTTCAATGAGAGAGCAAAGAAACTGCTTTTTTTTTCTCTATAATGGAGAATGCTGAAGACATCTGATAGATGTGTACAATATATGAGAGATATTTTGCTGAGATAAATATGGATTGACATTTCTACTGCCCATTGACTTGTTTGAATTTGATTTATTGTTGTCACATATACCGAGACACAGTGAAAAGTATTGTTTTATGTGCTGTACAGGCAGATCGTACCATACAAAGTGCATCAGGTTAGCAGAACAGAGTGCAGAATACAGAGTTACAGCTGTGGAGAAAGTGCAGAGAGAGAGATGAACATTACCATTTGAGGGGTCCATTCAAAAGTCTGGTAACAATGGGGAAGGAGCAGTTCTTGAATCTGTTCGTACATGTATTCAAACTTTGATATCTGCCCGGTGGAAGAGAGTACAGCCGGGGTGGGAACGATATTTGATTACATTGGTTGCTTTCCTGAGGCAGCGCGAAGTATAATTGGAGTCAACAGATGGAAGGCTGGTTTGCGAGATGGACTGGGCTGAGTTCATGACTCTCTGTAGTTTCTTGCAGTCTTGGGAAGAGCAGTTGCCATACCATGCTGTGATGCATCCAGATAAGATGCTTTCTATGGTGCATCTATAAAAATTGATGAGTCTTTGTCGGCATGCCGAATTTCCTTATCCTCCTAAGGAAGTAGGAGCATTACTGTGCTTTCTTGACTGATACGTCAATGTGGGTGGACCAGGACAGCTTGTTGGCAATCATCACTCCCAGGAACTTGATACTGTTGACTATTTCCACCTCAGCACCATTGATGTAGATAGGGGCGTGTGCTGCACTCTGACTTCAGGAAGCAATGACCAGCTCCTTTGTTTTGGTAACGTTGCTGGAGAGATTTTTGTCTTTACACCATGCTAATAAGCACTCAATCTCTTTCCTGTATTCTGTCTCACTGTTGTTTGAGATTTGACCTACAACGGCGGTGTCATAATCAAACTTGTAAATTCAGTTGGAGCAGAATTTGGCCACACAATCGTGAGTGTATAAAGCAGTATAGTAGAGGGCTGAGTGCACAGCCTTGCAGGGCACAAGCATTGAGGATTCTGGTGGAGGTGTTGCTGTCTCTTCTTACCGATTGCAGTCTATGGAGGAAGTTGAAGATCCAGTTATAGAGGGGGGAGCCGACACCTAGGTCTCAGCGTTTGGAGATGAATTTGTTTGGCTTATGGTGTTAAAGGTGGAGCTATCAATAAATAGGTGCCTGACATAGGTATCGTTGCTATCCAGATTTTAACTTGAGTAAAAAATTTATAAACATCAGCAAAGAAGAAAAGGGAATGTTAGATTTTGTTGCATGGTGTGGTTTGTTAGGACACTTACTAACAATAGGATTGAAAGCAACACTCAGAATTACTTTCATAAAAGAGAATAAATCTTTGAAGAAACAAATCTTAATTGTGTATCAGGAACTATAGCAAAGATGAACACAATAGATTTTTCAGAGTTTCCACAGTTGCAGTGGGCTGAATGGCTTCCTATGCTGTAAAATTCTATGTCTGTATGATTTTAGCTAAATAAAGAAGAGTATGGATCAGAGCTTTATTATTCATATTATTGTATTTTCTCTAAACTTTTGACCAACCTTTTAATAATTCTTCTGGAGAAGATATTGCAATTTTGTTCGTGGGTTGGAATATTATCCTGTTATAGAGCAAAAGATATTAAATTCTTGATATTGATAGATTCTTTTAAGATGTTAACATGACAACAGATATATTCATACAATACCTGTGGGATTTGCAGAGCTCCAAAATATGTGCTTTCCAATGAAGACTAAGTATTGTATTGAAAGTGTTTGATGTTCAAATGGAGGAGATGAATTGCAGGTTTTCGCAGTTGGAGTCATTTCAACCAGAATGTTGAGAATGTTCTCGTCAGTATTGGTGACCTATCGATGGGTTTATGTTAATCTCGTAGATGGCACTTATTTCTTTGAAATAGCATTACATACAAATTCTATTTTACCATTGGTCAATACATTTTAATGTGTTTTACCAATACTTGCCAAAAGTGGTCATCCAAGTCATAATTAAGTAGTTTCTGCTTTAGATATTGCAGGACTCCCCATTCAAAGAGATTCAATTTCAGACACTTCTGAGAATAGGCTGAATTCAAGACATTTAATCTTTGCATTTCTTAGCTGTTACCCAGCTGGATGCTTTGAAGGAACATAGAATGAAATTTACTTTTAACCAATGCAGCATCTTTAAATAAGTTCCTCCCCTCCTCCCTCTTTCCAATTCTTTGTTTGTACTTATTGCATTATGTTTGATACAAAATATTAAATTCCTGGCACTTATCCGAAGAATTAAAGTTGGAAGATGTCGAGTCCATGGAGCCCATCTTCTGAAGGGAGGGGACTTTGCATTCTTTTGTACATATTTGCAAAAACCAGAGTAGCTTTTTAGACTGTGGTGGCCACCGCATCACCGCTGAGTCTCAAGTTCAACCTTCCATTGCAGAGGAAAAGTTTTTTGATATATAATTAGGTTGACAGCCACTAAAATTGTCTGGGAGACTTGAGTCATCCAATACCATAGCGTCTTCTGCATGGTTCCATGGTAACTGAGGATTTATATTTAGCACAGTATGTTCATGGCTCAATAGATGTGTTCCACATGTAACAGCAACATAGTAAGTCATCTAGTGCAAAAGAAAGCACTTATGCTACCTGAAAATTTAGACTTCTTGTCATGGCCTTAAAAAAAGTGCTTGTGCTTGTTTTGTG
Organism: Rhincodon typus; assembly: GCF_021869965.1. NCBI lineage: Eukaryota > Metazoa > Chordata > Chondrichthyes > Orectolobiformes > Rhincodontidae > Rhincodon > Rhincodon typus. The sequence continues at coordinate 31,905,164 of NC_063336.1, forward strand.
GAATATTTTATATGAAATTGAGGCATTGCTGACCTGTGTGATCTGCATATCACCATGGATTTTATGCCAATGCCGTTAAGAGATTATTTATCAAGATAACATGTGAACGTTTGAATCTTATATGTACACAACATTAAAAGTTGTAAATCAACTGTGCTTTGCTAATATTGCTTTTATAAAATGTCACTTATCTGGATAAATTGCTTTATCTGCAGTTAGCAGTCTGAATCATTCATGGAGACTATTTTGACCCTTTGAACTTGCTCTGCCATTCATTAGGATCATGGCTTCTCTTCTACTTTAAAATATTTCAACTTGGAGAAGTGTTAATCCCTCAATTGAAGGGAACAAAAAGTAAATGGGATGATCCTGAGGAATATTGATGAACAAAAGACATTGGAGTGTAGGTGCATAGTTCCTTGAAAGTAGAGTGGCAGGTAGACAGGATAGTGAAGAAGGCGCTTGGTTAGCTTACCTTTATTGGTCAGTGCATTGAGTATAGGCATTGGGAGGTTATGTTGTGGCTGTACAGGACATTGGTTAGGCCACTTTTGGAATACTGTGCTCAAATCTGGTCTCCCTGCTACAGGCAGGATGTTGTGAAACTTGAAATGGTTCAGAAAAGATTTATAAGGATATTGCCAGGGTTGGAGGGTTTGAGCTATAGGGAGAGGCTAAATAGGCTGGGGCTATTTTCCCTGGATCATCGGAGGCTGAGGGGTGACCTTATAGAAGTTTATAAAATCATGAGGGGCTTGGATAGCATGAATACCCAAGGTTTTTTCCCTAGAGTGGGGGAGTCCAGAATAGATGGCATAGATCTAAGGTGAGAGGGGAAAGATTTAAAAGGGGCCTGAGGGTCAACTTTCATGCATATGGTGGTTCGTACGTGGAGTGAGCTGCCAGAGGAAGCGGTGGAGGCTGGTACAGTTACATGTAAAAAGCATCTGAATGAACATATAAATAGGAGGCGTTTAGAGGAATATGGACCAAATGCTGGCAAATGGGTCTAGATTAGCTTAAGATATCTGGTCGGCATGGACTGAATTGGACAGTGGGGTCTGTTTCTATGCTGTACAGCTCTATGGCTCTGTGATATTAATTACCAGCAAAAAGATTTTGAAGTGAAGTCTTGCTGCAACTGTACAATATGCTGGTGAGACAAGATCTGGAGTATTGTGAGAAATTTTAGTCCTGATTTAAGGAAAGATATCATTTCATTGGAGGCAGTTCAGAGAAAGTTTAATAGGATGATCCCTGGTACTGAGGGATTGTCTTATGAACAAACGTTAAACAGGTCGGGCCTCTACTCATTGTAATTTAGAAGAGTGAAAGGCGATCGCATTGAGACATAGAATTCTTAAGGAGCTTGAGAGGGTAAATACTGAGAGAATATTTCCCTTCATGGGAGAGTTTAGAATCAGAGGGCATAGTCTCAATAAATCAGTGCCAAGTTAAGACTGAAGTGGGAAACAATTTCTCCTCTGAGAATTGAGAGTTTTTGGAACTCCTTGCCACAGAGAGTTGTGGAAGCAGAGTCCTTGTGTATATTTAAGGCTGAGATAGATTCTTGATCAGTTGGGGAATTAAGGGTTATATGGAAAGGTTAGGAAAGTGGATCTGAGGAATGTTGGATCAGCTGTGATTCTATTGAATGGCAGAAGAGACTCAAGGGGCCAAATGGTCTTCCACTGTTCCTGTTTCTTATGGTCTTCAATTTTATGTGAAAGATTTGAAGTTATGCATTTTGGCAGAAAGAACAGAGGCGCTAAATAGTATTTACATGTGCTGCAGAAAGCTACAGAACACTATTTGGAGACCTCATCCATTAATCTCAAAATGCTAACATTAAAATTCATTAGGTAACAGGGAAGGCAAAGGGAATGTTGGCCTTTATTTCAAAGGGGAATGGAATATAAAAGTAGGGAAGTTTTGCTCAAACTGCATAAGACACTAATCAGATTATGGCTGGAATGCTATAAACAGTTTTGGGTCCATTATCTGAGGAAAGATATACTGGCATTAGAGTCAGTCCTGAGAAGATTCACTAGGTTGATTCTGGGTATGGAGAGATTTTCTTAGGAGGACAGGTTGAGGCATATGGGCTTGTACTCATTGGAATTTAGGAGAACGACAGGAAAACTTATTGAAACATATATGATACTTAGGGGGCTTGGCAGGATAGATGCAGAGAGGCTTTTTTCTCCCTCATGAGAGATTCTAGTATTAGACAGCATAATTTTAGAAAAAGACAGATGAGAAATTTCTTCTCTGATTGTAATGAATATGAACTTCTTGACTGCAGAGGCTTGTCAAGGCTGGGCCATTCAGTGCATTAGAAGCTGAGATAGATTTTTGATCAGTAAGGTGGTCAAAGATTATGGAGATACAGTAGGAAAGTGAAGTTGGGGGTTATCAGATCATCCATATGCTCGTTGAATGACAGACCAGATTCAATGGACCGATGGCCTACTTCTGCATCCACGTCTTATGGTCTTTTTATCATGCACTCATGAGGACAGATGCTAGAATGTCACATTTCAAAGGAAGTACCAGTTTATACTACATGAAAAGAGTGTAATTAATGATTAGCGAATTGAACATTTGGGTGAAGCATTGACATGGCGAATGAAGCAGGAAAGTATTGGCCAGCATGGTTTTGTCAGTGACAGTCAAGAGGAAATAGCACGGTGGCATGGGTGGCCACACGGCAGATGGAATTTAATGCATAGAAGTGTGAAAGGATGTATTTTGAGAGGAAAAGTAAGGAGATGCAATATGAAAGACCCAATTCTAAAGATGCATGATTAAAGTTGATATACATGCAATGATTATTGAATAATGTAAAGCAGCTTGAGACAGTTGTTAAAAAAGCTTATGGAATCCTTGACATTTTAGACATTTAGAGTACAAAATCAAGGATTAATCTTATTGAAACTGCTTTAGCTTTAACTGCAGTATTATATACAACCCTGGCACAGCATTTTAGGAATGATGTTGTAGGCTTAGAGAGGGTAGAGTGAAGATTGATGAAAATGACTTCCGGAGTGAGGTATTTCTGTTACATGGATTGATTAAAGAAGCTTGGAAAAGAGAAGGTTCAGGGAAGATTTGATGTTAAATCATAAGAGGTGTAGACAATGCGGATAGAAACTTATCCAAGACCGAGAATCAGAGGACATTGATTTGAGGTGATTGACAAATGAACCAATACAGCGATAATACAAGCAAAAACCTTTTTACATAGCAGTTGGTTAGGATATGGAACGCACTATCTGATTAGGTGGAGGCAGATACAAACATAGCTTTCATAGGGATTGGATAAGCACCTGAAGTAGAAAACACACGCAGGACTAGAATGAAAGGGTGGGGGAGTGGGACTTGCTGGGTTAGTCTCAGGGAGTTCGCACAAATAGAATGGGTCAAATAGCTGTCCTCTGTGCTGTAAGCATTTTTTGCTTGTTTGTTGAGTCTATTCTCCCAGTGAGGTCTGCCATATCATGCGATTGTGGATGAAGTTTTTGGGATTTTGGTTTGTATTTACAGCTAAGTACAATTTGCTCAGGCATTTATTTGAGACATTTTTCCCAATTGGAGCCAGTTCCCTATTATTAGTGGTTGCGACTTTGTGCAGTCAACTGGTATGGAATTGCCTGAGCTTTGCACTGGTTGATTGGGTGGGTCGCCACTAGATCTGTTTGATACTTACCATGATTGTATTCTCCATTGTTTGTAAAAGTGTGCTCCCAAACCATTTCGGGCATGTGTGACCATTTCAGGTATGTGTGACCAGAAAGGAGTATGGCTATGACTTTAAACATGCTTTGGTATATTTATTTGACATTAATGTAATTCATGAACAAGTGTAAAATTTAAACTGTAGCTAGACTGCAATACATGTCAGAAACTGCACTTCCATGAACTACTCATCAATTACGCTAAGGAAGGCCTACTAATGAATTAAAAATGCACTGCAAATGATATATACTTATTATTAAATTTGGTGGCCTCATGTTTGATCACAGATGCCTGGAGTAGTCAGTTCATGGGTCTGGTTTGAAATAAATTGTCAATTGGATTTGTACTGTGAATTCAGTTAATATGGCATGGCACAGAAAAAGACCATTTGATCCCATGAATGTTCGTAACTCTTTAGAACAGAATGCCTATTAGTCTCACCACCCCTTATCTCTTCAGTGTGATCTCTTTTGTGATTTCCTTCATAATCCCTTTCTATTTTCCTTTCAAAGACTGCAGTTGAGTCATTATCCATCAACTTCTTGGGCAGTATATTCCAAACCCATGCCACTTGTATAAAATACTTTTTCATGTCATCTGAATATTTTGGCCATTGTTTTAAATCTGTGCCCTCTAACAATTGATGTACAATGATTTTACATAATTTTAGCATAACTTGTGAGTTTTCATACTCTATCTGTGCTTTATTAACTGTTTAGTTAGCCACCTCTGCCACTTATAAAGATATATGCGCACGCACCCCAGATCTTTTTGTTCATGTGTCCTCTTTAAAATGATACCTTTTAACTTGTTCTTCAGTATGGGCAGAATTCAAACGGCCCCTGACTAATGTGGGCAATTGAGTCAATTGGGAAGATATAGGAAGTTTGGAAAAATGAAGAGTCTGATCTTCCACCCAAGATTTGAACGGCAAGCTGAGAATTTCACAAGTGAGCAGGGAGAGGCCAATTTACATGAATTTGCATTTCATTTTCACCTAATTTATACGTAATTTGCTATCCTTCCATGTGGCAGAGACAATCTAAGACAATAATTCCCAACCTGACAATCAGAGTGGACATTTGGTGGCACTGAAAACAAAAAATGCTGGAAATCTGGATTCGAAATGTTAGCTTGCTCTGTCTCCATGGATGTTGCCTGATGCCCTGTGATTTCCAGCATAATGTGTTTTCAGTACAGATTCCAGCATCTGCAGTAACTTGCTCTTTCCTGGTGGCAGTAGTTAGCCGCTTATTCCTCTGGGCCTACTATTTGACCAGCAGTTCCCAGCACCTCGGCATGCTCCATGAGCAGTGACTGCCTGTAAACTGGAGGTTGGCGTTGGACATTTATTAGCCACATCACATCATCATGGCATATCTCTGACTCACTTAGAATATGTTTCTCCACTAATTCTGCACTTTAGAGTGCACTGATACTTTGCATAGTAATGCTGCTACCAGGCTTCTTTGCACATCGGGACAGACACCTATTTCTTTCATCGGAGCAGGATGCAACTCAAAACTCTTCGTTGTTTTCTGAGTGCTTACTCACTTTGGAGGTTGATTGGCATAGTCGGCATGATGACTGATTTGCAATGCAGATTGATACCAACAGCGTTGGTTCAATTGTTGTGCTGACTGAAGTTACCATGAAGGGCTCTCATTCTTAATCTCTCCCTGGCCTGAAACGTGTTAAACTACCATAAGTCGTCTCTCTGTAATGAGAGAGCAACCCTGTGGTCCACTAGGACTATGCCAACTTTATCCTTTACTTTTACTCACTTTGCACCTACTTGGATGCTCACAGCATCTCTGCCTTCATTTTCCTTGCATTTTGCACTTTGCTGCCTCATTCAGAACTTACAGACTCTCGGTAGTTCTGTCTTGCATGCCTTCTCTCTTAACACAGACACAAAGCCAACAATGAATAGTCAAGGGGGTGAGCTAATTGCTGTATGTCACCATGCTACATTAATGTCACACTTGCATAAACCAGCCACTTATGTGACGGCACACTTAATGTGCTTCAATAGGTGGCCATGTCTCAAAGCCTAAGAGGAGTAATCCTTGGTCAAGTCAGTGGGGACAGTGGTCATTCAGGGGATTCTGGTGTCATCTGATCTCACTCCAGGGACTTGGGATGTGATCACTTGGACTGGTCACATTCATGGGTTTTGTATCAAAACACATTGGGGAATGATCAGTTCTACAGTTCCAGTCAGACAAGTTCGGATTAGTGATAAGTCAGTTGGAGAGCTACGCAAAAAGTGTTCAGGGGTCTTCTCACTCATCGGTCAAGTCAGTCAAGGAATGGATCATCGTCAGCCCTGGAGGTCATATTCATTGAAGGTCAGGAGTTTATTGGGTTACCGCTATGGCAGGGAGTTTGGGGAAGTCACTTGCTGTGGGGATTGGAGGCAGCATATTGATATTGCAGAGCAGACAATAATTGAGACAGACGGCAACTCAGTAGATAAAGATGGGAGACGATAGTGCATTTTAGAGCATGGATTATTTTTGGAAGATCATTTGAGGTCACTTTGCTTCAGTGGGAATGGGGTTGTGGTGGAACAGTGGTTGGGATGGCGAGACTGTAGGCCCAGGGCTCAGAGCATAATGTTGGAAGATGAAGACTTCAATGAAAGAGTAGATTGGGAATTTGTGGAAGCTCAGAGTTGATGGGACCAAAAGAAATGCAAAGAAGAAAAGAACATGAAGAGTTATCGGGTCCCCTAGATTACCAGAGGGAGCCTGCGACACATTCTGCAAAGTGTAACCTGTGTTGCCTTCCCTCCTCATCAAAATTGCAAATGCAGAATGGAAATGAAACATACTTTTGGCTGTCTGAGAATACACATTCTACTTGCAAGTGTCATGAAGCCCTTCAAGAAGCAATTTCATCAAATACATGCACAATGCAGGTTAAGGATTTCTGTAATAGAGTCCTGTATGTGAAACATATGCAGTGACCTACTATTTGGGATGGATTTCCTCGCCATAGCAGTCTTAGCAATGTCATTGGTCATTGCACATTGATAATAGCAATCTCAATGAAGCAGAATTAAAGAACAAAAGAAGTACAGCATAAGAACAGGTCTTTCGGCCCACCAAGTCTGCACAGACACATAACACCTTTCTAAACTAAAAGCCTCTGTAAAGACTGGGCGAGCTGCAGATAGCGAGAAGAATACCGGAGGATATAGATAATCTGGAGACTTGGATGGACAAATAGCAGATGCTCAAATGTGAGGTGATGCATTTTGGAAAGTCGAATGCAGGAGGGAAGTATACGGCAAATGACAGAACTCTTAGATAGCATACAGAATGATCTAGGCATCTAGGTCCACAGTTCTCTGAAAGTGGCAACACAAGTGAATAAGATGGTCAAGAAGGCATATAGCATACTTGCCTTCATCAATTGGGGCATAGTGTGTAAAAATCGGTAAACCATGTTGCAGCTATATAGAACTTTAGTTAGGCCACATTAGGAATATTGCATACAGTTCTGGGCACAGTTCAGTGGAGGCTTTGGAGAGGGTACAGACTAGGTTTACCAGGATGTTGCATGGGCTTTAGGAGAACGTGGGACTCCCTCAGTTATAGATTTTACATGGTATAGCACTAAGGACAGTTTGCCTTTGGAATTTCAACTTTAAGAATCAAACTACAATGTCAATCAGACAGGTGATATAGAATGGCAATGCATTTACGAAGGTGAGTTCCTGTTCCCAAAGAAGAGTCAGCTATTCCACTTATGTACTCTCGGAAGCTGTTCTTCTTCATTTCCCTCCCATTGCTGCACTGTGAAGAGCTATTCATAGCTGCCAGCAATCAACCAGGTCCATAGCTGAGCTCTCAATATGGTGCTGGCAGCGGAAATCGCAGGTCCTGAAGTGGTTCGTTCTTCTGCTGGTAAGCATATGGCAGCACAAGTACAGTGGCATGGTACGTACATAAGAAGGTGAAAGAAGAGAATTACATGAGAGAACTTGCTGGAATTCACTGAGGGAAACCCTCCATGAAACTCCCTGAAATTGACATCTGGCTGATTTTTGGTAAAATTCAGGACTGGCTCAGCTTGCACTTTTTTGCAGTGAATTTGACATGTCACGTGTCTACTCATTCACTCGGCCTACCGATGCCTATTTTATCTTCCTAACTGTTAATGTTTGCAAGCATTGTGCGATATGCATATTTCAAAATTGTGCCCTGAACTGTCAAATCCAAATTATGAACGTATATCAAAGACAACAGCAGCCCTAGTTCTGAACCCTGGGGAGCACTGATGTGTGTAATATATCCTTGAGTCAGAAAAACAGCCCTGGTGTACAAATCTGTTTTCCGTTCCATAGACATTTTTCTTTCTTGCTTCTTCCCCTTTTATTGCATGAGCTTTAATTTTATTAACAAATGTTTTACTTCATCAAATGCCTTTTAAAAGTCTTTACAACATTTTAACAACCTCGCTGCTATCATTCATTCTCTCTGTTACTTCATCAAAAATCCTGATCACATCATTCAAACATGATTTCCCCTTCACAAGTCCAGGCTTGCTGTCTGTTAGTTCATGTTTGTATAACTAACTAATTTTCTCCCAGATCATGGACTTATTAGGGACAGTCAGCAAAATGGATTAATTAGGGATGGTTAGCACAGCTTCCTGTAGAGAAGGTCTTGTTTCACAAATTTGATTGAGTTTTTCAAGGAAGTGACAAAGATGATTGCTGATGGTAGGGCAGTGGATGCTGTCTACATGGACTTTATTAAAGCATTTGACAAGGTCCGTTGTAGTAAGCTGGTCCAGAACATTAGGTCATGTGGGATTCACTGTGAGTTGCTAAGTTGAATTACAATATTGGATCGGTCATAGAAGACAGACGGTAGTTGTGGAAAGGTATTTTTCTGACTTAAGGCCTGTGATCAGTGGTGTTCTGCAAGGATCAGTATTAGGACCTCTGTTGTTTGTAATATATATAAATAATTTGGATGAAAGTGTATGTGGTTTGATTAGTAAGTTTGCAGGTGACATGAAAATTGATGGAGTCATGGATAGTGAGGAAGGTTTCAAAGGATGCAGCAGGATATAGATCAGTTGGAAATTGGGCAGACAAATGGTGGATGGAGTTTAATCCAGACAAGTGTGAGGTGATGCATTTTGGGAGGTACAAAGCAAGAAGAAAGAATGCAATAAATAGGAGAATCCTCAGGAACATTGATATACAGAGGGATCTTGGGGTGCAAGTCCATAGCTCCCTGAAAGTTACTACACAAATGGATTAAGTGAAGGTATATGGCACGCTTTCCTTCGTTGGTTGGGGCATTGAGTCTAAAAGTTGCCAGGTCATGTTGCAATTGTATAAAACTTTAGTTAGGCCATATTTCAAGTATTGTGTGCAGTTCTGATTGCCACACTATAGGAAGTATGTGGAGGCTTTGGAGAGGGTGCAAAAGAGTTTTACTGTGATGTTGCCTGGATTGGGGTGTATTAGATATAAGGAGAGGTTGGACAACTCGGATTGTTTTCACTCGAGAGTCGGAGAGTGAGGGATGATAGAAGTAAATAAAATTACAAGAATTATGGATAGGGTGGATAGCCAGAGTCTTTTTCCCAGGGTGGAAATGTCAGGTACTGGGACATTGGTTTAAGATGGGAGGGGGAATGTTTAAAGGAGATGCGCAAGGCAAGTTTTAAATGCAGAGGGTCACAGGTGCTTGGAGCGTGCTGCCAGGGGAGGTGGTGGAAGCAGATACAATAGCAAATTCAAGAAGTATTTAGACAGGCACATGAGCAGGCAGGAATAGAGGGATACGGACCATGTGCAGACGAGTTTAGAAGACATCATTGTTGACACAGACATGGTGGCACAAAGGGCCTGTACCTGTGCTGTACTGTTCTATGTTCTATCGTTGTTTCTAAAGGTTTCCCATCAGCGATATTAAATTGATTGACCTATGGTCTCTGGAGTCGCCCTCCCTTTTTTGAATAAGGGAACAATGTCTGCAAATCTTTAGAGCTCTGTCTTCACCCTTGTGTCAAAGAAGGATTGGAAGATTGTGGCCAATTCCTCTGCAATTATGCCTCACCTACTTTAGCAACTTTGAGTACACTTATCTGGACTGGAAAACGTGTGATAGAAAATTTACATACCTTGCTCTTGGTTTGCTCTGTTATCACAGAGGACTTTCAAATTAACTGTGATTAGCAATTAGTTTTAAACAGCATATCGATGGTGGCAATGAGCAATAATAAAGGTATAATGTAATTTTAGTTTAAAATTGCAATGTATGCATTTGCAATTTCGTAGCCATTCGAGTTGAAGATCTCTTATGCATAAATTAGTGATGTGAATTGAAAGTAACCAGTTATATATTTCAGCAAAATGGATGTTAGAAAGTTAATTATAGTTAGAAAACATATGCTAAAATGGGAGTGTATATGAATAGAGTATAGGTGGTTCTAGAGCCACTTAAATAACTGAGTACACTTGCCATCGGCGACTCATAATGACAACCTTGGATTCACAAAATAGCATTCACGATTGCACTCAATCAACTTTGAAGACAGCCATTTGCAGTGAACTAGTCAATTATTGTCATGCTTTGATCAACTGGATATAGTATTGTTAAAATATTTCTGTAGTGAATATTACTTTTATTAACCAACTGTTTTCTTTATAAATCCCACGTCATTTTTGGTCCTCAAGGCCACATGAACAATGCCTGACCTGTAGGAACAAATTACTGCAGATGCTGGAATCTCTACTGAAAACCACAAATGTTGGAGATCACAGCAGGTCAGACAGCATCCATGGAGAGAGAGCAAGCTAACATTTAGAGTCTAGATATTTCTTCATCAAAGCTGAAGTGAAGTGTGGAGGGTCAGCATTTATGCTGGGGGTGAGGCGATAGTGGGTGCAGGGTGCTGATGGAGAAGAGATGTTGATTGTTCAGATTAAGCGATCGGAATGTGAGAATGGTAGAACAATGGTGTGTCTTCTGCCAGACTTGAAAGAACAGAGAGTTCCCACTGGGATGGGGTGAGGGGAGAGAGGACATGATAACAAGCTGAAAGAAAGGGAAATAAATAGGAGCTGTTTCACACTTTAAAGGTGTTGAACTCCATATTAAGTCCAGAAGGCTATAAAGTGCCTAGTCTGATGAGATATTCCTCTGGTTTGTGTGTGATTCACTGGAACACTGCAGCATGCCAAAGACAGACGTGGGCATTTGAGCAAGATGCTGTGTTAAAATAACCAGCTACGGGAAGGTCAGGGTCCTGCTTGCGCACAGACCTGAGGCGTTCCGCAAAGCGGTCACCCATGCCAGGTAAGTCTGAGTCGTTGGCAGTCACTGAGAAAAGAAACATAGCTGTGGAAATGAGTTTTGGCAAACACCTTGTCGAACACCAGCAGTGAAATGGAGAGCAACGAAGATGTACATGGTGAAAGAGTCAACTGGAATTCCTGTCGTAGGGAAGAGCAAAACTTCAGGGCAGGCATTCCTTGAAGAGATGTGGCAGTGGATTAAATGAAATGTAGGAACAAATTAGTGCAGATGCGGGAATCTGTACTGAAAACAACAAATGCTGGAGTTCACAGTGTCATACAGCATCCATGGAAAGAGAGCAAGCTAACGTTTCAAGTCTAGATGACTCTTTATCAGACCTTAAGTGAAGTGTGGAGGGGACAGCAGTTATGCTGTAGTTTGTTTGGGGGGTAGGCGATAGTGGGTGCAGGGTGCTGATGGGTAAAAAAGATGTTGATAATTCAGATTAATTGATCAGAATGTGAGAATGGCAGAACATTGGTGTGTCTAACTGCCAGAATTGAGAGGTCAGACAATCCCCACTGGAATGGGGGTTGGGGAGAGAGGACCTGATAACAAGCTGAAAGAAAGGGAAGAAATAGGAGATGGTTCACAATTTAAAAGTGTTGGAACTTTAAGTCCATAAGGCTATAAAGTGCCTAGTCTGATGATGAGATGATGTTCCTCCAGTTTACACTGAGGACAGACACGTGGGCATGTGAGCAGGACGCTGCATTAAAATGACTAGCTACGGGAAAGCTGTGTTCCTGCTTGCACACAGACCAAAGGTGTCCCGCAAAGTGGCCACCCAATCTGTCTTTGGTTTCTCCAATGTAGAGAAGGCCACTTTGGGTGCAGTGAGTACAGTACACAAGATTAGAGGAGGTACAAATGAAATGCTGCTTCACCTAGAAAGACTGTTTAGGCCCTTGGATGGTGAGCAGGGAGGAGGTGAAAGGACAGGTGTTGCACCTTCTGCAATTACTTGGGAAGGTGCTGTAGAAAGGGCGTGTGCCGTTCAACACCTTTAAATTATGAACCAACTCCTATTTCTTCCCTTTTTTTAGCTTGTTATCATGTCCTGTCTCCCCTCACCTCATCCCAGTGGGAACTCTCTGTCCTTTCAAGTCTGGCAGGAGACACACCATTGTTCTGCCATTCTCACATTCCGATCACTTAATCTGAACAATCAACATCTGTTCTCCATCAGCACCCTGCACTCACTACCACCCCCCAACCTCCAAACTGTATAAATGCTGTCCCCTCCACATGTCACTTCAGCTCTGAGTCATCTAGATTTGAAATGTTAGCTTGCTCTCTCTCCATGGATGCTGTCTGACCCGCTGTGATCTCCAGCATTTGTTGTTTTCAACGTCTGACCTGTATTCTCCAAACAGATGTAGATTTATCTATGTGACTGCAATTCGCGGAGATGCAGGATGACCTAAGTCTACGTAAATATTTCCAATCATATTGCAAGGTCACCATAACTGACTTTTTCCTTCCGACATTTTACAAAAAACTTGCCTTGCTGTGATTTCTGGAAGATAGTTGTATGCTTTGTGATGGTGGGAAGCATATGGCCCATCTATTTAGATTTCTCCAAGACCACAACTGGGTTGTTTGCTGAGTCGGAGGCATTATAACTATATTTGGAAAAGGTTTCTCCTAACTTGGAAAACTGATTTTTCTTTGGTATTAATTGTTGTTAGGAGTCCCATGTAAATTTCAATTGAAACCAGGACACAAACCTTTTCCTATCCTTAGATTTTAGTCTGTATGTATCATGTTATAGATTCTAGGGAGTGATCCTGGAAATGCAGTTGCCTTTCCTTCACAATTATTTATTTTTCTTTCATTGACTATTTTGATTTTTCGTGCAACGCTGTTTTCTAATCGCACTTAAATTATACATTTCAACTGCCTCTGAAAATTACTTTTCATTGACCATTCTTCCATGCATGTCACAATAAGATACACTTTTTATTAGTTGAATACAAGATTATCCACATTTTTATAGGGTTTAGGAATTAAGGTTTTAGTTCTTTGCAACATGCAAAAGATACAAGCTGTTTTTCTCTTAATCAGCATATGAATGTACAAATTAGGAGCAGAAGTATGCCATTTGGCCTCGCAAACCTGCTCCGTCCTTCAATAAGATCATGGCTGAGACAAAAAATAACTGCCGATTTTGGAATCAAGGTAGGCAAACAGGAGGCTGGAAGAACACAGCAAGCCAGGCAGCATCTGGAGGAAAGGAGAAGTCAATGTTTTGGGTAATGCCCAAAAAGATCATGGCTGATCTGTTTTTGTTTTGAATTCCACATTTTATTGAACTCCGCCTTTGAAATATTTAAATGCACTGTTTCTACTTTCTTATAGAGTCAAAGTCATAGAGCTGTACAGCATAGAAACAGACCCTTTGGTCGAACTTGTCCATACCGACCAGATATCCTAAATAAATCTAGTCCCATTTGCCAGCATTTGGTCCATATCCCTCTAAACCCTTCCTATTCGTATACACATCCAGATGCCTTTTAAATGTTGTAATTGTACCAGCCTCCAGCACTTCCTCTGGCAGCTCGTTCCACATATGCACTATCTTCTGTGTGAAAAAGTTGCCCCTTAGGTCCCTTTTAAATCTTTCCCCCCTCACCTTAAACCAATAGCCTCTAGTTTTGGACTCTCCCAACCTGGGGAAAAGACTGGCTATTCACCCTATCCGTGCCCCTAATGATTTTATAAACTTCTGTAAGATCACGCTCCAACCTCTGACACTCCAGGGAAAATAGCCCCATCCCATAGCCCTTCTGAGAGTCCTCCAACGTTCTCAACTCTCCCAAAACGGCCCCTAATTTTTAAGCGCCGCTTCGGGTTTAGCACTCATCCACAAGAGGAAACAGCCTCTAGTATCCATGTTTCAGATAGTTTGGGTTCTTATATACTTCATTTAAGTCACTCTATGCTCTTCTAAACTCCAGTGAAACGAACCCCTTCGGCTGAGTTTTTCCTTATAAGGCAACCTGCTGATTCCAGGTATTATAATCTAGTAAACTACCTGCAATACGTCCAATGCATTTGTATTCTTTGTTAAATAAAAGAGGCCAAAACCACACATGCTATGTGAAATGAGGTCTCACCAATGCCCTGTATAACAGAACCATAGCATCCTTACATTTATGTTCAATTCCTGTGGTAGTAAAGAACAGCATTCCACTGACCTTAATAATTTGTTGCACCTGCATACTAACATTTTGTGACACGTATGTCAGAACTACAGTTCTCTCCTTTCCTTGGAAATCTGCTGTAATTCTCAATTCAAATAATAATTTTTACATTCTTCCTGCTAAAGTGAATTCTTTGCTACCCTCATCTTTTCTAATCTATTTTCCATTGACCTGTTCAGACATGTTACTATACGCCTCTGGAGCAGGTGGCACTTGAACCTGGACCTTCTTGCGTACAAGTAGGGATAGCACCTCTGCACCGTAAAAGTCTCTCTACCCTCATCTAAATCAGTGATATAAATTGTTAAAAAAAGCTGAAGCCCCAGAACAGACCATTATGGGGGTGCACTTGACCCATCCTGTCAATCGGAAAAAGAAAGATCCATTTTTGCATGTTTCCTGTTTTCTACCAGCCAGCAGCATTCCCCCTAATTTTCTTCTGTACAGATCCATGCATGGCTCTGACTTGCAGAATTACAAGTCAATGTTATGAACAGCAGCAGCTCACCGATCACCATTCATGAACCTTGGAGCGGCTGTGCACGTGTGCAGCTTACAGAGAACATTGCCAGCCAACCAGCCATCTATCCGTGATAGTATGTTACCTCCAATCTGCCCTGAAAACTGCGGATGGAAATTTTGAGTTAAATGGAACTAGGTGCTTGACCCTCTGCTTATTGCTAGGCCACTTAGCTAAAGTGCAAGATTGTGAAACTTAAAAGATAATATGAAAGTAGAAAGACCAGAAAAATAAAGCATTTATATGCAGGAAGACAGTTGGTAGATTAAACCGATTGATAAATATGAGGTGTTACTCTTCAAATAACTCTAATGTATTGTATATTTATGTGGCTCAGTTTGATAAGAGATACATGGTTGTGGGTGGCTTTTGAATGACCTAAACAGCTTGTATTCATAATTGCTTGTTTACTCAGAGGAGCAGTTTGACAAAGATTGAGTGTGTAGGTTGATTCCTCCTACTGAGCCCTATGGACTTCTTTTAATTGCCTTTCACACTATGTTAACGTGTATGAAGGGACTGTATCTGTTTTTGTAGCAGGCTGGGATGGTGACCAGTTGAGCAGTTTATAAAAATGACTCTCAAAGAGTGCATTTTTCTTCCCTACTGGGTGGTCATTGTTAGGAGAAGCTTGGGCGGTCAGGTTTTTTTAAAATGTGAACTCAAAATTTATATTCGTCGCTTTCTGACAAAACGACTCATTCATGTTCCGTTTTTAATCCTTTAAGTATCTTCATCTTGGCCCAGTTCAGTGATGAAATTGATAATGTGTTATTGTAACTGACTGATTCTGACTGGGGGAGGCTGGACTCCAAATCCAGAAACCCAGATAATGTCCTGGGGACCTGAGTTGGAATCTTGCCATGGCAGATGGTGGAATTTGCATTCAGTAAAAAAAAAACCTGGAATTAAGAGTAGAATGATGACATGAATTCATTGCTGATTGTCAGAAAAAAAAGCCCATTTAGGAAAGCAAACTGCCATTCTGACCTGGTCTGGCCAAAATGTGACTCCAGATCTACAACAATGAGGTGGACTCTTAACTGCCCCCACGTAATAAGGGATGGGTAACAAATGCTGGCCTAGCCAGCAACGCCTCATCCCCTGAATGAATAAAAAAAGTTAGGGAAATGCTTGAAGAACCTCTTCTTTGAAAACTTTTGCAGCTGAAGTGAAGTGTACTCTTTTTACATAATTTTACAATATTATTTTGACTACATGTTTATCTGCAGAATTGAAAACGACAAACTTTCATGAATTATTCATCCAACCTATTAACTTATTGGAGATCGCTTGCATGTCTTATAAATATATGTCTTAAACATATGGTTTGTGATGCATCTAATAAATTTGCATGTTAATGAGAAAAATATTTAAGACATGTCTTCAAATATGAAGCCAACTCCAACCTTTGATTTGATGCCTGAAAACAATATCCAGCAGTGAATATGTGGGAATATAAAATACAACCCCTCGCACTTGCTAAAATATCTGCACTACTTTAATCCTGGTGTTCTGAAGATCCTAGATTTAACTTGCCCCACCATCGGTCACCAGCCACATTCTCAGCATCAATGCCCTAAGTTCTGGAATTCCCTCCATAAACCCTTTCTCCTCACCAACCCCTTCCCATCCAACTTAGGACAACCTTGAATTTCTGTTATCTTGGTAATTTGGCACAATGGCATGTTTGACTTTCCATCACTCCCCTCCCATATCTTTGCCATCTCGAAATTTCAAAAGTCAAACAATAGCATGTGAATGAGGCTTGACTATTATAAGCGCCTGAGCCTCCCTTTGCCAGCATAGACTTCCCATTTGCTTAAGCTACTTTCCGGTCCAGGATTCAAAGTAATTGTCTTTACCTTTCCTTTTAGACAATTACTCCAATGCTTTTTATTCCTGGAATAGTTAGTTTCCTGTAAATTTATTTCATGGGATTTATTTGCTATTTAAATACACAGCTGTTAAAATGAAAATGTTTGCTGTGCAAATCCCTGAGTGTATCATAGAGTGATTCATTATTTTATGGATTTGTTTGAGCAGCTAAATTTCAATGGAATTTCATATAGAGGTCAGTTTGTCATTTTGCATTTAAATTTGTACTGACTGTGTTGTTTTAAAGCACTGTCTCTGGAAGACATGTTCATTGGAAAACAAAATCTATCCAGTGTTAAAAGAGTATGCAATCAATGAGTAACACCTTCAGGTGAAAGAGGCGGAGAAGCATACTCCATGCTGTCATTAATAATTGTACCTTATCGGTTTCATTTGATGCAGATTGGGCAAATTGCTTTTAACACTGTATTTGTTTAGCCAAGTTGTTCATTTTAACAGTCTATTTTCTTGAGGCAGAAAATGTTGAAAGAACAAAGCTAAACTACATTGCGTGCTGATAATTTGAAATGAAAACAGAAAATGTTTGGTACATTCAACATCTTTAGAGAGCAAATTAATGTCAAAGGTCAATGACTTTACGTCAGAGTAGATGGAATTTTTGTTTGAACATTATCCTTATTCTGCATGAATAAGTTTATAAACTCATGAATGCATTTGCTGCAGTGATATATGATCTGGCAGCAGAGCACTTATATAATGGCAGCCTTTACCAAACTTCAGTGAGTAATGTGTGTAGTGTTCATGTTTTGCTGCATGAGTAAATGGCTAAAATAGTTAGAACCACTGAGTGGTTGCAGTACAGAAGGTTGCAATACACTTGAGCCTTTGAGTCTATATAGTGCTCTACAACAATGACCCATTTAGGTTCACATTCAACCTCAACAGCACATCTCTGCTGTTATACGCTAGCCCTCTTAAAATAAATGATAACATTATATTTTCCTTCCTAACCGCCAACTGAACCTGCATTCTAGCCTTAGAGTCCTGAATTAGGACTCCCAAGTCCCTTTGTGCTTCAGATTTCCCCATTTAAATATTAGTCTACATCTTTGTTCTTCCTAACAGGGCTTACATTGCTGCCTACTACTGCGGTAAAATGATCTTGCTTCTTTCCCGTTGAACAATTTATGACTTGTTAAAATGTTAATATAATTCCTTAACCAATTATAAAATATTTTGGCAAACTGTAGGGACATTTTGCATGTCTGGTTAACACCTGATACTACCAGAGGCAGTGAAAATGAAATTGTCAAAGGCTTCCTTATAGTTGAATTTTCATTTTTAGAGAACTTCCAGAGTTGACACCAGGCAGTGCAGATGCCAGGTAATAATCTATAAAAATGTTGTGAGACTGTCAAAATTAGGAGTAGAAGAAGGCTATTCAGCACATTGAGTTACTTTTGCCATTCAGTGGTTAAAAATTGGTTTGTCTTAGCCTTGATATATTTAATGGCCCAACCTTGAGGCTATCCGTGGCCATGAACAACCTTTTGAACCTTCTCTGGATGGCCTCTAGCCTTTTCTCCGAAAAGGAACCCGTACTGTTTATGATATGACATATTTAATTTTCCTAGCATAATTATACTAGTTAATAACACAAAGTCCCTTGTGGAAATTAGGAAGGAATGGAAGGACTGTGAAAGTTTCAGGCAGTGCAGTTAGTAACGAGTCAGATCTTCAGGATCTTCTAACCTGAAAGTCCAACATAGCAGGGCTCAGTAACTTTTATTTTTCAATGGAGCTGTGGCTAGTGCCAAATGAGCAGTATCACTTGCTTTAATCAACCAGGATGGAAGTCTTGATTTATGTTGAATTTGTTTCAAGTGTGAAATTTTTTTGAAATCCAACTAACTACTGGAGACTTACCTGATTTATTACAGATGTGTGCCTGCATAGCATGAGATGTATAATGTATATTTTATATCCTGTTGTATGCATATTTTGCCAAGAAATGTTAAGCTTGGTTAAAGAATTCTATGACATGTTAAAAGAGAATATCCATAAGTAATCCATCACATCTCATTTTAATGGTTCAAAAGTTCAGTCTAAACTAAAACAAAAACATGTATTTATCAAACTTATATCTTGAATAAAAGATGAGATCACTAAAGTATGTATTTTAGCCAACTATTGAATCTTATGTATAGAGTAAAAATTACATATGCAGTGGAACATTTTATGCTTGGTGAGCTGTTTTGCAAAATAATGCATAAATTACTGTTGGATTATTTGTAAAGTGGTAGTAGCATTAAATGACATATATACATTGCCTTTTAAATAAAGTTTGTATTATTGTAATGTCCTGTATCATAAATTCATAATTTTACTGAGAAATATCCTTTGTAATATAACTGAAATGTTGCAGCCTGAAATGTTCAGGCAAGTTATCAATGTAGCAAATAGGCTGGTAGGAACTACTGATCACCTGCCTGGCAATTTAAGGGTATAATCCTATTTCTGGTCACAGATAAAAACAAGCTACTTTAGCTTCAAGCTTGTGGCTGATAACACTGTGTAAATTACTCAGTTGAGTTACTGCCTTACAATTGAATTATAATGTTTTACACGCACTTTGATAAACTGTTTTATTCAGTAATCTGGTTCCTTTCATTTGATTGTCTGATATTTGATCTGTAAGGCAGGTTAACCTGCTTAGAGTATACATATGGGTGTTGAGTTATTGAGATCCATGTTTCAGTCACTATTTAGATGAAGCAAAAGAAATGTAAAACCACTGAGCAGGTTTGGTAGCATTTGCAGAGAGAGAAAGAAGTCTGGTCTTCAAGACTGACAGAGCTGAAATCTTAACTTTGCTTCTCTCTGTATGCTTAATGCCTCACCTGCTGAACATTTCCAGCACTTTCTGTTTTGAACTCAGATTTACAGCATTCATTACTAATGTGCCTTTTTTATTTGAAGAAAACTGTATATAATAAAGTACAATCTCCAATTAGTGAAGTGTCACTGTCGGTGCAATTACTGTTGTTGTGTTGGAAACATAGGACATAGAACATTACAGCGCAGTACAGGCCCTTCGGCCCTTGATGTTGCGCCGACCTGTGAAACCAATCTGAAGCCTATCTAACCTACACTATTCCATTATCATCCATATGTTTATCCAATGACCATTTAAATGCCCTTAAAGTTGGCGAGTCTACTACTTTTGCAGGCAGGGCATTCCACGCCCTTACTACTCTCTGAGTAAAGAACCTACTTCTGACATCTGTCCTATATCTATCACCCTTCAATTTAAAGCTATGTCCCCTCGTGCTAGCCATCACCATCCGAGGAAAAAGGCTCCCACTGTCCACCCTATCTAATCCTCTGATCATCTTGTATGTCTCTATTAAGTCACCTCTTAACCTTCTTCTCTCTAAAGAAAACAGCCTCAAGTCCCTCAGCCTTTTCTCATAAGACCTTCCCTCCATACCAGGCAACATCCTGGTAAATCTCCTCTGCACCCTTTCCAATGCTTCCGCATCCTTCCTATAATGTGGTGACCAGAACTGTACGCAATACTCCAAGTGCGGCCACACCAGAGTTTTCTACAGCTGCAACATGACCTCATGGCTTCGAAACTCAATCCCTCTACCAATAAAACCTAACACACCGTACGCCTTCTTAACAACGCTTTCAACCTGGGTGGCAACTTTCAGTGATCTATGCACATGGACACCGAGATCTCTCTGCTCATCCACACTACCAAGAATCTTACCATTAGCCCAGTACTCTGTATTCCTGTTACTCCTTCCAAAGTGAATCACCTCACACTTTTCCGCATTAAACTCCATTTGCCATCTCTCAGCCCAGCTCTGCAGCTTATCTATGTCCCTCTATAACCTGCAACATCCTTCCGCACTATCCACAACTCCACCGACTTTGGTGTCATCTGCAAATTTACTAGCCCCTCATCCAGGTCATTTATAAAAATGACAAACAGCAGTGGCCCCAAAACAGATCCTTGAGGTACTGAACTCCAGGATGAACATTTCCCATCAACCACCACCCTCTGTCTTCTTAAAGCTAGCCAATTTCTGATCCAAATCCAAATAATTTCTGACCCACATGAGAGACACACATGCTCACATTCTAAATAGATTATTGAAGAAGGTGGCACTCTGTGGAAATAAGCTGTACCAGATGCATGGTAATTCTATTGGACAAATCAACCTGGACTGTTAGTTAGAATAGCCAGACTGGAGGCTTGCCACAGTTCCACTTTCTCTTAGACTTGATGGATGGTTCACCAGTATAGGAACTTAAGGCTTTGGTGCAATATGAACACTGTATTGAACAATGGGTATTACAAGCCTAAAATCCATAATTATACAATAAGACCATAACGTTATGAAGCAGAGGAGCAGAGGAGCAGAAGAGTGCCAGTCAGTCCATCAATCTGATCCACCATTCAGTGTGATCCTGACTGATTTGATAATCAGGTGCAGGGCTGAATGAACACAGCAGGCCAAGCAGCATCATAGGAGCAGAGAGGCTGACGTTTCGGGCCTAGACCCTTCATCAGAAAAGGGGGAGGGGAAGGGGGTTTTGAAATAAATAGGGAGAGAGTGGGAGGCAGATAGAAGAGGGATAGAGGAGAGGATAGGTGGAGAGGAAACAAACCGGTCGAAGAGGCGGGGATGGAGCCAGTAAAGGTGAGTGTAGGTAGGGAGTTAGGAAGGGGATAGGTCAGTCCAGGGAGGACGGACAGGTCAAGGGGG